>NC_090437.1:724381580-724711357 GCF_031143425.1 Pleurodeles waltl
GCGGTAAGCCGGGTCAAAATACCGCTGCCTTCCTCCAGGGTCATAATGACCCCCTTAGTCTCTTTTTTGGAAGTAAAACAATTCCAGTGTGATGAGGGAGAGGGCTGTAGCTAAAGACAATTCAATAAAGCCGGATACCCCTTTGGCAAAGGACTGCTGAAAAAGATTTGTTGATGTGGAGAAGAACATACTGGGAGAAGACGCAAAGTCAATCAGAAAGATAGGCAAGCAGGTTGGTCCCAGTCTCCTTCTGGTTCTCAAATCGGTTTGTGAATTGGCTATATCGGCACCTTTAGCAATATAAATCAAGGGCCTAAGGCTAGTGGAACACCACTTGGGGGTTCAGGACTTACTCAGGCTGGGTCCAGGTGCAGGATCAAGATGGTGAAGTTTTTTTGTGTCCCTGTGGCTCTGAACAGGAGGCAAGCAAACTAGCCTTTGGAGTCAACCTGCTAATCCTGGGTTCAGGTGAAGATGCAGGGCTAACCAGCAGTATTTCCAGGTACAGCAAAGCAGTCTCGTAGAGTGCACAGCAGGGGGAAGTCCTCAGAGGGTCCTTCTGCAGGTTCAGAAGTGAGCTGAAGAGTTGGAGTCTGAAGATCTATTTTTATACTTCGTCGCCCTGTTTCTGGAAGGTGGGATAAGCTTCTAGACAGTGTCTTTGAAGTTCATGGAAGTTCCTGACTCCAATTCCCTGGCTGCAGTGACAATGTGGAGGTGACAAACCATTTGTTTGAAGGATCAGCATATCATATTCAGTTGCAAATGGGGCTGTGCTTAACTCCGCCACCCCATCCTGCCAGTAGAAGGCCCATTAAGGCACATCTAATCCCCCTATTGTGTGACTGTCTGGGAGGAGTTCACAAAGTCTGTCAGCTACACTTAGTCATGTGACCCATGACAGGTGGCAGACACAACAGGCCTAAAGGCAGGAAAGTTCAACTTTCTACAAGTGTAATTTTCAAAATTCTAATAAAAAAAATCAGAATTTACCATTAAAGTGGGATTTTCATTACAATTTCATATGTACCAAACATGAATTGAACACCTGGTCCCAATCAAAAGTTAGCACTTATTAAATGTAATAAGGCAACCCAATGTTATCCTATGTGGAAGGCTGACCTCACAGTAGTGAAAAACAAAGTCAGGAGTTCTTCACTACCAGGACATGTAAAACTTAAAAGTACATTACCAACCTTTTAATTACAATGCACCCTGCCTTATGAACTATCTAAGGCCTACCTGAGGGGTGACATGTATGTAATAAAAGAGTAGTTTAAGGCTTGGAAAGGGAGTTTTATGACAAAGTTTACATGATTTACAACTGCACTCAGGCTGCACTGTCAGACATGTTTTAAGACTCTACATAAGTAGGTGACACAATAACAGCAGGATACCTACTCGCAGCATTTAATTTAGAGGGGCCTGGGTACATGGTATACAGCTCTATAAGGGACTTACAAGTAAATAAATATTCCAATTGGGTATTAACTATGTTTTAGGGGAGTGAGCTCAAGTAATTTAGCACTGGTTAGCAGTGGTAAAGTGCACAGAGTCCTAAGGTGAACAAAAATAAGTACAGCAAAATGGAGGAAAAGAGAAAAAACGTTTGGAGGAAAGACCACCCTAAGGCAAACAGGTTCAACAGGACATTTTCTTAGTATGTGTTAGAAATTGGGTCTCTAGCGCATCCTGTCCAAGTAGAGACAACAATCCTAGCCAGGGTAAGTCTGATACACACTCTAAATGAACCTGTGCTCACCCTCTGGCAGCTTGGCATAGAGCAGTCAGGTTTAACTTAGGAGGCAATGTGTAAAGTATTTGTGTAACAATAATTACGGTAACACAGTGAAAAACACCAGAAAAACCTCACACCAGTTTAGAAAAATAGAGAATATTTATCTGAGTAAAACTGGACCAAAATGACAAAAATCAAATAAGTAGAACTCAAGATATGGATTTTCAAAGAATAAACTGCAATGAGTGTTTTAAAGTCAATAGTGCTGAAAGGTTGCTTGAGGTCACGCTAGACCGGGGTAAATCCAAAGTTCAGGCTGACTGCGATGGGGTGCACGCCAGCTACAGGAGGCCCGCAAAGCCTGCTGGAAAAGAACCTTGGATTGAGCAAGCGTCGTTGTCAAGGAGCGATGTGAAAGGAATGTGTTGGTTTCAATTCACGCAATCCAGTAGATAAGTTGGTGTCGAGCCTCACAGTTGGGCCCTGATCGGCATCCACCTCCATTGGTATGTATGCGATGTGTCGTAATCGAGCTGCGCAGTGATCTCCTCGGATCGGTGCTGCTTCATCGTCAAACCTTGCTGTCAGGTCCTGCATCATTGTCGAATCAGCAAAACGTCTGTGTCAGAGGGCAGTGCATTGGTTCCGGGCAGCCCAATGGCTCCAATGCTTTGATTCTTGCACAGAAACAGCTGCAAAACCCACTTCTACAACCTAGGACTGGATTGGCACCTCAGGCAAGAGTAGGATTCACAGATGGCAGAGTCCTACAGCAGGAGCAGAGATGCAGGCAGTCTTTGAAATCCCTGGTCCTGAAAGAATGGGGGCAAGCAAGCAAGCAAGCCCTTGGACTCAATTGGTTCTGTAGAGGACGTAGAGAGCAAAGTCGATTTCTTCTCACTCCCAAGCAAGAGGCAGCAGGCCAAAACAGCAATGCAGCTGAGCAGAGTGGCAGTCCCTCCTGGCAGCACAGCAGTTCTGCTTCCTTGTTGGGGTTTGGGGTGCAATACTTATACCCAGTTGAGCATTTGAAGCATTTGAAGTCCAACTGTCCCTGCCCTTCCTTCCCTGGCTCCAGACACTCTACAAGGGGTTATGGAGCTCTCTGTGTGGGGAGAAGCACTGCCCTATTCAGGTGTGTCAGCTCCTCCCTCCCATTAATCCCCAGGCAGACCCATCAGCCTGATGATGGGCCATCGGGATGCAAATGTCGCACCCAAGCTCCCTCCGTGTGTGACTGTCTAGAGGAAATGCACAAAGCCCATCTGTCACACACCCCAGATGTGTTTTCAAAGACCGGCAGTGGCACAGAATGGTTAAACTAAAAAAATTGCATCTTTCCAAAAGTGGCATTTTCAGACTTATAGTTGAAAACATGCTTCTACATGCTTTCTGGGGAAACACCATACAAACAAATTATGAGTACTCTGTGAAGTGACAGCGGAAAATTATTCTATAGGTAATTTATGAAAAAAGGAAATGAATTAATCTTTTTGAAGTATTCCTCCTCAATTTATATTTGACATATGGTATAGTGACCTTGGCAAAGGCTGTGGCCTGTTAAACAGATCTCAAATACATTTGCCTAAGTTAAATGAACAATCATTTTTATTTAAAAATTACCATTAACTGCTATAAGTCAACTGTCCATGGACAGTGAAAAGTACAGATAGGCGGAATGAGAGAAAAGAAAATTCTTTCCCACTTACACTTAAAACAGAACATTACTTTAGACCGTATTTCTCCTTGCCCCCTGCTACAAAGAATTCTTGCAATTTTAAAATTCATTTAAACTTCAAATCTGTGCCTTTGGGACAGAAACAGCCAAATCCAAGCTCACTGCATATAGCTAACCTGGACTGAGACCACTACTTGGTAAGTTAAATTCTTAACTGTTTATTAACCTTATACCAATTTGGAAATTTGAAATCCATTGTATGAGTTATATGTGAGCTCATCTGAAAGCATGTTGTGGCATAAACATTTCTGACCTGGGTCGCAATTTTTTCACATTATTTGGGAAGCTGGTCGTTCCATTTGTTACTTCAAGGACAAGCCATTAATACCCACTTTCCTAGAGTTACATAGATAATGTTTATCATTCAAGATTAATAATTAGGAGAGTATGTTTTATTACAAAAAAGTGGGATTTGAGTAATAGGTTTAACTTGGCTTTCAGACCAGACCACACTGCTCTTCTAGGATAACATAGGTTGTACTTTTGTTTATATCCAGCACTGTGTGGCATTTCCCCTTAGCTCACTTCCAATTTGAGTGTGCTTCTGTTGTAGAACTATTTTCACCATTGTAGCCTGGAAAATCATTCACATAGATATGAACGAAGTCCTCAACTTTTCAAAAATGCTTCACCCACATTGACTGCAAATATTTGCATGACACAAACATTTGATTTTACCCATAGTGAAAACCAAAAGGTGTAAAAGATATGATCTATTTGGGTAGATTAATTCAGTTGTAGGTCTAGGCCTGCTACTGGGCACATACTTTCTTTTCGGTGAATGAGCTAGATGATGAAATACATGTTTGATTTGCATACATGTAGACAGAGGCAAAATGCTTAATGTGTATAATACTGTAATTTGTTATAGCATGTTCTATGTAAATGTACAAATTATCCAATATAAATGTAGTATGATTGTTTTTTTTAGACTGCTGATTCCTACCACCACGGCAGCCTCCGCCACCCGTCAAACTCATAATGACGGCCTCAGTGTGAAGGTCTGTGACCTTCACACTGAGCTATTCATCTTTTTTTAAAATATTTCTTTCAGCCCTTTATGGGCTCTCTGGGACCGCAAGGGAGCCCTCAAGGGCTCCCCGGTGGTCCCTACATGTTTTTTATTATTTATTTAGTTGAAAACATGCCCTTTACAGGCTATCTTGAACCACAGGGGAAGCCTCAAGGCCTCCCCTGCGGTCCCACTGCTTCACGAAGCAAGGAGCTGCTTTAACAGCAGCTACCTACTCACTGAAGCAAACCCTTCATCAGGTATGCGTGCAAGGAACAGAGATGAAAGCTCCACTGTTTGGCAGCAGGACCTCCTTGACTGTCAAACAGCAGAGTGTTTGCTGTGGCTTGGATGCAGCTTCAAAGCTTCAGCCAAGCCACAGCATACAACTATGTCCCAGGGGTGGGCCCCTAGGACATAGCAGGAGCAGACCCTGGGGGGGAGGGTGGTGGCCCCCAGGGCCATCAGCTGCTCTCTAAATGGGGCTGCATGGCCCCTATCTAACATGAAGGAAGCCTCGGGGAGGTGGCATGGAGGGGGGGCCCAACCCCTACCCCCGCAGACAATTTTAATCAAGCCTAGGGAGGTGGTGGTCCTGGGGGCTGTGTAACAGGCCTCCCCCACTCCATTAATGATTTTTGCACCAGGGAGGTTGTGGTCCACGGGGTGCAAGGGGCCCCCGCACTTCATTGTAATAATGCCCCCAGGACATGGCCCACCCGGGGGCTTATAGAAAATGAAGCATAAGAGCCCACGCCTAGTGTTTTTTTTGTTGTTTTTTTTGTCATTTTTGCCCGATTTGTGGATCCCACAACCAGAGCTAAGGGGTCAGGGTGCCTGTAGCCTGGCCCCTCTTCTTTATTTTTAACTTTTTTTGTGGGACTCTGCTGAAGCCCAGTCTCAACATGGCTGACAACACCGTCCTGTTGAAGTGTTGTCAGCCAATCAGATTTCAGCACGAGATTAGGAGGGGTCGCTAATCCTTTGCATCCCTAGATATACAAATTAGGATTTTCCTTAATTTCTCTAAAACTACTGAACGGATTTACACCAAATAACAAAAAGGGTTCTTTCTGGACCAAGAGCTACCTTTCTGCCAAATCTGCTGTAATTCTGTCCAGTCGTTTTGGCGCTATCGCTGTTCAATTTTACTTATGGGAAGTAACAGTGGAAACGCTCTAAATTTCACCTCCGCTTAATCTTGGCCCGCTTCACGGACCACCAGAAACTTCCCAGACAGCAGCTCACATGAATTGTTTTGGAAATATCTGTGAAGATTAGTCAAGTGGCGCCAAAGATATAGGCAAGCAAAAACTAGTTTTTTTTTTCTATAGAAACTAGGTCCTAACTATAAATACCTGGTGGCAACACACACACACACATATATATATATCTCCTAGAGAGTTAATCTATAATAAGAAATGTAGTAAACAAAAATGTGATGGGTTGATTGCCTGAATTAATCTCAGCTACTGATAATTACTCTGGCCTTTAACCCAGTCCATCGTTTTTACAATCCATGCCATATCAGACCAGATCCAGTTGTAGGCAAATAACCCTTGGTCCTGGTCCTTTAAGGACAGTCTAGCCTACATTGCCAGGCCAGGACCTTTCTGACCGTGAATACAATACAGGCTTATGTAATAAATGGTTACAGGTTATGGGTCTTAGGCCTAAAAGTCCTCTCATGACAGGATTTCATGGTAAATTTTGGACACCCCGTATATTTGCAAGTGGGCAACCTGTGTAAGAAAGTAAATGTGGCACCCTGCCTAGGATTATTTAAAGGGTACCACAGTTTTGTACAAATCTAATTAATTTTTTTTTCTTTTAAAACACACAAAAAGAAGACGTTGTTAATTCTAATGTCAACTACAAAGATTTGGTAATCCAACACCAGTAAATCTCAGGAGTTTTTTTTCTTTAAAAAAAAACAGTAAGGTATTAATCTATGAAAAGTAAATAGGAAGCTCAAAAACATCTTATAATTAGCTACCAATGATGTGGTAGCAAAAATCAATTATGTTGGTGAAAGCGGTATCTTTACGCCTCATTAAAGTGATCTAAAAGGTAGAAAGGATCACACTTCTTGTCAATAAACGTAGGGAAGTCAGTATTTTCTTTTTCCCAAACTGTGAGACTATTGTTTCATCCTCAGAGTATTACCCATCTTTAACCCTGGGATAAACATCAAGAAGAATAGTATTTTGGAACATAGAAATGTTGGCTTTTCCGTTGGATGCTGGATCACTCTTGCTGAATAGTAGCAAGCGCTATACTCCTTGCCCTGATAATTTAATAGCAGGCAATGTTTATGTCACTTCTATCCACTGGTGAAGAACATTGCATTGCTCCAAAAAGTACTGCATTAAAAAAAAACTACTAATATTACTTAGAACATTATGGCTAAATCACATAAAAAATATTAAATTGTTATACAAAATATTGGCTAGGAGCTTTAAAATGAGAACCTGTGTAAACAAAATGGATATAAAAAGGTAGGGAAATGGGTGGATAGTAAAGACGGGTAAAAGTGTACTGGGTGTGGTAAGGTAAGTATAGCTGATGCATAAAATATTAGGTACATGGCTGTTTCATGATGACTACTTAATTCAACGGTGAGCAAACATGGCATCTCCAGGGCACGTGAGAATTGTGCACTACAGAGAACATCCAGGGTTTCATAAAATCCCCAAATCGTACACAGTACCTACTCAAGCAGCTAACTTGCATGTGGAATCCACTTCTACCGGAAATATGCATTTCTTTTAACTGTATCCCCTTTTTGTGTGTTCTAAACAAATAAAACAAATTCTGATATCAAGCTAAATCAACACCAGAATTCGGAAGAACATTCACCCCTTACACACAATGCATTTTAGACTAAAACAAGTCATATCTTCAATATAGCATGTCCAAAATAATTTTTCTTGCTAGCAAAAAAATATGTCCTGATATATAGTTGCCACCTTCACATGCATGCTTAGATTTAGTTCATTACCACTGGCTTGAAGGGTTAAATTATTTATAATGTTCATAGTTGCATTCATAGCCAACCTGTTCACTAACAAATCAATAATAACGTGCATATCTGATTGAAAAAGCAAAAGCATAGGAGATCTCACCTGATTGTGAAGATTTAATTTTGTAATCTCTTGGTTTGGGTATTGGTACAGGTTTGGCATCTCCCTCATCTTGAATAATTGATTTATTGTATTTCTGGTATTCAGAAAAGAATGGCGATTTCTGTTCCCCACCATCAGGCCTCCGTTCTTGGCTGGATGGCGGTTTATTTTCATTATTTGTGTCCCCCCACTCATTATCTTCATAGGAATCAATTAGGTTTTTACTCTTTAGAAAGGACATCTTCCTGGGCTCATCTTCATCATCAGACAATAAAAAATTGCTAGAAATTGTCCTTTTCGTCGTTTTATTTGTTGATTTCGTAGTAAAATTGTTTTTAAAGACATCTGAAATTGAAAAGATTTGAATATTACCAAAAATGCTATTAGCTGGTCATAATCATTTCTCAACATGAACTATAAGAAGAAATGATACCTTAATAGTAAATCCAGTACACTGGTGCTCCAATTGATTAACAAACTAAGGAATCCAAGCTACATGACTGATGAAAGGAAAATTATTTTTTGCTATTGGTTAGAAAGAGTAGTAAAAGACATTTAAGCACAAAGAAAAATAATGGAAGTTGGTTGTTAAAAAGGGAAACAGAGTGAAAATAGTCCAAGTTCTTAACATTGATTAATTATTCAATCAGTTGTAAATATAAATAACCAACATTGAATGTCAAAAGTGTTAAAATATATTGGTAGAATCAATGTATCAAAATAATGGGGAATATTTTTTTCAATTTTATTATGAGACAAAGGAAGGTTTGGTCATGAAGAATAACATACATAGTATTTCTATATTGTTAAAAAAAAAGTATTTTTAATTTTACTGCTGTCTGTTATATTTTGCATAGATTTTGTCTAACAAAATAAAGATAAGTATAGTTACATTGGCGGCTGTGCAATATCTATTATCCCTAGATTATACATTGGAATCAAAAATACCCCTTCGTCTGAAAGCTTCACACTAGCACATTAGTAAATAGAAGTCACGTAAAGCAGAAGATTATTTGCCCATAGCATTTGCAGTGAGGTGGTTGCATGGACACAAACCTGGGAGCAGTGTTTAGGCACTTGGTGGCTCCTCAGAACTTTGGAATGTTTCTGTGCTAAAGCTATGAAAGACAACATAATGTTTAATAACATAACATACCAATTCATTTAGTCATTCTGATATTAATTTAGATGTAGAATATGCAACAATGCCTGATCAAACTGTAACTTGTTTAGATGTTTATTTTATCAAGTGTACGGTCACCTTAAATACATGATATATAACTGTTAGAAGACAGTATGTGCTGGCATTGCACAAAGGTTGAATATTTTGTTACTCATGTTAATTAAATTTTATATGGTCAAAGAATTTTGGAAGCAGAGGCAGGTCTTAAAAAGCAAATGTTATGCCTATCACTAAGTAACTGTTCTCAAGTCACGAGCTTAGCCTAAACCAAAGTATGGTAAAGAAAAAAGACTGGTATATTAATTACAACTGTATTAAAGTCCATATCATTTAAGTGGAAAGAGGCTACAAAGTTAATCAGCACAGCCCAGAATTATTTTATAACGGGAGAAAAACCCAAAAGGTTTTTAAAAAGCTAAAAATCTACACACTGTAGATTTAAATCTACAGTTAGATTTCTATCTTTCTGGGATTCTCAAACACCCCCATAATATCCATGAATATATATGGAAATCAAAACAAGTTGACATTTCCAGGTGTAGTCTACCTCTGCTAGATCTACCTGTGTAATTTAAATGGTGGCAAACAATCTGCCTCATTTGGTATGGCAGACTTGTGGGTGTGTACAGCAACCATATTTATTTTCCTCAATTCCACCATTTAAACACTCTTCACTTCTGCCTTTTCAGTAGTTCTACAGATCCTCTAAGCAGGGAAACTCCATAAAAAATGTTTGTGAATAATAAAGAAAATTGAATGATTTCCGACTATGTGATGACATTTTAAGGGACCACCCATATCAGACCCTCCATCTTCCCCAGGAGAAATCTTAAACCTTGTACTGTGGACAATCAAAAAAACTTCCATATGTGGAGGAATTTTCCCTAGGAGTAGAAGAAGGTCCTGTCTCTTGGTAAGGTGAGCTCTTGAAATTGTAAAACACTTAGAGCCTCATTATGAGTTAGGCGGGCTGACCATTGGCCTGCCAGACATGTGCGGAGGAGACCGCACAGCCCAATTACAATGTTTCAACTGGGCTGACTGACGGAATACTCCGTACTAGGAGGTTTCTGCCGATCAGCCCGGTGGAAACAGTGTGGCGACATTGACCTTGGCTCCTCAGGGAGCTGAAGCCAATGCCGTCACACATGGTGCCTCTAACTCCTTTGGAATGTACATTTTGTACTTTATAATAGTTGCCTAAAGGGTAGTTTTCAGGACTACTATGCCACTGCCTGTCCCCTATGTCAAAGAGATTCAAATGCAATATTTAATAGGTCATCAGACGGTGCACTCCCCAGGGAAAACACACCAAATCCCTGAAATCAGCAATGAATTGCTGATTAACCAATTCTGTACATGAAGGCACACGTCATACCAATGTCTGTTAATAGTCCATCTCCAAATTTTATTTCATGATGCTCTTCTCATCACAACATGGCTGCCCATTGAGCTCTGCTGTTATCACCAGCCACTTTCGCCACCAAACTTTTGCCAACACTTGTTTCGTCTGGGAAATAACCCATAGACTTCATCAGGGCTGCAATTACATATAAAATATTACATAGTATATTAAACCATGATATCCTAAAACCAATTAATACACCTCTGTGAACCCTGTGGAAATCAATCCATATTATACAACTTCCTTATCCTCCCAGTGAATTAAGTGATCAACCAACTGAATTCGTATATATCCATGCTATTAATACATAAATACACTTATCTTTATATAAATTAAACCATTAATTAAACATATTTTCCCCGTGTACATGCACATACATGAGACTCCACTATTTGATCAATTCTTATATCTCACTAGAGTGGATTGCAGAACTAATCCCAATTAGATACCTGTAATCCAATCTGTACTCCACCAGAATGTTAATCATCAGTTATTCAAATATACACCTTTATCCATAATGTAGATATACTTGTTTACATATCACTTTGATTCCTTTCACCATCGGGTTTCCTGCAATAACAATTATCAATATCATTTTGTTATTAAATACCCATGTTGTTTAGCATTTATACGTGTGCTTTAGCAGACAGTGCGCATTCAGAGAGTGCTGGGCAGTGGGGCCCCTGCACTGCCCACAACATTTTCATGGGCAGTGCAGGACCCCCCTGTGGCCCCCAGCACTGCCTTTCTGTCAGTCTTTTCATGGTGGGGACCCCACCATGAAAAGACTGGGGGAAAGAGAAGTTGTGATCAGCGCAGTGCTGAACTCGAGATTGACTGCTGCCAACCCATCAGGATCCGTGATCCTGCCCGTGGCCGCGGTCTCCTGGTGGTCCGACCGCCAGGGTCCTAATCTGGCAGTCAGACCGCTAGGAGTGCATCGGTCCGACCGCCACTGCAAGTTTGGTGGTCTCATGACCGCCAAACTCTTAATGAGGCCCTTAGTCTCAGTGGTTACGAAACATATACTCCTTGTAGATTCAGGTAACTACACATCAAAATTCAGGCTGATCCATTTAATTATCATTCTAGATAGCACCGAATTCTCTTGTACCATAAAATATGGTTGAAATCGTTGAAGCACAAATCAGTACCCAATATCCTCAAGGTAATAAAAATATAAAGTAATAATAGAGAGGATAATTGGAGGAGAAAAGAAGGCAACACAAAGGTTAAAACACTGACCTGAAAACTAACAAAATGTTACATTTATAGCAGTAATAGTAAATTGAAGGATGCTTGCACCAACAATCACTTTATAGCTTTCTAAATTGAAGCTCCATCATTTAAGAAGGAAACCATTTGAGAATCTATGGTTTGGACTATACTCTTTCCCCCTAATTCCTCTGAATCTGAATTGAATCAAACCAAATTTGCAAATTATAAAAAATGCATCTATTCACCAGAAACACATAGTAGATGCCTTGGAAAAGATTGTAATTTCTCCCATTCTCATCTACGTCAATCCATTACCACCGGACGGGTCTCCCAGCTATTACATTCACTTAATAACCACACCCCACATGACACACACACACATATATGCACAAACACACACACACCATCAAACTTACATGTTAAAAAAGTGTTTACTTAAGCACTCCACTGTCACAACCTCAGCAACCTTTCAGACAAATAATCTCTCTGACACACATCAAACCCCGGTGTTACCCTGCACACCAGGTGTGTCATATCCCAACAAAAAACATCACACTCGTATGACAGTGGTGCAAATACTTGAAGAATTTATTACACTCAAAGGAGAATTCACTAGAATGAAACAAATGAGCAATGCCAAATCCAGTTTCCTGTCGTCTCCAACTACTCTGGCACAAACTAAATAAAAATTCCACTGAAATAAACATTTACTTAATCAACATGATCACTGTTGTTCCACTTTACAAAATTAAGCCACTCCACCAATTTGTACACAGTATTGGTGCTTTTCAGGCACTGGCCCTACCCCACATAAACTGGCCTACCAAACCATGTCCTTCATGCAATTTTCCATGCATCTGTCTATCTGACCAGGGGCTAAAGGAAATGTTACCTTATCTGTACATGACATGCCATTTGCCTGGCTCAAGCCACCAGCTCATCACATCAAATTGACGAACTTTTATATTAGCTGTGTTGTATAGCTATTTTAGCCAGGTTTTAGACATGTTCTTTTAGCTTACTAGGCCTGCTGCTTTGCACTTTAATCTAGTTACATTTTATTCATCATTGCTTTAGTTTTCTAGCAATGGCCACATATGCGGTGCTATTTTATTTTCTTTATCTCATTGTACTTCCACCTAGGGAAGCATCATGTTCTTAGTATGACATTTATTTCACTTTGTGCTTTCTCCAAGGCTACAGTCAGCTAAGGGTGCCGAAAATCGTGGTACGCTGTGTCACCAACATTCACAGAAAAACAAACGCTCATATGTATGGACCATTTCTTAGAATGTCAGCTGTTTTATTATAAAAACATCCCTTTGTCCCAGACATGTTAGAGGGAGATTCCAGCCAGATGATGACAACTGTATGCTGATTGCTTTGCTGCAGCTACTTGCTTAGCCGGCTGGACCCCTGATTCGCATGGGGACAGTGTCTCTCTAGACTACAGGCTTCTTCCTCCAGGTATGAGGGATGATGTACCCCCAGTGGTAAAATCCGAAGGGCAGATTAGGATTATTACGCTGTATATATATATATATATATATATATATATATATATATATATATATATATATATATATATATATATATATATATATATATATATATCTCTCTCTCACTCCTATTGACAGTGTGGTAGGATTATTCTTGTGTTTTACTCTGTGAGTCACCTGCTTGCTTTTATTTTGTTTTATCATCCTAGAGTTATTGCAATACATGCCATTTTATCTAAGATGCAGTTACTTCAATAAATCCTTATTGAACTATATTCTGCCTCTCTTGTCTTTGCCTGTATGAGACTTTTAGTAACTGAGAGAAAGGGATGGAATCTGATTAACCACGATTCCCCTGAGGAGTCTTTCTTGTCATGTGCCCGGTTGCCACAATCATCTCGACCAGAGATGAGGCACTGCTAGTTAGCCAAAGAACCTGTATTAGGCTGACAGGTGTCATGTGGTGTGGAAACATACAATCCATGTGATCCTGTCTCCTATATGCAGTAGTCTCATGAGCATAATGAGAACCTATGTGACATGGCGCTGCCAATTTCTGGTCAGGCACTGATATTCGGATCCTCTTTAGCCTCTGTCTCATCGAAGGCTAAAGACACCATAATACTATATATGGAGACGTCCGTGGTACTGAGGATTTCCTCCTTAGATAAGTAGTACCTATCTTGAGCTGTAGGTTGTTCAAGCTTGAACCTTAAAAGGACCAATCCCCACTTGGTGTCCTTATCTCTGAACCAACTTCTACCATTAATATGGCAAACCCACAACGGGTAGCAATTGCAGTAAATATGCGACCTCCCCTTACTGCACATTTATTGGCTAATGGCCTAACGGCTCAGGGTGGTCCAGTCACATTTGGTGTAACAGAAATGTTTTACTCTTGGGTCATTTTTTACAGCAGTAGATGGGAACACAAATGCATTTCACCACTACACACCTGCTAAGATACTTGCACAATACAGAGCTTTTGCATATTTAGAAATACCTTTATCTTATCAAGGCCATAATAACTGGCTTGATGGAGCCCTACCACATACAGTATTACATATTAGGTTAGGTCCACTGAGCAATGATGGCCCAACCTGGCCTTTATTGGCCACATATACACCACACCTTGATGCAGCAACCTTAGCAGTAGCTGATGTTCGCCGCCTATAGAGCTCATGACAATATACAGACTATTAGTACAGTTTGTTATGCAAATATTAAATACTAATCCAGCACGTGCTGCCCAATTGCAACAACATGCAGTTATGCCAGGCATTAACCCTGCAACTGTACATCCGATCATGGGTAAGGTACCCACCAAGCGGACGGAAATTCCGTTTAGGTTAGCTCGAAAAATAAATGCACTGGAAGTAGTTTTTCCTCATACAGAACCTCAGGATAAACATAGAATTCTCACTATGTGCTTGGCATTTGGGATGGTTCCCACAGTTAATAACTGCAATACATGGGGCACGGTATTTGCCACCTCTATACTGTAGGAAAGTACCATCTTGCCTGGCATGTTACCCCCATATTTCACTGTATATATGTTGTTTTAGTTGTTTGTGTCACTGGGACCCTGCCAGCCAGGGACCCAGTGCTCATAAGTGTGCCCTGTATGTGTTCCCTGTGTGATGACTAACTGTCTCACTGAGGCTCTGCTAACCAGAACCCCAGTGGTTATGCTCTCTCTGCTTTCCAAATTGTCACTAACAGGCTAGTGACCAATTTCACCAATTCACATTGGCATACTGGAACACCCTTATAATTCCCTAGTATATGGTACTGAGGTACCCAGGGTATTGGGGTTCCAGGAGATCCCTATGGGCTGCAGCATTTCTTTTGCCACCCATAGGGAGCTCTGACAATTCTTACACAGGCCTGCCACTGCAGCCTGAGTGAAATAACGTCCACGTTATTTCACAGCCATTTACCACTGCACTTAAGTAACTTATAAGTCACCTATATGTCTAACCTTTACCTGGTAAAGGTTGGGTGCTAAGTTACTTAGTGTGTGGGCACCCTGGCACTAGCCAAGGTGCCCCCACATCGTTCAGGGCAAATTCCCTGGACTTTGTGAGTGCGGGGACACCATTACACGCGTGCACTGTACATAGGTCACTACCTATGTACAGCGTCACAATGGTAACTCCGAACATGGCCATGTAACATGTCTAAGATCATGGGATTGTCACCCCAATGCCATTCTGGCATTGGGGAGAAAATTCCATGATCCCCCGGGTCTCTAGCACAGACCCGGGAACTGCCAAACTACCTTTCCCGGGGTTTCTCTGCAGCTGCTGCTGCTGCCAACCCCTCAGACAGGTTTCTGCCCTCCTGGGGTCCAGCCAGGCCTGTCCCAGGAAGGCAAAACAAAGGACTTCCTCAGAGAGAGGGTGTTACACCCTCTCCCTTTGGAAAAAGGTGTCATGGCTGGGGAGGAGTAGCCTCCCGCAGCCTCTGGAAATGCTTTGATGGGCACAGATGGTGCCCATCTCTGCATAAGCCAGTCTACACCGGTTCAGGGATCCCCCAGCCCTGCTCTGGCGCGAAACTGGACAAAGGAAAGGGAAGTGACAACTCCCCTGACCTGCACCTCCCAGGGGAGGTGCCCAGAGCTCCTCCAGTGTGCTCCAGACCTCTGCCATCTTGGAAACAGAGGTGCTGCTGGCACACTGGACTGCTCTGAGTGGCCAGTGCCAGCAGGTGACGTCAGAGACTCCTTCTGATAGGCTCTTACCTGTGTTGCTAGCCTATCCTCCTTCCTAGGTAGCCAAACCTCCTTTTCTGGCTATTTAGGGTCTCTGCTTTGGGGAATTCTTTAGATAACGAATGCAAGAGCTCATCAGAGTTCCTCTGCATCTCTCTCTTCACCTTCTACCAAAGGATCGACCGCTGACTGCTCAGGACGCCTGCAAAACCGCAACAAAGTAGCAAAGACGACTACTGCAACCTTGTATCACTGATCCTGCCGCCTTCTCGACTGTTTTCTGGTGGTGCATGCTCAGGGGGTAGCCTGCCTCCTCTCTGCACTAGGAGCTCTGAAGAAATCTCCAGTGGTTCGACGGAATCTTCCCCCTGCACCCGCAGGCAACAAAAGACTGCATCACCGGTCCTCTGGGTCTCCTCTCAGCACGACGAGCGTGGTCCCTGGAACTCAGCAACTCTGTCCAAGTGACTCCCACAGTCCAGTGACTCTTCAGTCCAAGTTTGGTGGAGGTAAGTCCTTGCCTCCCCACGCTAGACTGCATTGCTGCGTACTGCATGATTTACAGCTGCTCCGGCGCACTCTTCCAGGATTTCCTTCGTGCACAGCCAAGCCTGGGTCCCCGACACTCTAACCTGCAGTGCACAACCTCCTGAGTTGTCCTCCGGCGTCGTGGGACTTCCTTTTGTGTCTTCGGGTGAGCTCCGGTTCACTCCTCTTCCAAGTGCCTGTTCCAGTACTTCTGCGGGCTGCCTGCTTCTGTGAGGGCTCCATGACTTGCTGGGTGTCCCCTCTGTCTCCTCACCCGAGTGGCGACATCCTGGGACACAGCAGCATCCAAACCCCCTAACCGTGACCCTTGCAGCTAGCAAGGCTTGTTTGCGGTCTTTCTGCGGGGGAACACCTCTGCAAGCTTCTACACGACGTGGGACATCCATCCTCCAAAGGGGAAGTTTCTAGCCCGCTTCGTTCTTGCAGAATCCACAGCTTCTACCATCCGGTGGCAGCTTCTTTGCACTCTCAGCTGGCATTTCCTGGGCATCTGCCCAATCTTGACTTTGTCGCGACTCTTGGACTTGGTCCCCTTGTTCCACAGGTACTCTCGTCCGGAAATCCACTTTGGTTGCATTGCTGGTGTTGGAATTCCCCTATCACGACTTCTGTGCTCTCTGGGGAATATAGGTGCCCTTTACACCTAATTTTCTGGGTCTTGGGGTGGGCTATTTTTCTAACCCTCACTGTTTTCTTACAGCCCCAGCGACCCTCTACAAGCTCACATAGGTTTGGGGTCCATTCGTGGTTCGCATTCCACTTTTGGAGTATATGGTTTGTGTTGCCCCTATACCTATGTGCTCCTATTGCAATCTACTGTAATTATACATTGCTTGCATTACTTCCTTTTGCTATTACTGCATATTTTTGGTATTGTGTAAATATATCTTGTGTATATTTGGCATCCTCATACTGAGGGTACTCACTGAGATACTTTTGGCATATTGTCATAAAAATAAAGTACCTTTATTTTTAGTATATCTGTGTTTTGTGTTTTCTTATGATATTGTGCATATGACACTAGTGGTATAGTAGGAGCTTTGCATGTCTCCTAATTCAGCCTAAGCTGCTCTGCTATAGCTACCTTCTATCAGCCTAAGCTGCTAGAAACACCTCTTCTACACTAATAAGGGATAACTAGACCTCGTACAGAGTGTAAGTACCCCTTGGTACCCACTACAAGTCAGGCCAGCCTCTTACATATACTACCGCACACAGTACAACAACACTTGCCAATCTTTCGGAGGAGTTAAAACAAATTCAAGATGAATTTGGGGCTGCCCAGCCCTGGAATTGGGGATACAATTCATGGGTAATTCTGCCACAGTGTCTTCAATAATATTAAGTAACCTTAAAGGGGAAGCAGTTGCACTAGCAGTGTGCATGCGGCTCCGGGACATTCCTGTAAAAGATCAAGAACGTGAGCTACCATAGATTATTGTAGAGACCTATTCAAGTATTGGTCGAGCTAGTCTGGGGGCCAGACCGATTAAACCACCATTTCAAGGCAGATTGAGCAAAGATACTACCAAACAAGCAAATGAAGGTTCTAAAAAATGGGACCTAAAAAAGAAAGGGGAGAATCTCTGCATGCAGAGACCCCGCAAAATAGGTATAACCTTAGAAATAGGGATATATAAAAACACCTGGCAGATATCAATATACTGATACACGCCAATCTCGTTCCTTTCAGAACTCACCAGAAAAACGCAGTGAGAGAGGTGGGCGGTCAGAGCAGCGATCTGAGTATGTGAAACCGTGAAAGGACTCACACCGCTCGTTTGAAGTTTCGGTTAAAAAAAGAAGAGAAACTTTCCCAACAAAAACCCCAATTTAAAAAGAAAAAGGTGGCAGAAGTTACAATTAGACATGCCACTCAAGAAGAGGGACTTATCTAAGAACAGGAAGTGTTTTAGTTTACTAGACCTGCTGCTGTGCACTTTAATCTAGTTACATTTTATTCAGTATTGCTTTATTTTCCTAGCAATAGCCACATTTGCGGTGCTGTTTTATTTTCTTTATCTCACAGTGCAGCAGAGGTCACAATAGTTTGCCAGGATCTTCAAGAGCATCTGAAGGTGAATGAAACTGATGACTTCTTACAAGTTGAGACTGCGGACATGAGTGTCTCCACACCCGATAAGGTGTACAGAGTAACTATTCAGTTAGAAGGAGACATTGAACGTAGGATAGACGCCATCTTTTGGGACTGCGTTGTTTCCATTTATGATATTTTGCTGGCTAAAAAAGATTGGTAGCCACAACTTATCCGCAATCTCAATACGGAGAGGATGTAACTGAAAAATACTTCTCGCCCCTTGTTCCCAGAAAGCTTGTTGAAATGCACACCATTGATTGGGCAGTGGTGCAGGCACCTTCGTTATATAGCAATCATGTAGGGTGGGACAACGATTCCCCATATCACGCAATACCAATAAAATCCCAACCTCAATACCCAATAAAATATGATGCAAAAGCACCTGTGAGGGAGATCCTCAACCAACTGGAGTACCAGGGTGTCATTGAACCCTCTGACTTATCTATGAATAATCCATTATTTCCAGTCATTAAACCCAGCCATTCATATAGTATAGTCTTAGACTTCAGACATTTAAACAGCCATACAAAAACATTTGCCACACAAAATGCACACAGCACAGCACTTAATGAAGAATAAAGTGTGCAAAAAATACAAGACAACCCTGGACATATCCAATGGGTTTTTCTGCCAAAACATATCGCCTGAAAGTAGGGACTTCTGACAACTCCCACAAGGGTGCAAGAACAGCCCAGGACTGTTCTCAGCTCATGTAACATGTATACTACACAACATTGACCCTGAGGCGTTGTCATATGGGGATGACATTTATCTCACAGACGACGACCTCATGCAACATTTAAGATGGGTAGCCACATTGTTGTAGGATTTGTCGAAATCTGCTATAAATTCAACTTCAAAAAAACAAAGAACAGCCTTCAGTAGTGTCCTATTTTTGGGATATGAACTGTCGGATGAAGGCAAGAGCCCTGCACTCCAATTTTTTAAAAAGTGCACACAACTACAACATTAAAAAGCTCCAGTCTTTATTGGACTTTTTACATTTTGGCAGAACATACATTCCACAACAACTATGCATTACACATTTAAGCGTTATATGACTTAATATGTCCTGACTTCACCAGCAAATACTGGAGAGTCAAACACACGTGCATTCTTAGAGAATTACAAAAAGACATGCTTGAAGCAAAACACCTACATACAAGGGACAACAAAAAACACCTGATCATCAGAGTAATTGCTAGTGCATTGGTTTCATCTACGTAACATTCAATGAGGGTGAGACCGTCCCGATTGCATACAAACCACATTTGTACTCTACAACTGAACAATGCTTGGCTCCCACTAAGAAAGTCCCCGTTGCTGTTCAGATGGCTGTGTTGGAGCAGATATGCTAATATGCGAATATGCTAATGAGTTGCGTATACATACTAATGAGAAGAACGATATTAATAAATGAAAATAACGTGCAATGTGCAAAATGCGCCCACAGGGAGTGGTCACCATCTGTGCTAAAAGTACTAAATGCTGTGAAATTTTTAAAGTTTAAATTAATATATCATAATTAACAATATAATCTATGTTTTGTAATGCCATATGTTCTTAGTTTAGCCAGAGGCCTAGTCAGCTCTAAGCCTTGCTTGCTTAAACATGGAGACGCAATGAGCTGCCACAGACTGGAACTGGAGAGAAGAACCTTGAACTGTACAGTGTTCAACTATGAGCTCTGCCAAGAGAAAACTGCAAACTCACCAGCGGACAGGAGACGATCAGAACAAATTGATACAATTACGTGTGGAGTAGGCTTAAATGTACTTTCCCAGGAGTTGAACAATGGAGCTACAGACTAAGAGCTGGGAGCAACAATTTCGTTAAATGAAGAACCGGATGATGTTCTCATCGACAGAAGAACCAATCATGTTAAGGGAACTTGAGTCTCAAAATAACATAGACAAGTGGTAAACAAAAATTATAGGTTAGACTCATAACCCCTGATATGGTTGACTGACTGGCAAATTGTGGGACGGACTTAGAGACTCTAATAAAATGTCATGACATGAAGGGAAAAATCAGAACGGAGAGGTGAAAGTTGATGACGTCAGGAGATGCTGTCCGAAGAGCTGAAAACTTGGGCTTGCTTCTGTGAGCCTGAGCCTTGCTGATGACTAATGACCTGGAGATGAAGTCTGACTCGTTGCTGATCTATCTTGGATAGGTAGCTATAACCTGACGGACTAATGAATGCTTTTCTTTCTAGGTACCAACTGCGCTGTTTAAAACGTTTTTCTCTTCTAGATAGATTTTTCAAATTAATGATTTTTGATTAAATTGTTTTAGCATGAAGACCCACATGCTGATGCTAATCTGGAGATAGGTAGGCTGACAAGGGTGGCTGAGGGTGGCTGTGACTGACTTATATTGCTGAATCATTCGATATATTTTTAATTGCTATTTGCTTGTTGAACGTTGATTGCATATTAACAAGTGATGAGAATTATTGCTTATGTTGGAAATAAAGTAAATTGGTAATCATGATATGGTTGAATGAAGTTTTATGAGTAGAGTTGTAACTAATAGGGAAAAAACAGAACTAACTTTCATATGAGTCATGGGGTTTTTTCTGACTAGATTAGTTCATGGATATTTGAGTCGATCAGATTGAATTGTTGAAGTTTTCTTTACTCGCTATACTTGACTAGGATACCCTATGCGATCCAAAAGATTAATCGACCTATACGCGTCCCCTTGTAAGTTTACTTACTAAGGACAAGGCGCGCCAGCAGCTGTCATTAAAGAGAGAACTCTGGCCCAGGGGAAATGTATTTTTGTCCTCTCCCCCATCCCAGCCCTTGAGGCTGTTAGCAAAGCTAGCGTTCCTAACGCTAAAGTATTACATCCACGTTGGATCCAATGGGCAACGTCTCTGACAGCCACTGATGTAGACTATAATTTTTACTCAAAATTACAAACCCAAGAGTTTTTGCAATATGAACTTGAATATCCAGCTCAGGCAAACACATTGCCTATTTACCAATATCAGACAATTTGGTATACGTATGGTTCAGAGCAACAAGCAATCGGCACCAAACATCAATACTCTGCTGCTTGCCCAGTCGTGAGTGGAACATGGAGGATAGCAAGTTCCGTACACAAAATACGTACACGCAGACTCTAGGAGATTGCACTGCACCACTTGCAGAGCTCAATGCTCTGGTGATGGCACTGGAACATACGGATCCTGAGCAGATGACTTTGATTGTCTGTGATTCGTATTATTATGTCCAGTCCTTCTCTGAATATCTGCATTACTGGAAAACACAGACTACTGTGGGGGAAAGTAGCAGAGCTGAAAGAAAGGCTACCTAATGTGCATGCTGTGCATACACTAGGACATCAGCGTGTTGGAATACACGTTGAAGACAATACTCTGGCTGATGAAGCAGCCAAATCAGCAGTAGCCCTGGCTTTTGCTGCTGCAGTAACTCATTCTAAATTGAAAGTGGATGATGATACGCTGGCAGCTGTGAAAGCTTCGACTGACGGCACGCCTTTACCTAAAGCGTATCCTGCTAAATATTCCTATTATGTGGCAGGCTTGTTTGATGCACAAGTAACAATACCAGATGTGGGAGTTCGAGTAATTCCCAATAAAGCCCTAAGACCTGAATGAATAAAAGCAGCACGTGAGGGAGTTGCTTCTGCTCATGCTGGTGTGGTGGGTACAATTTCAAAATTACAGTCACGTTATTGGTGGCCAGGTCTCTACAAACAGACCAAGCAGTATGTCCTTTGTTGTGACATCTGCCAGCAAATAAAAGGGTCTGATGTGAAACGTCCACCGCAGACACCCTTCCTAATTTCCAACAAACCTTTACAATGTGTGTACTTGGACCATTGTGGTCCCCTGACCCCAGATAGTGCACACAAATACATTCTAGTCGCTGTTGACTCATGTTCCAGATTTCTATGGGTCTGACGCTCGGACGGTTATTAAAGATTAGCAAGTCTTTAAAGGCACATATGCTATTGCGGCTTTCCACTCGAACCGGGGCCCTGCTTTCGCCTCAAATGCTTACAGGGACACCATGGCTTCATTAGGAGTTCAACTGCATTACTCGTCTCCATTTCATCTCGAGGGAAATAGTGTCAGAGCGACAAAAGAGAGATTTAAAGCAATCCTTAACAGCTAGAGTATTAGGCATGGGTCAAAGTTGGCTTGCACACCTATATGGAGTCCAGAGAGCACTTAATCGGCCCAGAAAGTCCCTGTGGAGCGTACATCATATGAATGCCTCTTTGGAACTCGAATGTATGTTCCAGATCTTGATGGTCCTGGCGTGGAGGCAGCAGATTCACCCTTTGATATAAATGAATGTGACACAGTCTTGCAGGACTTACAGCAGTTATGTGATGACAAAGCATCTGCCAATGTTGCCTCCTCTGGAATTAGGGATGTACCAGTAACATCTACCGGCTGGATTCCCAAACTTGGGGATCTAGTACGTGAAAAGATTGCTGTGAAAAAGGAGTTTGGTCCTTCTGATCGTGCACCGGTTCCAGTCCTGGGAATATACAGTACCAGAACTGTGATTCTACCACAGCTGCCTGGCTCTTAAAAAAAAAAAAAAAAAAAAGCTTTGTCTCCATCGACAATGTCAAGTTAAACATGTGGCCAATCCTGCACTGCAGATCTAGAGGATTCCTGGGTAGTGCCCGAATCCCTCCCACTTCAGACCAGGATGTACCCCTATAAGTCTTCAACAGAAATGTTGACACCTCTCCAAGCTTGGGGAGGGTGGAAAATGAGCTTTCATTGGTTCCACTTAAAACTACTTCCACAATCAGTAATGAAAATAATGAGCAATTTCTTACAAATTGTACACAAACAGATGTCGTAATTTACTATGAACCACCAAGGTCGTATTCAGCAAGTTCTGCTCTTCAAAACACAGCTCCAGTTTTTGCACGAACAGATTCTGGTTATTTTGTTCACGTAAACGACACCTTTAGTGACTCATCTGCCTCTATTGCAACAGAACTGTCAGGAGCACGTAAGCAGATACATTGGCTTAAAATTAACTATTTCATTCGTCCATGGATTTATCTATGGCTCTTATTGACTGTACTTGCCTTCCTCCTTTGGATTGGGTTTGTTGTTTTCTTTCTCCTTATGCACGGTCATTTTCTTCCTGAATGCTCTACAGTTGAACTGGTGGATGAGTTCCTAAAACCACATTTTTCATCACACAAAATTCGCAGAAGCTTGTCCCTAGTGAACATTACAGCAATACCAATTCATGATGGGATTGTTTGAGATAAAGTATTATTCCTTATATATATGCCTACTGAGGTCATTCAAATACCATATGTATTCAAACTTTTTATGACTGATGTAATCACACCCGGAGTGGTTTCTGATGATTGCGATGTGAAAACTGTTCATGCTATGATATCTGATCTGCAGAATTATACAGCATTTGAAAATTAAGATGTGTACCAGTTTAAAGGAAATTATGGAGATATGTTTTGTTATATTTATAATGGACAATATTTCATTCACAGAGCAAGTACCCCAAAGACTATTTTTAAATATACACAATGAGAACACAGTCTGACTCCACCAATAGGCAGTTCTGTATATTTTTCTGGGCACAATGTTAAGAATGCAGAGTCATTTTATTTTAAATTGCCAGAAATTGAAAGTCAACATGTTTTATTGACAGATACAAAATTGATTTACTCGGATTCCTTTGTTCCCCGATTGTTGAAGGCGATTGACTTAAAAAATATGTGGGGAACAAAAAATTGGCAAATAAGAGGAAAAGAGGCTTTATTTAGAGCATGCACGATTCCTGTTCAGATGATATTTTTAAATGAAACAGTACAGAAAACAAGTTGTTTAGGCTGAGCAAACATCAAGGGATTAAATGCGCCCAATATTCCCACCCCAGCTAAATTTCACAAATGGCAAAAGTATATAAATGCGTCTGAAGACCAGCTCAATGAATGGGTCAAAAATGGTTCAAGACTGAAGGGGGGAGAGGGCCTGGGAGGTTAATGGTCCAGTGTACAGTCTCCCAATAATGGTAATCGCAAAAAGTATAAAGGTACACTGTTCCAAGAAATGAAACAAAGTTCCAGGGGACCTGTTGCTTCAGGAGCAAGAGCCCTCAAGCATCACAATGGATGACTGGCTGCATCATCGGGAATGCTCCTCGTCAGGCCGGCACTGCAATGCCTGACGGGCTCCCCAAAGGGGGGGGGGGGCTCTTAACCGTACTACTTTTACAGTGACTTGTGGGTTCAAACTATATCGAAAAGGCAGAGACACTCAAGTGGGTGAGGCTTCATTGAGAAATGTATTTAATTAAATCAAGAAAACTGCTTGTGCGTCCACCTCTACGCCCGCAGGGATATGGGATGGGGTTGCTAATTTATTCAGTGCTTATGACTATTGATGAGGATCCCCTGGAAGAGACGGATATGTTACATGCCTGTAAGTCCTAGTTTTCTTCCAGGGGTATCCTCCTCAAAGTCATAAGTCTAGTAAGCTTCACTTGACCCGTGTGCCGCTTTCCGACGTCCAGTAAGTGTTTTCTATTTTTTCAGCGCCTTGCCTACTTGCGCTTCTGCCCCCGTCGTGCCCCTTCTGATTGTGCCACTTTTCGCCGTCTTGTAAGTGCTTTCTATTGTTTTTTTCAAGCGCCTTGCTTCCTGCGCATCTGCCCCCGTTGTGCCCCTCTGATTGCTGTACCCCGACTGTATTTTGTGCCATTAGTGTATTTTTGTGACTGTTTTTTCAATTTGTGCCCGACTTGTTTCTGCCTTGTTTTTCTTGTTTTCGCCCCTTGTGCGCTCCCCCTTGCAGTCCTCTCCCTGCCGCTGCCTCCCTGCGGCCCCGCCCCCCTCTCGCCCCCATTCACCGCTCCCTCCCGCCTCCCGCCTCCCAGCTGCTCCTCCCTCTCCCCTCCTTTCTTAATGGCTGGCGCTGCGCGTCCGCGCCGCTGGCGCGCCAGAGGCAAGCCCGTCTGCGCCTGGACCGCGCCCAGCGCCACCCCCCCTGGCCCCCATGCCTTCGCTACTCGGCCAGCGAACTCCTCGCCCTCAACCCTGGCCCCTCCTCAGAGTGCTTCCTGGCCACCCCGAAGCACACCAAAGGACCTTTTTCCTGCCGCACCTGCAACTTCACATGCAACAAAACAACGAAACCAGCAACAACCAACACAAACCACCTGCACTGCATCCTCCTCAACACACGCTCCGCACGAAAGCACGCCATCGAACTCTGGGACCTGCTCGACACCACCACCCCAGACGTAGCCTTCCTGACCGAAACCTGGTGGAACGACTCCTCGGCCCCTGACATCGCCATCGCCATCCCTGACGGATACAAGATCACCAGAAGAGATCGCACCAACGGAATCGGCGGAGGAATAGCCATCGCCCACAAATCTCCCATTAAGATCCACACCCACTCGGACGACACCCTCAAGACAGCCGAACACCTCCACTTCCAGATTCACACAGACCCCAACACTACCCTCAGAGGAACCCTCATATACCGCCCTCCAGGACCTAGAGCCCTCTTCAGCGACGCTGTCTCCGACCTCGCAAGCACCCACGCCCTCACCTCTTCAGACTACATCCTCCTGGGAGACCTAAACTTCCACCTGGAGAACAAGAATGACGTCAATACAGCATCGCTGACCACCAACCTCTCCAACCTCGGACTCCGTCAGCTGGTCAACACTCCCACCCACATCGCCGGCCACACCCTTGACCCACTCTTCACTTCAAGCAACCACATCTCTTTCAGCCACACCTCCGAATTCCACTGGACCGACCATCACTGCGTCCATTTCTCCTTCAAGAAAAACACCGAACACAACCGCACTCCTCTACCGCCGCACCGCCGCTGGGGAAAAGTCACCGAAGATCAACTTACCAACACCCTCGCCAAAAACCCACCACCCGACCCCACCGACCCGGACTCCGCCGCCATCAACCTCCAACAATGGATCCTCGAATGCGCCAACATCCTAGCCCCGCTCAAGAAACCCACCGCCAACCAAGAAAAGAAAAAAACAGCCTAGTTCACAGACGAACTAACCACCTCCAAACGCACCTGCCAGAAACTCAAGAAAAAATGGATCCTCGAGCGCACACCCGAGAACCTCGCTACCCTCAAGGAAGCCAACCGTGAACACCACCAACGGATCCGACTCGCGAAGCGCTCCCACTTCACAGAACGCCTCAACAACAATGCTCACGGCTGCAAGGAACTCTTCGGCATTGTGAAGGAACTCGCCAACCCAAACGCCATTGTCAACGACATCCCTCCATCCCAGAAACTCTGCGACGATCTCTCCACCTTCTTCTATCAGAAAATTGCAGCCATCCACGACAGCTTCAACACCTCACCTCCGCCAGACCCCACCCCCAACAACTCCTCCCACGCCGACCACATCACCACCTGGACCCAAGTAGACGACGCCGAAACCCTAAAGACCATGAACTCCATCCACTCAGGATCTCCCTCTGAGCCCTGCCCACATCACGTATTCAACAAAGCCGACATCACCATCACCCCCGCACTCCGAAAGATCATCAACCTCTCCTTCAACACCGCTACCTTCCCGGACAGCTGGAAGCACGCAGAAATCCAACCCCTCCTCAAGAAACCTAAGGCTGACCTCAACGATCTGAAAAACTTCCGACCGATCTCCCTCCTCCCTTTCCCAGCGAAAGTCATCGAGAAGATCGTCAACGCACAGCTCGCCCACTACCTAGAAGACAACTCCATCCTTGACCCCTCCCAATCTGGCTTCAGACGAAACCACAGCACAGAGACCGCACTGCTCGCCGCCACAGATGACATCAGACTACAAATGGACAACGGCGAAACCTCAGCCCTGATCCTCCTAGAACTATCAGCCGCCTTCGATACAGTCTGCCACCGCACCCTACTAACCTGCTTACACGAAGCCGGCATCCAAGAAAAGGCCCTCAAATGGATCTCCTTCTTTCTCTCCGGCAGAACCCAGAGGGTTCGACTCTCACCTTTCCGCTCCAATGCCACCAACCTCATCTGCGGCGTACCCCAAGGCTCCTCACTAAGCCCAACGCTGTTCAACGTCTACATGGCCCCCCTCGCACAACTGGCCCGCCAGCACAACCTCAGCATCCTCACCTACGCCGACGACACCCAACTCGTCCTCTCCCTGACCAAAGATCCTCTCACCGCCAAAGCCAACCTCCACGAGGGACTGAAATCCATGGCCGAGTGGATTAACAACAGCCGCCTGAAACTCAACTCCGACAAGACGGAAGTCCTCATCCTCGGGCACACCCCCTCGGCCTGGAACGACTTGTGGTGGCCCATCGCCCTGGGCCCCCCACCCACCCAGCCAGCCACGCACGAAATCTCGGCTTCATCCTCGACTCCACCCTCACGATGTCCAAACAGGTCAACGCAGTCTCATCCTCCTGTTTTAACACCCTCCGAATGCTCCGCAGGATCTTCAAATGGATTCCAACAGGAACCAGAAAGACAGTGACCCAAGCCCTCGTCAGTAGCAGACTCGACTACGGCAACGCTCTCTACACAGGCATCCCAACAAAAGACATCAAACGACTCCAACGCATCCAGAACGCATCCGCCTGCCTGATCCTCGACATACACCGCCGATGTCACATCTCCCCTCACCTGAAGGACCTACACTGGCTCCCCGTGGACAAGAGGATCACCTTTAAACTCCTCACCCACGACACTGGACCCGCCTACCTGAACACCAAACTCAACTTCTACGTTCCCTCATGTCAACTACGCTCTGCCAACCTTGCCCTCGCCATCGTCCCCCGAATCCAGCGCAAGACCTCTGGCGGCAGATCCTTCTCCTACCTCGCCGCCAAAACCTGGAACTCACTCCCGACCTCACTGCGCCAGACCCAGGACCTCCTCACCTTCAGGAGACTCCTCAAGACATGGCTCTTCGAACGATAGCAGCCCCCCCCACACCCCCAGCGCCTCGAAACCCTAACGGGTACATAGCGCGCTTTATAAATTATTGATTGATTGATTGATAAACAATCAACCCTCCTCCCCAGATGTAATTCTAGAGGTACAGCAGTTTAATTGTCTAGTCTACTCCCCTTATCACCATAAAAAAGTACTGACCTAACTGTAACCCAACTGTCACCTCACTCTTACCTCTGAAGCATGGTGGTATACTGGAGGTTCTCATGGCCTTAAAGGCACAGTGCCAGTTTTTCTGGTTCTGCTATGTTAACTAGGATGCAGCCTACTGGCTAATTATGCCTCTGTATTTTCACTGCAGTTTTTCTCTCTGGATGGGATTGCTTATGTTTTCTATGCTCTCTCCTTGATTGCAGAGAGGTGTTAGCTCTAATTGAGGAGTTTGATTAAAGAAACACTTTAAAAAAATAAGACATTTTTAGCCTGTTTGTCAACATAGACTGCATGATTGCTTACACATGTTTATTATATATATGTAATAAAATTCTCTACACGATTTTGACTGTTACATACACATTTAATGTATACACATGTGTCTTTATACATGCTCCAGGGTCCCCGCACGTGGGAGGGAATATTCAGTGCTTATGACTATTGATGAGGTTCCCCTGAAAGAGAAATGAAGGACCAAGGCTGGAGGGCGAGAGAGAGGAAGGAAGAAAAACCCATCATCATTGATTACCATTTCCCTATAAAATAAGTTTCCATGGCAATCCAAGGAGGGAGAAGTAGGTCAATCCTGGGGTATAGACTATATGTGATGCATTAATAATACCAGAGCTCCTGTTCTGTTAAAATGTTCATATCTTTGTTAATAATAGATGTTATCCGTGACGATCTTAGGTGCTCTATTGAGCACAATATTTGGCTATCCTAGTTTTAGTGCCTTATTATGACTTCAGATGATGGAAAAGCCCGTCCGCTGAAAGTTTGGACCGGTAGGTTGCCGCCAGTGTGGCAGCCTCCCTGCTGGCCCCATTATGAGTTTCCCCTGGCTCAGAGGGTGGAAACTCAGTGTTCACCCACTGGACCAGTAGAAAACAGCCTACAGCATTGTCTCCGGCCCGTAATAGAGCCGACAGCAATGCTGTAGTGCGTAGGGTGCACTAGCACCTGTTGCAATGCTCACTGTCTGCAAAGTAGACAGTGAACACTGCGACAGGGCTGGCCAGTGAGGCTCCCGCACTGCCCATGCCAAGTGCTTGGGCAGTGCAGGCCCCCCCGTGGCCCCCTGCATACCATCTTTACCATCATTTTCATGGCAGTGTTACTGCCATGAAATTACTGGCAGAGAAGGGGTTCGTAATCTCCTGGGCAGCGCTGCTGGCAACAGTGCCCTGGCAGATGAGGACCACCGGCACTTGAGTTGTTATCTGGTGGTGCTGGCGGTCCGATGGTTGCGCTACCGCTGCGGTTGTAATATGGTGCTCGGACCGCCGCATTGGCAGTAGTCTGACCGCCACCGCGACCCTGGCATAATGAGGCCCTTAGTCTTTTACTAGACCAAAATTATCAGTTGTTACTAATGCGAGTCGGTCAAAACTTTATGTTTTTGCAATATTCTGCGTAAAAGGTTTTCTATACGTGTTTATGTTGGCTCTTTTGCGGAAGTAAACAAAGCTTTTCAGAACTTTTAGACAGAAATGCATACCATCATCATCGATTTCTTCAAATTCATCAGAGTAGTCAGAATCGTCAGACTCTTCTATAGTTGAATGTCTTGCTTTCCGTGCACTGACAACTTTTTTTAGCTCATCCTGAAAGGGGAAAAGAACTTGCATTTAAATTCCTGTCCTAAGACATGAAAATAAATTACAAAAACATGCATATATTTTGAAGGATTCTTAGGCATACAAAGAAAAGAAAGTTATTGTTATGGAAGACTAAATAGAGAAGAAAAAGAAACAAGTAGCTTTATAACCACCCAGAATTGTGACAATGGCAGGTGACATTCTTAAGTGTGCAATCATAAACTACTAAATAACATGGGTCGAATGAAGGGAAGGCAGTCATGTTAAATGCAATTATAAAGCTCAAAAATATAATATAGGCACAGGAATAACATCCTACCTTTTTTAAGATTGAGTAAACTGTCAGGGTTACTTAGAAAACACCACCACAAAAAATGACTTCAACTGAGGAAATTATGACATAATTTGCATAAACACCTGTACCCAGAGATGACTACTGTCAAAGGCGACTGCAATCCCTCAACTGAAGCACAAACCCTCAAAAAACACTGATGTCGTGACTACGGCAAAAGCAAAGCTGCAACTGCATAAAATATGAAATGTAAAGCCTGACAAAAATCAACTATTTACGCACAATGAAATCACATTAAATGATAGACCGGGGCTATCTATGCAAAACTAATGACATTGGTACGTTATATACACAGAACAGAGTAATCACAAGCATTCATGTGCAGAAAGGGAGTTTTAGAAAATGAAGATTGACATTATTCGTCTTTCAATAATTCCGATATTCTGCAAACAGTAAAGTGGGGACACTCAAAAACTAATGGAGGGAGGCCATGTTTGGTACTGACTTCAAGAACGGTGGTTCACTGCTGAAGCTCCTGCAAGACTTGTTTCCTGTTGACCACATGCCCAAAAAAGCAGGGAGGGGTAAAATGATGGTGTCCTGGGTCAGTTCTCTCAGAGGAAGTGGCTGGTTGTCTCCAACAACTTAGGCGGTGACACAGGTAGAGGGATCTGATTTTTCATGGCTGCACATACCTGTTGTGATGCAGGCAGAAATCTGACTTGCTCATCCTGGGCTGAGCCAGCAGAATCAGCATCTCCTGCACCTGAACACATACTATCAGAGGTTCAGAGATGTGAGCCTCGGACTCTGGATGTAGCCGAGGAACGAAGAAGCAGGACTGGTGGCGGAGAGAGGACCCACCAGGAACACTCATTGCCTCAGAGACATCAGGATGGAGAATTCTGTCTAGACAAAGACATCTGCATAGCCCCATACCTGGCAGAAGGGACCCAGACCAACCAAGCGTTCAGTGGCAGCGACGTTGGATAATGATTCCGGTGCCACTTGATAAATAGAAAGAACCAACCACACTGCTGCTGGTGAGATCAATGCTCATGGAAATGGGAATGGATGGTAAATTAGAAGCACCCCAATGATTGCCTGTCCACATTAAGTATAAATCCTTAAATAAAAATAAATAAAGGAAAAAATAACTTACTCATTACCCTGTGCCACTATGCTATTGGCTCCAGGTAGTTTCATATGTGATTTTCTAAATAATAAATTAAGAAATCTATGCGTCACACAGTTTTCTCATACTCAAACAGTCTGGCAAGTTAGAAACCTGAGACTGTAGTGCAGTACTGATTGTTGCAAAGGCTATTACGTTACAACCATATTATATTTTGCAAAAGGAAATGTCATCGTATTAGAGGCCATGTCCAGATTTCTAATTCAATTTATTTCCAGCAAATTTATGTAAAGTGGTAAAGCCAGGAGCATACGTTAAGTCTAGTGGTTGTATCTGCCCATCCCAGTGAATTGCCTGCCTCGATGGGGGTCCTACCAAGGTAATATTTTTTTACAACACTCGCTACCTCTATTGTGTCTATTTGTAAGCTTTCCTCAAATGTTTTCATGCAACAGGAAATATGCAGAAATTAAATTTGAACCTTTTTTTTTTCAGGTCCTGGGGGAGTAGATGGTTACTGGGAAGTAACTTTTGGTTACTTTTGGTTTATCGGCCACCTGGCCCCTACTCCAACCAAGTGCAGTATTGGCCTAATTTAATTGAACCTCTAACTTGTTGACTAAAGTCATTATTTTAGGGAATTTTAATCTTCATTTTGACGACAGGCAGAACCCACATATTGAGGAATTTTTAAGTTTCATGGCAGCTTTAGATTGGGAATTGAAAGTCACATCAGCTACTCATATAGCAGGTCACCTGTTAGACGGGATATTCGCTTGTTCTGAGGATCAGATGATGTTGACAAATACCCCACTTAATTGGACAGACCATCATCTCCTAACCTTCAGGTTTATGAAGGTTTATCCGTCCCAGCACTTTAGCTCTAATGGGAAATCTGTTAGACGCTGGAATCGTATTAATAAGCAACAGCTAGGACCGGTTCTAGTGGCAGGTTGGGCAGCCGCCAAAAATCTTTCTCTGTCAGCTATGGACAGTTTTAATCAGGGAATTAATATTGCACTCAATCAACTTGCCCCACTTAAGACCTCTGTTTCTTTAGAAACTAAACAAACCAGTAGCCCTTGGTTCACTAAAGACCTCAAGCTACTTCAAAGAAAATATTGCCAACAAGAACGGCGATGGAAGTTAGATCCTAACTTGGTTGAGAAAGCTAAATTAAGAGCTGTCCTGAGAGCTTACAAAGAGGCGGGTACTAAAGCTAAATCTGAGTCCTTCACCCAAAAGATTAAGGAGGCATCAAATTCCCCCAGAGAACTTTTTAAAGCTGTACGCTCCTTGACCGTTCCTCCTCCCCCCCAGAGTTTGAAAAAACTCACAAGAATTCTGTAATAAGGTGGCAACTTTCTTTGAAAATAAAGTTCTACAAATACACTCAAGCTTTAGACATTCTGAAGGGATAGATTGCTCACTTGATACTGCTAATAGCACTTAGCACTTTAGATATAGATCGTCCTTTCTTAACCAATTTTCAGTTATTGCTTCCAAAAAGGATTAAAGAGTTGATGTTAGGAACTAAGTCCCCTAGTGATCCTTGTCCTCCACATATTCTACAGCAGGTCCCTGATCTTGTCTCGACAGCCCTTGCCCCGGTTTTTTCTTCCTTCTAGGAGGGAAGCGAGGGCGGTTCTCCTGAAAAAGAAACCTGATGGAGCAGGACATGATTTGAGCAATTTACGGCCTATTTCTCTACTTCCTTTTCAGGCCAAGATCCTTGAGAAACACATCAATAACGAATTAGCCAACTTTCTTCATAATCCAGGAGGCTTAGATTCCTCTCAACATGGCTTTAGGAAGGCCCATAGTACTGAATCAGCGCTTATCACCACCTCTGACACGATTCGCAGATTGGTTGATGAGGGGCAAGGAGCCATATTAGTCCTATTGGACCGATCTGCTGCGTTTGACACTATCTCGTCTCAGATCATGATATCCTGTATCCATCAAGCAGGGATTAGAAATACTGTATTGAAGACATTGGAACCAGCATATTATTTGCCATGCGGTGTCCCACAGGCTTCTCACATAGCCCCACATTATTCAATCTGTATGTCGCTCCTTTAGCCAGACTAATTTGTTTGTTTGGTTTTATGCCCACCTCCTATGCTGATGACACTCAATTGATCATCCCAGTCTCTAACAATTGGGAGGAAGTGGCAGACCACTTCAATAGCTGTATGCGAGAAGTCAATAGGTAGATGGGCCTAAATTGGCTAAAGATGAATGGTGATAAAACTGAAATGTTGTGTTTCGGCTCCGGCAAGGAGTTGTGGAACTAACGCTGGTGGACTCTAGAGCGTAGCGAGCCCCCTGCGCCTAGTGCTGCCACCAGAAACTCGGGCGTTATTTTTGACAATTGTCTTTCTTTTAAGTCCCATGTAAACCCCATCACTAAATCCAGTTTTTGGACTTTGAAAATGCTGAAAAAGACTTTTCCCTACTTACAGAGGGAGTGGAGAGTCATAGTCGTTTTAGGATTGGTAATATCTAAATTGGATTACTTTAACGCCTTGCTGCTCAATCTGGACAATGCTTCACTTAAGAAGCTTCAGTTGATCCAAAACACTGCTGCTCATTTTATATTAAATCTCCCTTGCTCGGCTTCTGCTAGTAGTAGCCTGTGCAATTACATTGGCTACCGGTTGAAAAGCGCATTAGGTTTAAAACTCTATGTCTGACCTTAAGTCTGTTTTTTTTTTTTGTTTTAACGGTGCATCACAAGAGCTAGGAAAACTCCAACTTTAAGAATCTGCAAGGCATAAAATGTGCTCCTCACACAATATAACATGTCTCTGGCTGAGCACTGCCAAAACCGGCTATGAATTACAAATTAACTGAATTGTCTTTCTTTTACGTGACCTGTGCTCGAGCCTGGCTTCTCATGACTATCTCCTTGTTCTATAGCTTTTTCTGTTCCATTGCATTCTTCTCAAACTGAACATCCTAATCACTCACAAATTTATGAATGGTGGAACCTATTACAACAGACCCCCACGTCCTTAGATCATTTATGACTGCAGCACAGACATCACAATGACAGAAAATGTGAAGATCCTCAGTAGGTGGACCCAAGCGATAGCAAAAGCATACAATCATACATTAAAACTGACACCAAAGCCATACTGTTGGCTTCAATATGCTTGCATAAGTACAGGAGATACTACTGCATGTGATTCCTGTATCGTTGGTATAAGAGAAAACACAGCAGATGAAGGTTTCCCATTAAAATGCTGTGTCATTTGGCCATACATTCCAAGCATAAAACAATTCACCCAATTAATCTCATTGAAAGTCAATATTCATTCAAATACAAACCATGAAAGATAAGGCCAGTCAAGTGAAACTACAATACCTGAAATGAGGTTCTTTTGGAGGTTTTTGGACTTTTGGTGTAAGCTAAGGTGGTGCCGATGTTTTCATCATCAGACATAATGCTGTGGGAAACCGAAAAGCCAATCCAGAAGCCACTGCCTGTGCAGCTATGTTGTGCGTTGTTAAACGTATTTGTTGTAATACGTTGAGGCAAAAGTCAAGTCTGTATTTGGGATCAAACACAAAAATGAAAGTGATATTAAGACAAATCACATTGGAGAAATACAGGCAGAGACGTGAAGTATGCACTAAAATATTGAAAAGTAACAGAACCTGTGAACTGATATATATCAAAAACTAGTTAATGCCTGTCCTGATGTTCTGCTCTTTATCATGGTAATGTTGTCACATTGGTCCATTCACTATTTCACCAGACATCATTCTTGCCTTATTGTTCAATATGTATAACCTTGGGATTTTCAACTCCTGTATTGGTAGAGATATTAAACCAAAAAATAAAGAGTGTGCCACCCTCCTTATTTGCATGTTCAAGTTTCTTTCATTCTGTACATCATCTAAGCAGGCTTGCGTATTTCATTTTTAGAATCTCTTCCTGAAATTTCTTTTGCTAACCCATCTACTGACCTGATATGTTAGTTTCTATTAAATTACTTCAGGAGACTTCACAAGATATGGGGTCTACTGTTATCAGATTCACAGTAGTCACTTGCTGGACTGCAGTTTTATTCCAACATTCCAGGGGAGACTTGGGGAATGGACTCATTCACATCTATTACACTCCTAAACACCATATGTATCAGTCACATTGGTATCCCAGTATAGTATTGTGCAGTTAATTTACTTTATGTCTCACAAATCTTCTGTGGCATGGGATTGACACTGCTTAAGGATTAGGCAGGTGCTGTCCAAAGTGGAAACAATGGGTTTAGTAGGGAAAGTGTAAGACTTATTATTATTTTACAGTGCCTATTGAAAAGTTGCAAAGTGGAGGATCATGATGTCTGGAATCACACCAGATTTTTCTGAATATTAGTCTGAAACAAAGTTACAAAAAATTAATCCACTTTGTAATAAGTGGTTATCCTTAAAATGCCCATGGCTTTGGCCATAAGAAAGCCATGCCTTTTAGCACCTCACCAATGTCTCTTGTCAGTCTCTGCTATTTGCAGTTTAAGTCTTTGAAACAATAAAGATCTTGTACTCTGAGCAACATATAGATGGCCATACAATCTTAGGTCATTAACAATAACAATAGGCTTTTACTCTTCTTATGGTACAGAGAAGAACCACATATTTGTCATTTCATGTTTTGGCTCCATTTCATTGTTGATGTTGATTTTTTTTATAAATATTTAGGAACACCACTTTTTGGAAGTTGACTTTTCCTTGCCTCAAGCTCCTGGAAGAGAATCCGAATTAGCATGCCAGCAGCTGCCCAGCAAGTGTTTGATCTTAATGAGGGGCAAAAACTTCTCCCAGAGTAGAACAGCGGCTTAGGCCTAGTGACAGAATGGACTGGGTATGGGGCATTTGATCCCTATCAGCCCAGGAAAGCCAGCTGGGGTGGTCCCAGGAATTTTAATAACTTGAAAGCAACAGAGATGAAGCCTTCCCACTCACTGTTTAGTGTAAGGCCAGACCTAATGCAAAATAAGTGTTTGTCTACAAGACCCATAATAACTGTGATGGCACAAAACCTAGTGGCAGGGAAGCTACCCCCAGAACTGGCTTGGATTGGACACACAAGGGGACTGCTAATTTTCCTGGCCACACCTCTTGATCCCCATCATGAATTTTAGGAGTTGGGGGGCACTGTGGGACTGTTTGCAGTAGGACAAACAGGAACTCCTGAAGAATGGGTATGGTTGCCCCAGGATGTTTTCCCTATTGGCTAGTGACGGTCTAGGAGTCAACTTCACCCACTTGCTATACCAACCATAAATGTGGCATTGCAACATATTTCTAAGCCTGCAAGAAATGGAAACATAGCTTCAAGATATGATATGAATGATTTACAGGAGTCAAGATGCTATAGTCTGATACAGAATGTGTTCAATAATTCAGGCTAAAGCTCATTCAGTTATCTATCTATATAAAGAGTACAATACCATAGTTCAATAATACATAATTGATCTGGTTGTCCGAGATGACTCAACACTGTGGTGTCATTTGCACACAAGATATATATGAGAAGCTGGATTGATATGTCCAATACAGTGCTATAGTCACGTAGTTTAGAATGCAGGCTGGCCATCTGTAAACTGGGACCTTTGTCTACAAGTGAAAAGGGACTCCATTTTAATATTCATACAAATGGTTCAGCTCCTGGAGCAGAACAATATAGCTTTCAAATAGAAGAGTCTAGAAGTACCACTGATTTTCCCCTGTATGAATGGACTATCTTAGTAAATGGACTCAACAGATATTGATACCTTCTGGCACGTCTTTTACTGTCCATGCTTAAGCATGATGTGTGTTGTATACATGCTGATACAACACTGAAAGCAGTCTATATGAAGTCAGTTGAATTACAGCTCTCTGCGACAGGTTAGGATGGTGTGTTTGTAATAGATTTCAAGAAACAATCGAAAAATAGCATACAATATCTGTGGAGAAACTTTAATCACTTTCATGTAGGACATGAAAGTAGTGACTTTTGGTTACAGGTAACAGAAAACCAACAAAATCCTATTAGTTTAAAAGCAATATGTGGAACTTTTCAAACTAGAGAAGTATTCCTAGGCATGACCACAATGCAAGCACTGAGATGCAGTATACTGTGTGTAGGAAAGTACCATCTTGCCTGGCATGGTACCCCCGTTTTTACATGTATGTATGTGTGTTTTTGCCTGTGTCACTGGGATCCTGCTAGCCAGGACCCCAGTGCTCATAAAGTATGCCCTGTAAGTGTTCCCTGTGTGGTGCCTAACTGTATCACTGAGGCTCTGCTAACCAGAACCGCAGTGTTTATGCTCTCTCTGCTTTTAAAATTGTCACTGCAGGCTAGTGACTAATTTTACCAATTCTGATTGGCACACTGGGACACCCTTATAATTCCCTAGTATATGGTACCTATGTACCCAGGGTACTGGGGTTCCAGGAGATCCCTATAGGCTGCAGCATTTCTTTTGCCACCCATAGGTAGCTCAGACAATTCTTACACAGGACTGCCACTGCAGCCTGAGTGAAATAACGTCCACGTTATTTCACAGCCATTTACCACTGCACATAAGTAACTTATAAGTCACCTATATGTCTAACCCTCACTTAGTGAAGGTTAGGTGCAAAGTTACTTAGTGTGAGGGCACCCTGGCACTAGCCAAGGTGCCCCCACATTGTTCAGGGCAATTTACTCGGACTTTGTGAGTGCGGGGACACCATAACACGCGTGCACTACATATAGGTCAATACCTATATGTAGCGTCACCATGGTAACTCCGAACATGGCCATGTAACATGTCTAGGATCATGGAATTGTCACCTCAATACCATTCTGGTACTGGTGGGACAATTCCATGCATCCCCGGGGCTCCAGCATAGAGCCCGTGTACTGCCAAACTAACTTTCCAGGGTTTTCTCTGCAGCTACCGCTGCTGCCAACCCTCAGACAGGTTTCTGTCCCCCTGGGGCCTGGGCAGCCTGATAGGCGCTTACCTTTCTCCTTAGCCAATCCTCCTCTGAGGGCTATTTAGGGCTCTCCTGTGGGTATCTCATCAGATAACGAATGCAAGAGCTCACCAGAGTTCCTCTGCACTTCTCTCTTCGACTTCGGCCGCTGACTGCTCCAGGATGCCTGCAAAACCGCAACAAAGTAGCAAGAAGACTACCAGCAACATTGTAGCGACTTTCTCGACTGTTTCCTGGTGGTGCATGCTCTGAGGGCTGTCTGCCTTCACCCTGCACTGGAAGCCAAGAAGAAATCTCCCGTGGGTTGACGGAATCTTCCCCCTGCTAACACAGGCACCAAACTTCTGCATCACCGGTCCACTGGGTCCCCTCTCATCTTGACGAGCGTGGTCCCTGGAACACAGGAGCTGGATACAAGTGTCCCAGACAGTTCAGTGGCCCTTCTGTCCATAGTTGGTGGAGGTAAGTCCTTGCCTCCCCACGCCAGACAGTAATCCTGTGTACTGCGTGATCTGCAGCTGCTAGGGCTTCTGTGTACTTTTGCAAGACTTCCTTTGTGCACAGCCTAGGCCAGGTCCCCACCACTCCATCCTGCATTGCCCAACTCGCTGAATTGGACTCCGACTTCGTGGGACCCCCTTTTGTTGTGCTGAGATGACCGTCGTGCTCTGATCTTCTGAACGCCTGTTCAGGTACTTCTGCGGGTGCTGCCTGCTTCTGCGTGGGCTCTCTGTATTGCTGAGCGCCCCCTCTGTCTCCTCCTCCAAGGGGCGACCTCCTGGTCCTTCCTGGGCCCTGGCAGCACCCAAAACCTTCAACCGCGACTCTTGCAGCTAGCAAGGCTTGTGTGCGGTCTTTCTGTGTGGAAATAACTCTGCATCCTCCAGCACGCTGTGAGACATCTTCTGACCACACGAGAAGTTCCTGGCACCTTCTGTTGTTGCAGAATCTTTGGCTTCTTCCACCCGGAGGCAGCCCTTTTGCACCTTCATTCGGGGTTTAGTGGGCTCCTGCCCCCCCCCCCCCGGACACTTGCGTGACTCTTGGACTTGGTCCCCTTTCTTTACAGGTCCTCAGGTCCAGGAATCCGTCTTTAGTGCTTTGCAGTCAGTTGCGGTCTTTGCAGAATCCCCTATCTCGACTTTACTGTCTTTCTGGGGTAGTAGGGTAACTTTACTCCTACTTTTCAGGGTCTTGGGGTGGGGTATCTTGGACACCCCTTGTGTTTTCTTACACTCCCAGCGATCCTCTACACACTACACTAGGCCTGGGGTCCATTCGTGGTTTGCATTCCACTTTTGGAGTATATGGTTTGTGTTGCCCCTAGGCCTACTGTCTCCTATTGTATTCTATTGTGTTCTACAGTGTTTGCACTACTTTTCTAATTGTTTACTTACCTGATTTTGGTTTGTGTGTATATTTTGTGTTTTTTACTTACTTCCTAAGGGAGTGTATCCTCTGAGATACTTTTGGCATATTGTCACTAAAAGTAAAGTAGGCTGGGCTGGGCCTACTTTCTTTCATTTTGCTGCCTTATTTACTACGCAAGATTTAGAATATTCTAATTTGTTGGTATTGTGTAGCTGTTACTTCCCCGGTTCCATGGGGAAGAGGAAAGCTGTTGATCCTTTGGATCCTTTGACTGACTGTAAGAAGCAGAAAAAGCGCTCCCTCAAACTAGTCACCAAGCCTAAAGGAAGCACCCATAAACCTTTTGAGGAGATTGATCAGTTATTTGAAGAGGTGGAGGCGATTTTAAATTGTACAGCTGGTTATAATGGAGCCCCGCCTCCAAAAAATGCTTTAGTCCACCCTGGGAGGATCCAAGATTATTTTTTTTAAAAGACGAAGGATCAAGGTTTGGATCCAGCCTTGACCAATAGCGGAGTAGCTCCACTAACAACACACCACTTATCTTCTTCCCCCTCTAATGGTTTATCAAATATGATTAGCAATTCTTTGCACAGATGTGGGTCTCCTCAAGCGGAAATAGAGGGAAGCATTCCTCCTGCAGCTATTCCACTGAGCCCTGTGATCAAACTGATTCCAAATATAAACTGTAGGAATCGGTTTGAGGTCCTAGCTGAGGAGGACGAAATACTTAGGGCTCTCGATCCTCCTGCCCCTTGCACCTTCGTTCCAATCCCTACTCCTCCCTTAAGAGTATTTTCCCACTGAACCTAATGTCTCCCTTATTCTCCAGAGAGTGGAAGAAATTAGGTCCTTGGAGTTACAATTGGCAAAAACTCTGCAGGAAAGACCTGAATGTGGATGCAAATGCTACTTAAGAGAGGATGGGGCGAAGGAAGGTCATATAGTGCCTGACCCAACTTCACCCACTTGGCATGCACATGGGGGTCAAGCCATCGATTTCCAAAAGAAAAAGACATATAGGGCTGGGACAGACGTGAACACAATATGTCCTGTAGATAATCTTACACAGGAGCATCTAGCTAGTAAAAAGGTATCCATTGAGGGAGCCACCATGACCACCCACTCTGCCCTTAATAGCCGTCCCCCAGATTTTTCAAATTATTTGTTAACCAAGAGGTCCAAAGAGTCGGACAACCCCTCATTCAAGAGGGTCTGTGTCCCTTTTAGCGTCAGCAAGCTATCCGCTCCCATATCTCCTCCGGTTCCACTCGTGCTACTCCCTCTCAGAGAATTCCTTGTGGCCCAGTTACATTGCCAAATTTTCAATGCCCCAAGTTCGGGACAAACATTCTTTTCCTAAAACAAGTCCTGAAACTGCTACCGGGGCTTATCGAGGACCAGGAGTCTAGGGTCAATAAGGTTACTCACTGGCTACGTCACCAACAGAACTGCTTATCAGTAACACGTTCAGATATTCGCAATGTCAAACGGTGGAGCCCCCTAGGGTTGAACCATGATGTAATTTCAATCGAGATCTACGACCGAACTTTGGTTGAGAGTCTTATCGCGTTCAATGACTGTACCCGCCACCTTATGGAACGTAGGAAGGGATGTATCACTCTAGAGACAGTATTGGAGGAAGGAGGCCAGGCTCAAATTCTCAGCCACTCATGCTGTAATGCTACAAGTAATCAACTTGGGTGTGGTGATCCTACCCAGACTAACCCTGTATGACTGGCCACAGCCCAGGAAGCAACCCTAGGGGTTGATCCAGAGGAATCCATTCTGATGGTCTTCGATGGATCTACCACTAAAGAGATGATTCCTGAGAAGATCAACTCTCAGACACCAAGTTCTGTCTCTGAGAGGAAAGGCTTATCAATTATGACATGGAATTTAGCCGGCCTAAGGGGAAAACTAGAGGATACTGACTAGTGTTCATACATAAATACCCAAGACATATGCCTCTTCCAAGAAACATGGGCTGAGGAGAAGATCACTATAGATGGGTTCCTTTCCTTTAATTTGGCTGCCCAACCTTCTGCAAAACTGACAGGTCGAGCAAAAAGGGGGACTCTTGATGTTATTAAACAAAAATGTGCAATGTGTATACAAGATTTTTAAATTTGATTGCCCAGACTTGATGGGGTTACAAATCACGTTTCAGAGTTTTAACATAATCCTTATTAATGTTTAAGCCCGATCCGTACCTCAAGGGGCTGAGTCTCAGATTTTAAAACAGTTACTTGAATTTTTAGACACCCTACAACCAACTTCCTATCTGATAATAGCCGGGGATGTAAACTGTACCTTTGAGCCCTCTGTGATATTAACTGGTCTCACAGAGAAAGAAGACCAAACATGGGGGATTGCACAGCTGACTAGCAATCGTTTTTGTTCTAACTCTTGTGTAGCCACTCAACTGGCATCTCTCTGTTTGACGCACGGTCTCAGGGCCTGCAATGGCCGCATGCCCTCTGACCTGTACATTGCACCCACTTTCAAACAAGGCTCATCCACAAGCGTAATTGACTATTTTTTAGTGGACGTGAGATTGTGGCCCTTGCTGAGAGATATGAAGGTGGATGTTGGTTGTGAGAGCGATCATTATCCCCTGCTACTTTCTATATCAGGGGACGTCTTTGGTAGAACTTCGAATACTCAAGTTACTATGGTCCCTACTCCCACTCTGAACAACTTGCCAATGAAGGTCAGGTGGCCAAAGGTGCAGTTGAATCCTTATTTGTTACGTGAGATTTATCTGGCTTTTTTTTAGATAATTTGGCCCCATATCACGATTTTAATGATTTCCCACTTTTATCTATACATGAAAATATGGTTATTAGACTGCAACGTATTTTCTATAAGAAGGTTAGAGCAAGACAGCAAGGAGGCACTTCTAGTAATTCATGGTTTGATGAATCCTGCTATTGGGCCAAGACAGGATTAAAAAACGCTATCACGAAAGGGATCTCTGGGGAAATACAACTTGCCAGAAGCATCTACAAGGAATCCATTACCCGAGCTATAAAAACTGGGAAGAAACAATTTGGCAGGAGTTGCTGGATGCTACACAATCCAACAACAACAAACAGTTTTGAGAATTGCTGTGCAAACAAGAGAAAGAGGGTAGAACTAGAATAAGCAATCACATACAGCCAGTAAGATGGGTTGAACATTTTTCAAGTCTATATGATAAAACTGACATTCCCATGACATCCGCTACTTGGGAAGCGGGTCCCTCCACTCCGGATGTGCCTCTTGGTCTAGCTCCCCTAGAAGGGGGCCCACAGACTTTTAAGGGCCACATCTGTTTTTCTATAAAAGAAACTGCTGAGGCTATTCGCTCGCTAAAACTTGGAAAAGCCCCAGGCCCAGACAAAATTTCGGGGGATCTCTATTCTTCTGAGCCAGCAATTTGGACTTGGTACATTAATGCACTTTCTAACAAAATCACTGAAGGGGGGAGATCCCCATGACATGGAAGGGTGCTGAAATCATTCCCATTCATAAAAAGGGCAACGTAAACCTCCCGACAAACTATAGGCCGATTAGTTTGATTGACAATCTCCAAAACAATTTCGCCAAGCAACTTCTAGGCAGATTAACTAATTGGGCCACAAACCATCATATCCTCCCCCCCCCCTCCAAGCTGGGTTTCGTTCCAGGATCAGCACAGTGGACCAGGTCTTTAGACTGGCCGTGCTGTACTGGAAATACACAGCTCTCGCAAAACAACCCTTATATATTGCTTTTGTCGATTTGAGATCAGCCTTTGACCTAGTCCCAAGGGAAAAGTTGTGGGAGGTGCTACATAAAATAGGGACTCCAGCCAACTTAATTCAACTCCTGAAGCGACTGCATGAAGATACAAATGTGCAAGTGAGATGGGGTAACCTAGGCGAACTAACAGACAAAATCCCCATAAATAGGGGTGTTCGCCAGGGTTGTGTGCTGGCACCATTTTTATTTTCTATTTTTATCAACGAGGTGGTACAGGTTTTAATGGCATGCCAGAACGATGCTCCCACCTTGTGCGCCCAAAAAAATCCTGATTCTCCTTTTTGCAGATGACTCCTTTCTTATCTCCAAATCTCCTATGGGCCTACAAACTCTTATTAATAGATTCAATTCTTTTTGTCGAGACTATGGCCTAGAGTTGAACCACAATAAAACCAAGTTAATGCACTCCGTTCCGGAGTGCGGAAGAAATGTACCATTCACTTAGAAGGAAATCTCCTGGACAAGGTCTGTTCCATCGACTAGTTGGGTGTAAGGCTCACTGATAATTTGCACTGGGTAGAACAGGTCAATAAAAGCGCTGGCCGTTTGCAGCACAATGCAGCTTCTATCCTGCGTTTTTATGGGGGCACGACAGCAAAAACTGTCTCCCCGGCAATCAGGATCTATATTGCTAGAGCACAGGGTGCTGCTGCTTATGGTGCGGAGGTCTGGGGCTTTTCTGACTGCAATAGGTTAACCATCGAAGAGAACAGCTTTGCGAGGTCTTTATGTGCTTGTCCTCCAAGCACTCCGCTGATACTGTTGTTTTTAGATCTGGGCCCAAGACGTATAGCTGACCTAATCATTTTCAGACCGCTTTTATATTGGATAAGGCTATGGACCGTACCAGAACTGGATGTTTATAAGACCTCACTTCTAGATCTCCTTAAGTGCTTCAATTCAACATCTATTGTCTGGGTCAAACATGTATCTAGATGGTTTAACAACCTGGGACTCTGAGATTTTTGGGAAAAACCCCATAAACTGGAGAAAGCACATTCCAAAGTGTTGAAGTGTGTATACTGGTCCTACGTATGTAACGATTATATCACTCACAGAGCTCACGGTTGTCTAACAAATCTTTTTACAGATTTTAATTTGAACCATATTTAGACATTATTCCCAACATTTTAGGCAAAAGTTTATATGCCAGATTTCGCTTCGGGTCACTGCCGTTGAAGTCGTTGGTGTGTAGATGGGGTACAAAAACAGTTACGAATATATGTCCTGTTTGTGGCGTAACACCTGAAACAGTTGCACATTTTATGTTTTTTTGTCCTGCTTACTCTCTTCCTAGGTCTAAGTAGATTTGTAACATCTGCCATGAAATGGGAATAAGAGATTGCGCTTCTGCCTTGAGGATTTTAAAAAGTCACCACTCTACGATTCTAATACATGCTGTTAGCAAGTATTTGCTAGCAGCATGGCGTATACGCAACTCTGTTATTAGAAAAGTGTCTTAATTATGAGTGGACACATTTTTTGAAATTGTAGAGGGGGTCTTGCAGTTAAACTGTGTACTGTTTGATGTTTTTTAATTTTTTTTTACTGAACTGTATTTTATATATTCCCGATTTAATTATTATTTATTTATTGTATACTCGCTTTGATGATCGATCGATCGAATAAAGCATGTGTTAAATCAAAGTACCTTTTCAGTAACTCTGAGTATTGTGTTTCTTATGATACAGTGCTAAATGATATAAGTGGTATAGTAGGAGCTTTGCATGTCTCCTAGTTCAGCCTAAGCTGCTCTGCTATAGCTACCTCTATCAGCCTAAGCTGCTAGAACACTTCTAATCTACTAATAAGGGATAAGTGGATCTGGCACAAGGTGTAAGTACCACAAGGTACCCACTATAAGCCAGGCCAGCCTCCTACACTGTGCTAGAGTGCCCTTGTACGTTACAAACCTATGATTGTGTAAACATCATCACTAAAGTGTCACTCTTCCAATCCTACCAACCTCAAATATAACATGCTTTGGATAGTGGTTAAACAGTGAGACTGACATTCTATCCCTCATTGCAGAGATAAAAATCATACCTGTCCTTGAGGGTGGGAAGATTTGCCAAATCTTAGTGCAACACAAAAGTCTTAACATAGCTGCCCCAGAGGGCTATGCTAGACAGAGAGTAGAACCACACGAATATTGAGCATGCATCAACCAGTGTTAGTCCAGAACAACACCCTTTTAATATGTCATTTGGGGATGTTTTGCCAGTCTCACAATGATTTTAGCGCACGCAGATTCAATTTAGGTGGAAAACATTACATTTGCAGGAGTAGTTCACAAATACTGATTCACAGAGAAGGATTTCTGGATTTATAGGCCAGCAAATTCCACACAATGGAACAAAAATTCTGCCAGTGTGTTAGAATTTCTGCAATTGTAAATTTAGGCTCAGAAGTAGTAACAAAGATAAGCCAGCCAGGGCAAGGACTTGGCTAATTGTGAAATCACTGAATACCCAGTTACAGTTTTTCTGTAATGAAAAATTCTTCCTAGTAATATTTGACATCCGATTTACATACCTAATTTTTGTGACAGCAAAGTCTAGAGTTAATGGGTAAACTGGTGTAATGCTATCTGTATTTAACCACTGCTTCCATCTTGGCCACTGACTCCATTTTGTGCTTTGCTTAGCCTCAAATGCCGTCACATCAGTGACGCAGGTATTTTTCCATGCACATCTTGTTAACGTGGTTTCGCTTTTCTCACCGGGGAAGGGAACATAACATCGGGGATTCAACAATGATAAGAGTGTACAAGAATGAGAATGTTTATTGCAGAGAAGAGTACGGCTCGGTCATGGAAATACACCTTGTGTTCTGGCAAATCCCTTTGCATGTGTTTTTCAACACTGACCAAGTACAGCCAGATCTTGAATTTTACAACTTACTCGAAGGGAGAGTGGTTACCAGAACCTACCTCTTAAGTTTGCTTAAGGTATATAAGGTGGGGAAGCTTGGCGCTGGGGCCGAAGGAACTCATTTCTGAGGGTGGACGCATTGCTCAAAACAATCCCATTGGAGAGAATTTCTCCTGTCTCAGCTGTCCATGGTTCCACAGCTTCATGTTGGCAACAACAAGGATGATGTTGAATTCGACCCCGATGGTGATGCATTTTTAATTCTTAATTATCTAGCTTTACAGTGTGCATGCCTAAAACTATATATATTCACTGCACATATATTCATTGTTGATATATTGCATTTTTTTCTGATTATTAATATTCAACTGCTGTGATTATTTTTGTAGCTGCACATGTGTTGCTGCACTCAAGTTAAGTGCTCACATTATTTTGAACCCTGGGAAGTGCCTTAATAAATTAATTACTCTTATTAAGAGTGCTGCATTCTTTGCATTTTTTAGCCTTGTTCCCTCTTAGTTTGAAGCAATGCACAACAATTTGGCATAGTCGTTTGCCGGATACGAAGTGAAAGATTTAAAAGTGAAAAATGTTTGGCAAAAAGTCAAAGGCGGTTTCCCAGGTTCCAAATGACATACCAGGTTGGGAAAAAGCATCCTATAATGGTCTGGTGAATGAATGGTCTTGTGGAGCAGATTTATGCGAGAGCTGGGAAGGATGTCTTAGTGATGCTGAGTCAAAAACAGTTTTACTCTGTTTACAGAAAGTACCTCTGGAACGGGGATGTGATTTATCTATTTTAGGCAGATGGGGCTGGGTCCTGTTATCTACTTATAGAAAAATGCACACACGATATACGTAGCTGGAACAAGAAATCCAGCAATTAGAGAGAGAGCTTGTTGAAGCTAAAAATAATATAACCATGCTGTCTTGTCAGAATACGTTTTTGCAAGATAAAGGGGATACTATCAATCTGTCGCCAAGACAGCAGGTGTTCGAGTTGCCCAATACACGTATCTGAAAGGGAGGGGTGGAGTCAATCAAAAGAAAGTTCATTTAGCTATTGCTAAAGCAGGGTTAAATTGGGATCCAGAAATCTGGGACTCAACTGATTTTTTAAATTCTAGTGATGAGTCAGTTCAAAAAGGTGGGTCTAGGCCAGACGAACAGAAAGTAGTTCATGCACAGGCAATATTTAGACAGACGAAACAGGGCACTCCACAAAACCCGGGAGGGATTGAGATGCACTCCCTTGAAGATTACACCAAGCAGGAAGTTAATGATATTATAGACAGATTCAAGAAGAGATCTGGGGAAACACTTCTCACATGGATGGTGTGATTATTTGACACATAAGCCTCTGGAGTAATGTTAGATATAGGAGCCGCTCCTAAGTTTTGTACTCTCTGCACTGATCCCAGAATACATGGGCAGTTTAGAGGATATCAGGGTAAACAACAGATCACCCTACTACAGCTAGCAGTTGTGGGGTGTAATCATAAGTATCCTACAGAATCAGATCGGCCACAAACTGACAAGCTCTGGTACACCTTAAGAGATGCAATGCAGAGACTTAAAGAAGAGGGAATCAAAACTGCTATTTTCCTGGGTGATGCTCACCGTCTGTTAGATGGACCGCTCTCTGTGTCAATGCAAAATACAATTATTTGCCTTGCTCCTCCATCTTACAAGCAGGTAATAATGACTCTCCTAATTAATCAGACAGGGCAGTTCACGAGTTAGGAGAGGTTGGATACTGGACAAAACCAGAGAGAGCCTTGAGGTCTGAGGGTCACATGGATAATAACAGAGTGATAGACATGTTTCTGGCATTACTGAAGGATGGTGTCAACAAGGAGCAGATTGATGGCATAGATACTAAAAGCTTATGGGAGATGTACCGAAAGTGAGGGCTAGACAGAAAGGAGGGCATCAGGAAAGTGAACAAGCAAGATAATAAACGTGTGAATCAGGGCCAGCCACTGATGCAGGAAGAAGGAAAAGAGAAGGAAAAAAATGTCTCTTCACAAGGGAAAGAGGGGAAAGATTTGGACAGCGCTTGGTTAACTGCTGAGAGCAGAGAAGGGGAGGAATTTCCTCGCAGAAATGAGAGCATATACCCAGACCTGAATTGGGCAAAAGTTGACAGGTTTAAATCAGATTAGGAAACAGGCCAAGCTCTGTTACAGAGATGGGCTCGTAAAGATAACAGACCCCATGTTGATTTAGAAATTCACTGGAAGCACAAACATTTTCAAAGGGTCCAGGCATTAGTTGACACCAGAGAGGAGGCCTCTTTAATTTATGGAAATCCAAAAAAGTTTACTAGTCAGCACTACACCATCACAGGGTTGGATGGAAAGCAAACCCCCGCCATGAAGACTACTGTTCAAATGAAAACAGGGAGAACACCAAAAACAGAATATACTGTTTTGATTGTGCCCCTACTAGAGTACATACTGGGAATTGACATTCTGAAGAGAATGACTTTATACTTGGATGATGGTTGTTACCAGTTTGGATCGAAGAGATACAGCAGTGAGGGTGGGTCATCTGAAGATACCCCCAGTGAAGGTCCCCCAGCAACTAAGGTGATTTGTTTGAAACAATACCGAATTCTAGGAGGGCATGAGGAAATAAGTGAGACTATACAGGAGTTGATGTAGGTAGGTGTGGTGGCTCCAGTCACCACCGAGTGGAATAATCCTCTGTGGCCTGTCCTAAACCAGATGGGTGCTATAGAATGACTATTGTTCACCGCGAATTGAACAAATATACAACCCCCTTGACTGCTGTGGTCCCCAACACCATCACTTTGATTAAGAGAATGCAAAAATATAAATGAACCTGGTATGCAACCATTGATATTGCCAATGATTTCTTTTCTGTACCATTGGCCCCTGAGAGTCAGGGGCAATTCAGTTTCTCGTGGAATGGCAGACAATGCCGAATACTAAGGCTCCCCCAAGTATATGTACATAGCCCCACCATCTGTCACCGGCTAGTGGCAGGACCCCTGGATGAAGTATCTGTGATTCAAGGGGTGCAATTGTCTCATCATATTGAAGATGTGATGATTCAGGGGTTGAACAGGGTTGTGGAACTTTTGCAGAGCAAAGGGTGGATGATTAATCCAGATAAGACACAAGGGCCCTCTCAAAATGTGAAGTTTCTAGGAATTCAGTGGACTCATGGACATAGAGAGGTGTTGTTGCAGGAAAAACAAAAGATCTTAGAATTTGCCGCTCCCCGTACTAAGCAGGAGATTCAGAGATTCCTTAGATTGTTTGGCTTTTGAAAACAGCATATCCCTCATTTGAGTCAGATTTTGGCCCCTTTGTACAAAGTAACAAAAAAGAAACATGAGTTTGAATGGGGAGAGCAGCAGCAGTCCGTTTTTCACTTGGCAAAGGAGGCGATTCAACAGGCTTTAGACTTATGGCCAGTACAGGAAGGAGAAATTGAGTTACATGTAGCCATTCAGGTGCAATATACAAATTGGGGGATGTGGCAAAAACAGAGGAAAAAAGAGGGTGCCCTACGGTTCTGGACCAAAGAGCTACCAGATGCTAGAGAGCGATATACTTCCTTTGAGAAACAGTTACTTGCTTGTTACTGGCCTCTAGTGGATACTGAGCAAATGACCCTAGGTCATAATGTGATTCTGAGCCCTGAGATTCCAATAATGTAGTGGGTGATGAGTTCACCTAAAACTCACCGCAGATGACATGCACAAGAGACCAATATGATTCACTGGAAGTGGTACATACAGGATAGGGACCGGGTAGGACCAGCAGGGACAGCAGTCCTGCATGAACATTTGGCTGATGAGAGGGTGCAGGAGGTACCACAGATAAAAGAGTCACAAGTGAGGTGGGTTGAGCCATTTGAATCATTGTCCCCTGAGGATAGGAAGCATGTATGGTTTACCAATGGTTCAGCTAAGTATATGGAGGCCCAAAGACACTGGAAGGCAGTGTCATATAACCCAGCCGTTGGTTGGTTGATATGTAAAAAAAATAATTGTAAGGAATATTCATCATAGATTTATAACCTGGGCAAACAATTACTGTCCCCTATTGCCTGTATGTCCAGTTGAATGCCCTTATGTTGCATATGCCCTTGCATACGAAGAAGAAATATATTTTTTAAATTGACAGTAGTTGATTACAGCCTTGCAACCTTTGGTTCCTTTTACCATGATTATTTCAATACATTGTCATCTCACATCTCAGACACAGTAAACAATGCCTTCCCTGCCTCTGACCACAAAATGGAAAGATTGAGGTCAATAACTATAGTGGTTATAACAATCCTTCCAGTCTGAATCTGGTGTAATCTATCCCACCAAGGCATGTCAGAGCTCACTACATGATCCCTTAGTCATGAATTAAGCATACAGTATGATAGGACATCTGAAATATTGCTGGTAACTGGATGGATACATGTTATCCCAGCCCACTTAACTAACCGCTCAACACTAACCAGAAAGATTTATGAAAAACAAAAAGATCTGCCATACACTGCTAATCCTTGGAGGACATAAGCACACTCCACCCTGAAGGTCCCGAATAATCTCATACCTTGAGCACTGACATTAAATGATGAAGATGATGTTTACAACACGGTGCAAGTTGTCTAATTTCCGTAACTTGATGTCTCATATTGACATCAAGGAGGACGGTAACACAGATCACCCTTTCAGATCTCTGATTCAACCCTCCCACACACTCTTAATTGACAAGCTACCCATTATAGATCCATAAGATTACAGAATGAATTAACTCCTACCATAATAGACTACAAGACCTGATTGACAGGGCACAAACTGGGGGTACGCAAGGGTGGACAATGTCCACTCACTAATTTCACAAGGGAGCCGCTGTACCCCCTGCCAAGAAGTTTGGCCCCAGTAAAATAATTGTCCCAGTGTAATTTGCGGACACCGGGACACAGCAGCGTCTGCATGATGTCTGTTTTCCCCTCACAGCAGCAATGTCCAGGCAGGGAGGGGAGCGTTCATGTTTAAAATTCCATCTCGGCCCAAAATAAAGACAGAATTCTATTTTTATCAGCCATCAGCGTTCCTGCTGTGTCATAGTGATCCTGGCTGGGAGCTACCAGAGCCTCACACATAGGAACCAATGCAATATAATGGAAACAAAGAAACAGGTTATCTTTTCACAAGAAATTTTTAAAAGTTGTGATTTGGAGGCAAGATTTTGACTGTGTTCAGTTGCTGTGCATATGCATGCACCTTAATATTGTTTCATGCACTGGTCTGGAAGAGTATTTACACACACACAAATTTAAATAGCACTATTTTTTTAAATTAATGATTTTATAGTGCTACTCATTCCAATTAGGGTGTCTGGGTGCTTTACGTCTCACACACACACACACTCTTTAAAATATCAATAAATCATACAAGTGTGTAAATCAATGTGTAAGATGTAATTGGAATTATATTTATTTAGCGCTTACAACCCCTGACCAGGCATCAATGCATTTTTCAGCGGGTAGCACGCTACTGCGGAACCACAAAAGTAGTGGTGGATTAGTGTAGGGAAATATGTTGATGTGTTACAGACCATGAGGATTACAATATGTACGAGTCACATGTCCTTCATAGATTACTGTGCTATATTAGAAGGGTTATGCTATGTTAGAACAGTTGCAGTTTTTGAACTGCAGGTAACACAAGGGTCTGTGTTAAAATCAGTAACCCACTTACCTTTTTACATAAAATAAAAATCAGTCATCTGCATTTACAAGGTGTGCTTTGTAGAAAACATGTTAACCTTTTATGCCACTTTGAGTAGAAACTGTGACTAGACAAAACTTTGATTTCTCCAGCAAGTGCATTAACCAATGTAGTCTTTGCAACATACTAACCCGGGACTTATTTACTGCTATGTTTCTCCTTGTTGCCAATGTTTTGCAGCAGGCTAAAAAAAAAAAAGTATAAATTGACTGTCAGGCTGCTTTCCATGACTCTGGCCCTTGTGAATCTACCCCCTTTTCATTGCTACATCTTGATCCCAAAATTATGTGTTTCCAAAGGAAAGATTTTCAAAATTCTAACTCTGCTAGAAGAATTACACGCACAGCAGTAGCAAAGCTGCAAAGCTGTTTCAATCCTGGGACATAGCTTCAGGGCGTGGGGGGGGGGGTGGACTGGGATTGACTGTGTGCTGCAACAGTGACAACAGTCACCTCAAATCACTGCAGACCGAGTATTGATGGGTGAGCCACTATATTAACCGAGATAGCTGAGCAACGAGTCTGGCTTAGCTCTAGGAGCCCCGCATGAGCAGAGCCATGAAAATATTTGCCATGTGAATAAAGCTACCTAAAAATATGACAAAGTTGCTTCAAAAAAAATGTTAAGTATGTTTTTGTAACATGTGGATGTTTTATACCCTAGTATTCAGATTAGATCCAGGCAGTTCTTAAGAGTGGTAGTTTGAAAACTTGAACTTAGAAATGCTGAGGCCTCCCCACATGCTGATAATGCCACTAGTGAAATCACAATATGAAAAAGTGATGAATGGACTGCTTGTGAGTATTCTGGTGGTACAGATTCCAGGGAGAGCTATGCTATCCTTTGGTTGGACAGATGACGTTGGTGTAGATATAGTTAATTCAAGAATAAGAACAAGATAAATATCCACTACTAAATATGGGTGGCCTCATTTTCAGGGGGTGTCTAGCACGTAGCACTTAGTGGTTTATCTACTATAGTTTCAATTGGGCTGTTAATTCCTTTAGACAGGGAACTAAAATAACAGGCTTAAGTAGTGAGCAGCTTTCATTTGTTGCATCTCGTAAGGTGCTCAAATGTACTCATGATAGACCTGCTAAAGATATGTATGAGGTCTTAAGATCTAATGTCACTTCTTATGATATTGCTTCCTGTGAGGTCATGGGTCGTGATGCCACTTCCTGTAATATCATGCGCAATGTCACGTGCTGTGATGTGACTTACATATTGACTTATGTGGTTACCCCCCCCCCCACACTTCTTTTTGTCGGACCTGTGCCCTGTTGAACGAAAACATAAGATACATTTACCAATACAGTGAAGGGACCTGGACAGCTAATCAGAGATGCTAGTGAACGACAAACTATAAAAAAAAATTGTGTCTTTCTCTCAGACTTCCTCATCCATCACCCCACCAAGCGTTGTGCCCCACAACACGATCCCACATCATATTGCACGACATGGAAACACTTTCCACAAAAACAAAGCAAAAACAGCATACTTCCAACAAACTGGGCAAGCCATTCTCACACGGGGCTATACCAAAAAAATGAATACTTAAACTAAAAAACAGCTTGTGATACATATCTGTTCCACCTGACCATTGAGCTTATCGTAGAACAACTATAGAGCACTGCAATTAGGTCTGACGCGGGGCACCCTTATAACAGCAACGCAGACCTCCAGTGCTTTGCCCCAGCGAGCTGTGGGAAGGCAGGCGCATTTAGTGCCCGGCTTTCCGAGATCTTAATACCTGTTGTCCGATGGCACTCCCGTCTTCTTTCCTACTGTGCTGAGATCCAGGGCAGTGGCTGTGTCAGTCCCCTCCCTTTACACTGCCCAGGGCTCAGCTTGGGACGCCATTGCCGTTACCAGGCGACGGCCGGAAACTACGTCACAAAGAGACTGTTTTGGGCTGACGATGGCGAGGAGGGAGTGGCTTAGGGGGCGGGACATTATGCTGCGATTTACGTAGTTCCTCTTATGGTGTGTCAGCGCTGTGGAAACCAGAGATGCGCTAGTGAAGTCCAGAGATAAAAGAATGAGCTTACTGGAGTAGCCATCGTCCAGCTGCTTAGTCCTGCAAGCGGGTTTTGTTCTACTGCCTAAAAAGAAGCACTACCAGACGCCAATTGTCCCGCTTTTTAGTCCTCTCGTACTTTTAACCCTCTAACAGGGACCTATTAGTGGCGAGGAAGGAGGGTGTGCAGTAGTCGTCCTGCGTAATGCATCCTCAGCCACCCCACTGATAAACAGCCCTGAATGTTTGAATGAGTACAATATATGACCTTAAGGTTTAATTTGTATAGACCTGTGGACAAAGGCTGTGGGAGAATGTAATTCCCCAAAGAGCAAACATTTTTGTAATAGCACCGAAAATGCAGAAATGTTAGTTGCTGGGAAGGGTATACTTTTACAATCGAATCGCCTTTTGGTGAGTATTTTGAGACAGGTCACTTTTGTCCCCCTCATTTAATAGCCTGTCCATTTGTTTAACTGCAACTTGCTAGGGCAGGGATCCCGAATGCTCTCATTGTTGCCAAAAAGGGAGCTTTCATACCTATGGTGTAATCAATACCTGGGGATGTGGTAACAACGGAGGTGGGGTAAGTTCGGTCCGATATGAGTCGGGTACTGACAAGTCCTGTGAAAAGAGATGAAATACCTGAGGAATCAGCAATTCTGTGTCTGATTCCCTAGTAATTCCTCATTTTGTGCTGGACTTTCACCCAGAATGTTCAACTGCTTTCAGAAGCAGCAGCCAAAAACTGTGGTTAAACAAAAAAAACTTTGCAATTCCTCTGGTGCCAGGAGTTTCTGTTGGAGAAGAGTGAACGACTCCAAGGAAAGTAAACAATAGAAGCCTGCAGCTGGAAGAGGTGTTACCTCTCCCTGGCATAAAGCCACACAGGGTATGAGCCCAAAAGTGGACCTTCGAAGGACAAGCTGCCTTTGAAGGGCAAATGGTGGGCATGAGAGGGGCTGCTCTTTTGTTCTGATGGGCATGTTGGTGTCGGGGACAGAGCTGAAAAATCAGTTACAAACTGGGATTTTCTGTGGCCATGTAACTCTTTGGTAGCCACACCTCTAAGGTGGGCTGCCAAGCTCCACACACTGAGAGAGGGGCTCTGCCATCCTGGGAGTGGGCATTGTTAAATTGTAATGTTTCAAATGTAGTATGCCTCTAAGAATTGTATGTGCTGGAATGTTCACAGAATATTTAATGTTAATGTAGAATTTCAAGTGCCAGTTGGAGGGTTGCACTCTGCGGTCCAGTTGTATTTATACTTTATTTTCTTCAATCAAATAAACTTCAAGAAATATATTCAAGGAATGTGCATGCTTCCTTTCACCTGCGACAAATGACTATTGGACTCTGTTTACAAGGAAACAGTGGTGTGCGATGAAATGAACCCATCAGAAAACTGCAAGTTGACAGACTATATTAATATGCCCATAAAACTGTAAATTGGCGGACTACATTAATATGCTGGTGCTTCACTCTCAAGACATTTTCTGCCACATACTCATCTGCAAGCTCAATTCTGTTTCAAATATCTATTTGTGAGGCTCTGTTGACCTATATTATCATGGCCAGAATTGGTAACTTTTCAATATAGAGCATATTGAGTAATATCCGCAAACACCGGATACGTCTGCAGAAGAAATTGTAATTGTTCCTGAAAGACATTGTTTTGGCCAATACAAGTTTTTATGGTAATTGATAAACATTGAAAGACGGATTAACGGGCTAGTGTTGCACGCAGTTGTGTCGCAAGGCTCTTCGATTCAAAACTAAACAATTCCTCATGCCAGAAGGCTGTCACGTGTCGCTGATTTAGTGAGGCTTCTCCGCTGCCCAGTAAAACTAGTGCTCATACCGGCAGCTATCACATGTAACAGCTGACACTGCAGGTGGTCGACAGTAATTAACTGAAATTGGTAAATGACAGAAATAATAAAATACTTATGGGCCGACTTCACAGAACAGTGAAATCTTCCTAGTGGGTGTGCTCTATTGAGGAGGAGGGCTTCCAATACATGAAAATAAAAAAGAAACTATTTGGCGTCGCATTATGTAGAAAGCAAAGCCATAATCTACAAGTCAATAATAGAAACTGAAAGAGGACTGGCAAGTGTATCATCATAGGAAAACATACCAACAAAACAACCACAAATAACTTTATTTCAACATGATTGTTCAATAAAATCAACATCAGAGTCATCGGTGACTACTTTATTTATATTAGTTTATTGTTTTGTTATTTGTAATTGTTATTTACTATGGAGTCAGTTATTGGTCCACCTATGTTCTTACAGCATCCTGGCCATCCTGCGATGCCATAGGAGGACTGGAAGGATGCTTTGGAAGCATATTTGGAAACAATTGGTGGAGATGTGTTTACCTCAAAAAGAAAATTAGTCTTGCTTAAACATAATTCAGGTACAGGAGGGAGAACAATTTTACGTAGGTTACCTGCTCCAGATGTACTGCTTGATGAAGATGAGGAGGATCAGGAAGTGTATGAGAGGGCTATTAATGTTTTAAATGAGCATCACAGTAAGAAATGCAATGTGGTAGTGGAGAGACATAAATTATTTTCCAGGAGTCAGTTACCAGATGAAAATATAGAGCAATATGTAGGAAGTTTACGAGTATTTGCAGCTACATGCAAGTTCAAAGATTTTCATGATGAAATAATTAGATTAGAGATCACTTAATCAACAGGATGAGTAATCTCAAAATTCAAGAAAAAATATTGAGTATTAATGAACCTTCTTAAAGCTGTTGCTATTGCAAAGAAAATGGAAGCTGCATTTGTGTATAAGTCAATTTTGAAGTCAGAAAACAAAACTGCTTCTCAGGTAAATAATTGTGAGGCAGATACGCAAGAGGTGAATATTGTTAGAAAATGGAAACCTGAATGTAAGTCAATTGACAAACAAGTAAAGCCAAAATACCATGTTTTAGATGTGGAAGTTACAAACGTAGCTCCGTATGAAAACTGTCCAGCTGTGAAAGCCAAATGTTATCTTTGTGCACACATAGAACGTTTCTCTAGGGTATGCAAGGCAAATGTGAGTGAAAGAAGGATAGAGAGAAGAAGAATTACAAACAACACTGTTCAAAAGATAGATGAGAACTCGTCGGATGGCAATGAACCATTGGTTGTGTGTGAACCTGAAGTTCATAGTATGGAGTAACCAGCCATGATAAAACATCAAAATTTGACTGTTATTAATCCATACAATCCACCTATGTGTAAAATAATTATATCAGGTGTGTGTATGTGTAGATATGTGGGGAGATTCCTGCTATTATTGAAAAACCACATATAGGTGGTCATTATGAATATGGCGGGTTGTCCCCCCATGCCGGCGTTGGCGGGTGAAACCGCCAGCTGGCATGGCGGGCCAACCCGCCACATAATGAACATGATGAGGGCCGCCATTGGCAGCCCTCACTCACCGCCAGGCTTCCTCCGTCAGGCAGCTGTGCTACCCCTCGGATAATGTTTCCAAATCCTCCAGCCTTTGCCTGGCGGAGGGGGTGCCCCTGCACTGCCCATGCACTTTGCAGGGGCCCCGGTGTAGTGCCCCGTTGTGCAGGTCACTGCCCCTGCGCGACGGGTGCAGCTGCACCCGCCACACAGAGGTGTTGGCGGCAGCTCCATGTGGAGCCGCCGCCAATGTCCCGGCCAGGCCTTCCTGTGGGCCGGCGGGCTGAAACAATGTTTCGGGATCCGGGGACGCTGGCGGTCAGTGTTTTTACCGCCAGCATGAACACAGCGGTTGTTACCGCTGTGTTCATAATGAGCACCATAATCTCTTATCTAGTGTTCAATTAATTAAAACAAACTGAAGTGACTCCAGTAGGTAATTGTGGAACAAGACTACCTATTATAGAATGTTTGGAATCAGCATTGAGTTTAAAGGGCAAAAAGATTACTTTCTGTGTGTATGTTGTAGAAAAAGGAAGGTTGCCTCTGGGATGGAAAAAGCAAAGGAGATTGGGGATTAGGCTAGATCCTACCAGAAGGGAACAAGTAATGGCGGTGGATGATTCAAATGTAGAGAAATGGAGAAACACTTTTCCAGAAGTTTTCCAAGAAACATTTAGCAAACTAAAGGGTTTCTCCCATTGCATCATTTTGAAGGAAGGTTCCATGCCAAAAGTTCATAAAGTAAGAAATGTTCCTTTAGCAGTAAAGGAGGCATTATCTATGGAATTAAGCAAATTATGCCCTAAGCGATTATTGAATCTATAGTGGCATTGGAGTGATTAAGTTCTATAGTGTTAGCGCGGAAACCAAATTGGAAGATTCAAATGTGTGTTGATTTATGCGATTTTAATGACTGTATTTGGGTAATTCTCCATCCCTTACCAAATATTAATGTCTTGTTGAGCACATTGAAAGAAGGAACATGTTTTACTACATTAGATTTATCTAAAGCATACCATCAGATTGTTTTACATCCTGATATCAGACACTTAACCTCATTTGTGACACCACAGAGAGCATTTACATTTTTGAGGATGCTATTTGGTCTAGCATCCGCCACTGCAGTTTTCCAATGGATTATGCACAAGATCTTAACAGGCATATATTGTGTTGTGGTTTTTAAAGATTATATATTGGTGTATGGGAGGGATAGACAGGAGCATGATTGTATATTAACATAAATCTTAAAGAAACTAACTACAAGAATCAGGATTTACAATAGGTACGGAAAAGTGCACATTTATGGGACCAGAAGTTGAATACCTTGACATGTCATTGGGGCAAAAGGTATTAAACCTAAGTTGAAACTTCTGCAAGCCATTGAGTGTGCTCCCAGCCCAACAAACAAGGAACAATTTAATTGTTTCCTGGACATGCTGAATACAATGCTAAATTTGTGTGTCATTTTGCTACTTTGAGCGGACCTATGCAATTGCTTCTCAAGAAAGGAGAAAAATCTGTATGATCCAAGGAATGCGAAGAATCATTTTTAGCAATTAAGTAAAGTATTTCTAAGGCTCCCATTTTAAAATCATTGAAGTTCGATTACAAAACTGTCCTCAGAACTGATGCTAGTGTTAGGTTCGGTACTAATGCAGTTGCATCAGGGAAAAGAAAGATTTATTGCTTTTGCCTCAAGGACTCTGAGAGGAGCTGAGGGAAGTTACTAAGTTATTGAGAAAGAGGCTCTAGCGTGCTGTTGGGGAGTTCTATGGGGTATACAATTTGAATTGAGAACAGATCATAAACCAATATTAGATGTGTTTTCAACCAAAGGAGGAGGAAAAGCTTCACCTCGTATGGCAAAATGGTTGAATAGACTACAGGAATTTACATTCACAATGAAATATGTACCCGGAGCATGGAATACTAGGGCTGTTTGTCTATCACAAATGCCGATTGAATCAGAGGATGATAGTGGCGAAGATCATGACTCAGAGGAATGGATGGTTGCTACGGTAAAGGAATTGTTAGATGGAGGTATTTTGGAAGAAGGGTGGAGGAATGCTGTGCATCTACATGAGGACTTGGACAAGATGAAACAGAATGTGACTCCCACATGGAGAGAAGACTGGGCAAACAATTGTTTGATGAGTAAATACAAATTGATTTGGAATGAGTTATCAGTGGTTGATGGGATTGTGTACAGAGGTGAAGATTGGTGGTTCCAATATCCACATGAGAAAGACTGATAAAACTGTTACATGAAGGACACAGAAGGATGTTGGCCATGAAACGTAAAGCACAAATGGATTTTTGGTGCCCAGGAATGAACAAAGACATTGAGAGGTTTATAAGAAATTGTGAAAGTTGTTGGAATAGTGACAAGTCTTGGGTGGTTAGGAAATCGCCTATAGTACCTATTAAATATCCTAAAGTTGCTTGGAAGAAGATTGATATGGAAATATGTGGTCCATTTGGTCATCACGGAGTGAAAAACAAGTTTGCCATAGTAATGATAGATTATTTTTCCAAGTGGCCTGATGTTTGTATTGTTGATGATATCAGATCTGAAGAAGTAATTTGTTTTTGTAGACATGTTTTTGCAACAGAGGGTATACCTGACATAGTCGTCACAGATATTGGTCCTCAATTGATTTCACAAAAATTTGAGAAGTTTTTAAAAATCTCTTAATATAGTACATCATGGGATGGCCCTATATCATCCAAGGGAAAATGGCCTGTTTGAAAAGTGTAACAGAGTGTTCGGGGAATGTTTACAACTAGCTGTTAAGAATGGATTAAATTGGAAGGATGAATTAAGAAAAATGTTGTGGAGCTATATATGTACCCCACAATCTGGGACAGAAGAAGCCCCTTTTGTACTGTTGAGGGTAAGGCAACCAACAACAATAGCCTGTCCTGTATGGTAAGAAAGGAAAAATATGTAAATTTTGATTTGGGTAAGGTATCAAGGAGGATAAAAATGAAACAACAAAAATATTGTGAAAGACACAATAGCAGAATAAAACAAATCCTTATCTATTAAAAGAAGGGGAACATGTGCGTGTGCAATTGGGAACTTAAGTGAGAAAAGGAGAATAAACATTTTCTAAGGGAAAAAAAATAATGAAAGTATTAGGTAATACTGCTATATTAGAGGGTAATGAGAAGTAGAACATTAGAAGATTGGTTCAGTATGGTGAGAAATTACAGCATGAAACAGAGAGAGAAAAAGATGCATACTCTGAAGATAAAAAACTAGATGGACATATCCTGTCATAAAAAGAATCTAACCAAAATGGTTGAGGGACTATACAGAATGAGCAAACAAGTTACACATGTTGATATCTGACAAATAGTGTTAAGTGGAAAACATGTTGAAATTATTACATTTTATTATAGAGGGAAGATGTATTATATTGTAATATTTCATACGTAGTATGCCTCTAAGAATTGTATGTGTTGGAATGTTCCATGTTGATGTAGAATTTCAAGTGGCAGTTGGAGAGTCACACTGTGGGGTCCAGTTGTATTTATACTTTATTTTCTTCAATCAGATAAACTTCAAGAAATATATTCAAGGAGTGCGCATACTTCCTTTCAGGCATAATGTTGCATTTTGGGATAGCTATATGCAACATTTTACTGGTAGTTGTCATCAGGCGATGGGGTCCTGGTAGCCCATTAGCTAGTAGTCACTGCATCCCCGAGGGCAAGTTATCAGCTTAAATGTGGTACCTCTGGCACCCACACCTTAGATCACATCTGTACTAGGGAGCAGGCCGAAGAAGGACCTCCTGCTGTTCCTTGGACCTCACAAGGAGAGCCTTCACCAAACACTGGATTGCACCTGCTGCTCCAGGGTTAGCAAAGGGAGGACTGTGCCTGTGTTGCAGTTTGCAGCTTCCTCAAAATCTTTGCTGTGCTACGCATCTTCAAAGCAGGCATTTGCATCTCAAGGCCCTCATCAACAGCATTTTTGACGATGACACAAGACTCTGCATCACAGTCCTGCATCTTCTTCGGAAATGCCAGTGCACTACGCATCTTCAGCACAGGACTTCGCATGGCAAGACCCTCATTGATGGCATCCTCAGCAACAACCCAAAGCACTGCATCACAGCCTCACAGCTCCTCAGAACCACAGCTGTTCAACAGAACCTTGACACTGGATCTCACAACACTCAGCAAACCAGGATTTAATGTACTTCTTTCAGTGGGCCTAACTTAGTCCCTATATCCAGCCCACACTCCATCATGGTCGGCCTGAACGTCTGACTGTCGCAGTCATGCACGACCAGATAAATAACCACAGTTAGCACTTTGTGCTTATGGGCACTATTTCTTCTTAAAACGTTAAAATTGCCCATCTCTGGTTTCACCAATTGGATTTTTGTCATTTTGGTCTTAAATAATGTATGACAATATAATCTGTCTTTCTTAGTTGGTGCGGTATTTCTCTTGTGTTGTATTTTCACTTTATTACTGTTTGAAGTGCTACATAAATACTTTACACATTGCATCTGACTACTCTGTGCCAACCTACCAGAGGATTAAGCACTGGGTAATTTGGGATTTGCTTGTGTTTCTTCCTGACAGATTGTGGTTGTTGCTTGAGCAGGGTTTCGCCCCCTTCAACCAGTAACCCAGTTTCCAATATTGGTGTTCAGCAGTGAGATTATGACTTAAGTATGTGCTGTGCCATACATAGATTTTGTGATACACTAAAACCCCACATAAATAATTTGATACCATTTAATTTTTTTTTTTAATTCTCCTTGATTAGCCCTTTTGCCTTTTTTAAGTTCTCTCTAGCTCTACGTGACTGTTATGCCTGAAACCGTGCCGACAAGAATGCAGTTTGAGCTTGCCAATATGGATGCCTATACTGTGACTGAGCTAAAGGGGTTTTGCAAGGAGAGGGATAGGGGACTTCCATCCAAGAGCGACATCAGATATCTGGAGCTCCAAAAGACACAGAGGGCCTAAGCAAAGGTCTGACAGTCACTGGTTACATCAACAGAACTGAATGATGATGTGGAAAGGCAGGAAAATAGTCCTGAGAAGCAGTACTCATCTCAGGGGAACAACTTGTCTCCTAAATTGAACCTCCCTGCCAGAGTAAGGAACAATATATCTTCCCATTTGTCTGTCACGAGAGGAGCTGCCAGACAGGAAGGCTGGCAGGAAGTTTAGGCTGCAAATAGACAAGGTTATGATGAAAGAAAGGAACAGGCCATGGAGACAGCCTTGAAGGAAAAGAGACCAGCCATGACGAAGAGGAGAATGGCCCATGAGCTAAGTCTCAGGGAGGTGGACATCAGAGCTAAACAAGTAGAGTCTAGGGATACTGCTGGCAGAATACCCACAGTGCCCTCTGGTGACAAGAAGGTCCACATGACAAAGAATCTTGTGCCTACCTTTGTTGTAGGAGATGACATCAGCAAGTGGTTTGAAGACTATGAGGCTGCTCTGGAGATGAATACTGTAAGAAATTTGGTTACTAGCAGGCCTCGAAAAATCATAAACATGTTACTAGACCTGCAGGTCAAGTAGCTTGAATAATCTACTTAACCTAACTGTAATGTACTAGACCTAGAAACGGGTCTCCAATCTTGTGATCCTAGGCAAATACTGCATTTTAGAGAGTCGCCTTTTTCTTCATTCTCACATGTGAGTGCACCTTCAAATATGTGAGTTCAGTATTTCTGCTGTAAAAAAAATCCTCTTTTGTTTGATTAAATACACAAAATATTTACTCCATGTATTATAAATCTAGCCCACATATAGGGTACACATGATCCATGACTTGCCTCTTACTTTGCTAATAGCTTTTCCATCAGGGCAATAGTGATTCTCAGTTTATGTTTAAACACTCACTTTTTATAAGTATATTACTAAAGCACGATGTGGTGGAGCACTGTAATTTGAAGATAGTAAATTTCCCAAAAATTTCCCAAAAAACCTCCCTCCAACTGATAAAACTAATAAAACTATATAGTATATTAAACAATAATCTGTGAAAATTGGGTTTCAAAAAACATACTTATCATCTGTACATCACCAAGTAAAGTGTTCTGATTTGTTTTATCCTATTAACCCCTTCGCTGCCAGGCCTTTCCCCCTCCTGTGCCGAGCCTTTTTTTGGCTATTTGGAGCAGTTCGCGCTTAGGCCCTCATAACTTTTTGTTCACATAAGCTACCCACGCCAAATTTGCGTCCTTTTTTTCCAACATCCTAGGGATTCTAGAGGTACCCAGACTTTGTGGGTTCCCCAGAAGGAGGCCAAGAAATTAGCCAAAAAACAGTGAAAATTTCGTTTTTTTCAAAAAAATGGGAAAAATGGGCTGCAGAAGAAGGCTTGTGGTTTTTCCCCTGAAAAGGGCATCAACAAAGGGTTTGAGGTGCTAAAATCACCAGCTTCCCAGCTTTCAGGAACAGGCAGACTTGAATCAGAAAACCCAATTTTTCAACACAATTTTGGCATTTTACAGGGACATACCCCATTTTTACGATTTTTTGTGCTTTCAGCCTCCTTCAGTGACAGAAATGGGCATGAAACCAACGCTGGATCCCAGTAACTGCAACATTTCTGAAAAGTAGACAAAATTCTGAATTCAGCAAGGGGTAATTTGTGTAGATCCTACAAGGGTTTCCTACAGAAAACAACAACTGAAAAAGAAAAATATTGAAATTGAGGTGAAAAAAACATCACTTTTTCTCTACGTTTTACTCTGTAACTTTTACCTGCAATGTCAGAGTTTTGAAAGCAATATACCGTTACGTCTGCTGGACTCTTCTGGTTGCGGGGACATATAGGGCTTGTAGGTTCATCAAGAACTCTAGGTACCCAGAGCCAATAAATGACCTGCACCCTGCAGTGGGTTTTCATTCTATGCCGGGTATACAGCAATTCATTTGCTGAAATATAAAGAGTAAAAAATAGCTATCAAGAAAACCTTTGTATTTCCAAAATGGGCACAAGATAAGGTGTTGAGAAGCAGTGGTTATTTGCACATCTCTGAATTCCGGGGTGCCCATACTAGCATGTGAATTACAGGGCATTTCTCAAATAGACGTCTTTTTTACACACTGTCTTACATTTGGAAGGGAAAAATGTAGAGAAAGACAAGGGGCAATAACACTTGTTTTGCTATTCTATGTTCCCCCAAGTCTCCCGATAAAAATGATACCTCACTTGTGTGGGTAGGCCTAGCGCCCGCGACAGGATATGCCCCAAAACACAACGTGGACACATCACAGAAAACAGAGCTGTTTTTAGCAAAGTGACTACCTGTAGATTTTGGCCTCTAGCTCAGCCGCCACCTAGGGAAACCTACCAAACCTGTGCATTTCTGAAAACTAGAGACCTAGGGGAATCCAAGATGGGGTGACTTGTGTGGCTCGGACCAGGTTCTGTTACCCAGAACCCTTTGCAAACCTCAAAATGTGGCTAAAAAAACACATGTTCCTCACATTTCTGTGGCAGAAAGTTCTGGAATCTGAAAGGAGCCACAAATTTCCTCCCACCCAGCGTTCCCCCACGTCTCCCGATAAAAATGATACCTCACTTGTGTGGGTAGGCCTAGCGCCCGCGACAGGAAACTCCCCAAAGCGCAACGTGGACACAGCCAAATCTTTGAAGGAAAACAGAGGTGTTTTCTGCAAAGTGCCTACCTGTAGATTTTGGCCTGTAGCTCAGCCGCCACCTGGGGAAACCTACCAAACCTGTGCATTTCTGAAAACTAGAGACCTAGGGGAATCCAAGATGGGGTGACTTGTGTGGCTCGGACCAGGTTCTGTTACCCAGAATCCTTTGCAAACCTCAAAATTTGGCTAAAAAAACACATGTTCCTCACATTTCTGTGGCAGAAAGTTCTGGAATCTGAGGGGAGCCACAAATTGCCTTCTACCCAGCGTTCCCCCACGTCTCCCGATGAAAATGATACCTCACTTGTGTAGGTAGGCCTAGCGCCCGCGACAGGAAACGCCCCAAAGCGCAACGTGGACACAGCCAAATCTTTGAAGGAAAACAGAGGTGTTTTCTGCAAAGTGCCTACCTGTAGATTTTGGCCTGTAGCTCAGCCGCCACCTAGGGAAACCTACCAAACCTGTGCATTTCTGAAAACTAGAGACCTAGGGGAATCCAAGATCCCGACTTGTGTGGCTCGGACCAGGTTCTGTTACCCAGAATCCTTTGCAAACCTCAAAATTTGGCTAAAAAAACACATGTTCCTCAAATTTCTGTGGCAGAAAGTTCTGGAATCTGAGGGGAGCCACAAATTTCCTTCCACCCAGCGTTCCCCCACGTCTCCCGATGAAAATGATACCTCACTTGTGTGGGTAGGCCTAGCGCCCGAGACAGGAAACGCCCCAAAGCGCAACGTGGACACAGCCAAATCTTTGAAGGAAAACAGAGGTGTTTTCTGCAAAGTGCCTACCTGTAGATTTTGGCCTGTAGCTCAGCCGCCACCTAGGGAAACCTACCAAAGCTGTGCATTTCTGAAAACTAGAAAGCTAGGGGAATCCAAGATGGGGTGACTTGTGTGGCTCGGACCAGGTTCTGTTACCCAGAATCCTTTGCAAACCTCAAAATTTGGCTAAAAAAACACATGTTCCTCACATTTCTGTGGCACAAAGTTCTGGAATCTGAGGGGAGCCACAAATTTCCTTCCACCCAGCGTTCCCCCACGTCTCCCGATAAAAATGATACCTCACTTGTGTGGGTAGGACTAGCGCCCGCGACAGGAAACGGCCCAAAGCGCAGCGTGGACACAGTCAAATTTTTGAAGGAAAACGGAGGTGTTTTCTTCAAAGTGCCTACCTGTAGATTTTGGCCTGTAGCTCAGCCGCCACCTAGGGAAACCTACCAAACCTGTGCATTTCTGAAAACTAGATACCTAGGGGAATCCAAGATGGGGTGACTTGTGTGGCTCGGACCAGGTTCTGTTACCCAGAATCCTTTGCAAACCTCAAAATGTGGCTAAAAAAACACATGTTCCTCACATTTCTGTGGCAGAAAGTTCTGGAATCTGAGGGGAGCCACAAATTTCCTTCCACCCAGCGTTCCCCCACGTCTCCCGATGAAAATGATACCTCACTTGTGTGGGTAGGCCTAGCGCCCGCGACAGGAAACGCCCCAAAGCGCAACGTGGACACAGCCAAATCTTTGAAGGAAAACAGAGGTGTTTTCTGCAAAGTGCCTACCTGTAGATTTTGGCCTGTAGCTCAGCCACCACCTAGGGAAACCTACCAAACCTGTGCATTTCTGAAAACTAGAGACCTAGGGGAATCCAAGATGGGGTGACTTGTGTGGCTCGGACCAGGTTCTGTTACCCAGAATCCTTTGCAAACCTCAAAATTTGGCTAAAAAAACACATGTTCCTCACATTTCTGTGGCAGAAAGTTCTGGAATCTGAGGGGAGCCACAAATTTCCTTCCACCCAGCGTTCCCCCACGTCTCCCGATAAAAATGATACCTCACTTGTGTGGGTAGGCCTAGCGCCCGCGACAGGAAACGCCCCAAAGCGCAACGTGGACACAGCCAAATTTTTGAAGGAAAACGGAGGTGTTTTTTGCAAAGTGCCTACCTGTAGATTTTGGCCTGTAGCTCAGCCGCCACCTAGGGAAACCTACCAAAGCTGTGCATTTCTGAAAACTAGAGCCCTAGGGGAATCCAAGATGGGGTGACTTGTGTGGCTCGGACCACGTTCTGTTACCCAGAATCCTTTGCAAACCTCAAAATTTGGTTAAAAAACCACATGTTCCTCACATTTCTGTGGCAGAAAGTTCTGGAATCTGAGAGGAGCCACAAATTTCCTTCCACCCAGTGTTCCCCCACGTCTCCCGATAAAAATGATACCTCACTTGTGTGGGTAGGCCTAGCGCCCGTGACAGGAAAGGCCCCAAAGCGCAACGTGGACACAGCCACATTTTTGAAGGAAAACAGAGGTGTTTTTTGCAAAGTGCCTACCTGTAGATTTTGGCCTGTAGCTCAGCCGCCACCTAGGGAAACCTACCAAACCTGTGCATTTCTGAAAACTAGAGACCTAGGGGAATCCAAGATGGGGTGACTTGTGTGGCTCGGACCAGGTTCTGTTACCCAGAATCCTTTGCAAACCTAAAAATTTGGCTAAAAAAACACATGTTCCTCACATTTCTGTGGCAGAATGTTCTGAAATCTGAGAGGAGCCACAAAATTCCTTTCACCCAGCATTCCCCCACGTCTCCCGATAAAAATGATACCTCACTTGTGTGGGTAGGCCTAGCGCCCGCGTCAGGAAACGCCCCAAAGCACAACGTGGACACAGCCACATTTTTGAAGGAAAACAGAGGTGTTTTTTGCAAAGTGCCTACCTGTAGATTTTGGCCTGTAGCTCAGCCGCCACCTAGTGAAACCTACCAAACCTGTGCATTTCTGAAAACTAGAGACCTAGGGGAATCCAAGATGGGGTGACTTGTGTGGCTCGGACCAGGTTCTGTTACCCAGAATCCTTTGCAAACCTCAAAATTTGGCTAAAAAAACACATGTTCCTCACATTTCTGTGGCAGAAAGTTCTGGAATCTGAGAGGAGCCACAAATTTCCTTCCACCCAGCATTCCCCCACGTCTCCCGATAAAAATGATACCTCACTTGTGTGGGTAGGCCTAGCGCCCGCAACAGGAAAGGCCCCAAAAGCGCAACGTGGACACAGCCAAATTTTTGAAGGAAAACAGAGGTGTTTTTTGCAAAGTGCCTACCTGTAGATTTTGGCCTGTAGCTCAGCCGCCACCTAGGGAAACCTACCAAACCTGTGCATTTCTGAAAACTAGAGACCTAGGGAAATCCAAGATGGGGTGACTTGTGTGGCTCGGACCAGGTTCTGTTACCCAGAATCCTTTGCAAACCTCAAAATTTGGCTAAAAAAACACATGTTCCTCACATTTCTGTGGCAGAAAGTTCTGGAATCTGAGAGGAGCCACAAATTTCCTTCCCCCCAGCGTTCCCCCACGTCTCCCGATAAAAATGATACCTCACTTGTGTGGGTAGGCCTAGCGCTCGCGACAGGAAACGGCCCAAAACACAACGTGGACACATCAAATTTTTTCATAGAAAACAGTGCTTACCTGTGGATTTTGGCCTCTAGCTCAGCCGGCACCTAGGGAAACCTACCAAACCTGTGCATTTCTGAAAACTAGAGACCTAGGGGAATCCAAGATGGGGTGATTTGCGGGGCTCTGACCAGGTTCTGTTACCCAGAATCCTTTGCAAACATCAAAATTTGGCCCAAAAACACTTTTTCCTCTCATTTCGGTGACAGAAAGTTCTGGAATCTGAGAGGAGCCACAAATTTCCTTCCACCCAGCGTTCCCCTAAGTCTCTCCATAAAAATGGTACCTCACTTGTGTGGGTAGGCCTAGCGCCCACGAAAGGAAATGGCCCAAAACACAACGTGGACACAACATATTTTTTCACAGAAAACAGAGGTGTTTTTTGCAAAGTGCCTACCTGTGGATTTTGACCTCTTGCTCAGCCGGCCCCAGGGGGGGGGGAAATGCCCTAAAATAAATTTGACCCCCCACCCCCCCAAACCCCCCCTGCCCAGGAGCGACCCTTGCCTACGGGGTCGTTCCTCCTGCGTGACATTGGCGCCAAACAACAAATCCCCGGTGCCTAGTGGTTTTTGCCCCCTTGGGGGCAGATTGCCCTAAAATTGACCAATCTGTCCCCAAGGGGGGCAGAAATGGTCTAAACACAGTTTGCCCCCCAGGGGAGCGACCCTTGTCTGATGGGTCGCTCCCCATCTCTAAATAAACAAACAAAGAAACAAAAAAACAAATTTGCCCTGGCGCCTACAGGTTTCTGCCCCCTCTGGGGACAGATCGGCCTAATACCCCCACCCCCCCACCAGGAGCGACCCTTGCCTACGGGGTCGCTCCCCCTGCGTGACATTGGCGCCAAAAAACAAATCCCCGGTGCCTAGTGGTTTCTGCCCCCTTGTGGGCAGATTGACCTAAAATCGACCCATCTGCCCCCAAGGGGGGCAGAAATGCTCTAAATACAGTTTGCCCCCCAGGAGAGTGACCCTTGTCTGATGGGTCGCTCCCCATCCCTAAAAAAACAAACAAACAAAAAAAAAAAACACACAAAAAAAATTTGCCCTGGCAACAAGAGGTTTCTGCCCCCAGGCATCTAAAAAATGGTACCTCACTTGTGTGGGTAGGCCTAGCGCCCACGAAAGGAAATGGCCCAAAACACAACGTGGACACAACATATTTTTTCACAGAAAACAGAGGTGTTTTTTGCAAAGTGCCCAAGGGGGGCAGAAAAGGCCTTCCCAAAAAAATGCCCCCCCTGGGAGCGACCCTTGCCCAAGGGGTCGCTCCCGTTGCGTGAAATTCACGCGCAAAAAAAAACTCCCTGGTGTCTAATGGTTTCTGCCCCCCTTGGGGGCAGATTGGCCTCATCAAAATAGGCCAATCTGCCCCCAAGGGCCTAAATGGCCTAAATGGCCTAAATATAATTTGCCCCCTAGGGGAGCGACCCTTGCCTAAGGGGTCGCTCCCCACCTAAAAAAAAAGAAAACATCACAAAAAAAAAAAAAAAAAAAAAGGTCCCTGGTGCCTAGAGGTTTCTGCCCCCCCTGGCCTAATAATAGTGGGGTTTCAAAAGCCGGATTGCAAGCAATCCGGCTTTTGAAACCTGTGAGAGACTTCAAAGGGAAGGAAATACATTTCCTTCCCTTTGAAGCCTCTCGGGGCCTCCCCCATGGGATTGAAAGAGAAATGCAAAAGCATTTCTCTTTAAATCGCGCTGGAATGCTTCCAGCGCGATGGGGGAGACCCTGTGACTAATCAGCGCGCGCTCGCGCGGTGACGTCACAGGGGGGGTTGGGAGGGTCGGGGTGGGAGGGGAAGGGCTTCCCCTTCCATCCCTGACTTGGGGGGGTGCGGGGGAACCCCACAGAGGGAGCGCTAGCGCTCCCTCTGGGCTCTGTGCACAGGACGTAATGGTTACGTCCTGGGCACAGCAGCACTGTGCCTCAGGACGTAACCATTACGTCCTGGGCACAGAAGGGGTTAAAATACCATTTTCATCACACAGAAGTACAAAAATGGTATTTCATAGTTACTGAAATATATTTTGAAATGTTTGTAAAGTTCACTTAGTTACATAAGTGTTGTGTGTTGGGAAAAATCTGATACAGATAGCCTTTCATTTCACACAGGTCAGACAGTTCACCTTACAAAATCTTGAAACTCTGCAGTCACCGGGAAAAGTAATTGCATTGCAAGAAGACATGCTGACTTTTGTCTTCTGTCTGTGAAAACAGAGCAAATGTGACAAGAATAAGATTTAAATGCATCTTAATTGCTAATTCAGTTTCTGACTGAATGGAACACCTGTTCTTTGTCAATTGCCAGAAGAAGGGTGAGTAGGTTCTAAAAATAGCTCGACCTGATCAAATATTGGTAGAAATGGGGTCTCGGGGGTGTGGTCTGGCCACTGTGAGAGATGGCCACCTGAGAGACGAGCTCCGTGCTCCAGCGGGCCCCGAGTGGAGGCAAGGGGGCTGAGGCAGGAATGGAGGACACCGCAGGAGGACTAGGGAGTTGTGCCGACGTGGTGCCTAGGCTGGGAGGTCTCACTGGAGCAAAGGCTGGCCAGTGATCTTGATGAGAGGCTATGGTAGCAGGGCTGGGGCCTGGCTACGCTGAGCCGCAGCCTTGCGTGATGGCCGAGACGCTCTTGACTCAACCCCCCTACTCTCTTTGGTGCTGCCGCAGGGGGCTCTGCAGTGAAAGCCGACGAAGTAGGCAGCAGGCGAACCGGAGAACGGTGTGCCATATCGGTGGAGCCGGTTACGGCGAGCCTTGCTTATGTGCGACAGAGGCCTTGTGTGCAAGATACGGTAAACTGGACATGCGCAGATCCTTGTCCTTGCTGCTGTTATATGGGGGTGCGCTTGGGAGCTGGCGTACCCCCCTCCTCCCTCCTTTTTATCAGTGCTTATGCACCAACACAGCACAGCCATAGGGGAAAGGCTGCGGTGCCCATGACTGGTAGCATTACTAGGGGATTGACCCCTTCTCCTTGAGCACCATGAAGAGGAGGGGGCAGTAGTGAAGCACTGAGGTTCAGCTCATCAGGGTACAGAGGGATCAAGCCCCCCCTCTCTACCACCCCCAACTGCATGGCCGAGTGGGATAACCCTTCATCAGTAATAGCGACGGGGGGGGCCAGAGCATACTGCTACCCCCCCTCCTGATTGAGCTCTACTTCATGTTCTGGATAAGCTCACTCTCACCACTTCCTTCCTCATCCTCAACCCTGGCTTTGGGGGTACTCATCATCAAGCGGTAAAGGCAGTGGCACCTTCGAACGCCCTTTGGAACATATGGCCTAGTGGTGGCTTGCACACACTGGGGGAGAGGTCTGACTTGGCGACGCATTAGGGGACAGCAGTCTGACTACACTTCTTCCCCTTTTTTCATTTCTATCCACACCAACTGCAGTGGCAGGATGCGAGAGGAGTACGGTCAGATGGGGGACAACTCGAACCGGTGTATGGGACAGCAGGGGCAGGAACGGTCATAGTCCTCCCTCCCCAATTTGGGCACAGCGATTGCTAGACAGCGGTCCCTGGTATTCCATCTGAGTGAGGAACAGGGGGGTGCGGACATCTTCTCCCCTCTGTCTGGTGATAGACACCTTCCGTTCCGCACAGCATGCTCCTTACCTCCTGCACAATGATACAACTGAGCACAAGGCTTACCCCCCTCAATATTGCTACATTATAGACTATGGGAATACGGCCTTGAGGTGGCCACTGGAAAGTCCAGTGATAAATCCTCTGGCAAGCCAGCGAGACAGCTTCTCTTCTCTGAAACCCTCCACCACTCCCGCCCTCTGATCTAACTCCGAGAATTGCAGCCGACGAACTCGCTGACTACTACTGAAAACCCAGAGAAAGGCACTACCATGGACTGCATCCTCCAAGAAATCACAACAGTGGATCGCCGGCTGGAGGGGATGGACTCCACCATATTCACACTGGCGGCAGAAATCAAATCCATACGCCTAGATATTGCAGGCTTTCAATCCAGAGTGTCTGACCTGGAATATCGCGGAATAACAGTGGAGTACCATCTAAACACCGTACCTGAACGGGATCAGGAGCTCCTCTTCCTCTGCAGCAAGCTCATCGATTTGGAAGACAGGAGCCATAGGGAAAATGTATGTTTCTTTGTCTTCCTGGAGCATATTTAAGGGGCGGATATCCAGGCTATCCTTAAAGAGACCCTCCCTACCCTAACATACCTTTCCTTTGACCCCCCCCACCACTGGAGTTTCAAAGGGTACATCGTTTAGGGCTGAAAAAGACTGAAGACCCACGCTGACCGCGCCCTCTCATTACGTGCCTCCTGCACCATACACAAGCCCGGCAGCTCCTTACTGCAGCACGCTCTAAGGGTCTGTTTCGAGCCGACGGCTGTGAGATTCACATTGCGGCGGATTTCTCAAAAGAGACTAACGAATGCTGCAAGATATTCTTATCGCTCCATCCTCGCCTGTGCCAACTGGAGGTGAAATATGGACTCTTTGAACCGGCACGCATGTGAGTTACTGAAAACGGACAGTCTAAAGACTTCTACGATCCGGAAGACCTACGGCTCTATCTTGATGACCTGTCAACCACGTTTATGGACTTAACCCCTCCGACTCTGCCCTCCGATACAACTAAGGACTCCTCGGAAGCACTACTACCGCTCATTCCATCGGAAGGATTGCCCCTCGGTAGTAGAGAGACTTCTCAAAGAGGCAGAGATCCGGCGAAACATTCGAGACCCCATGATGACAGAGGCAAAGCGCTCCTAGCCGTGGAGCATTATACCCAGCAGACGGACAGGGCTAAATCTTGCTCTCCACTGTAGCCCGTCCCCACCTCCACTTGAACTCAAGCGGCAAGTGCGGAGAGCCACAAAGGGTTCGTGAGTATTGCTTATGACCACTGCAGGGAGGCGAGCACCCAGCCGCCCATCTCTATGTGTGTTTGTGACTGCATGCGCTCTGGGTCCCCCAGTGCTGTTCCTCGGCTCATTGTTTCATTGTTTGACTGTTCGTAAGCTAGGACCACCCTTGCTGTTTGCTATTTTGCTATGGTGCAGTATTGCCTTATGGACACTCCATACTTTATCCCTTCTTAATATCTTATCAAGGCCTCACATGTTCTACTGGCCATTCTGCCTTATCTAAGTTTGGATTACACGCTACCTGACATATCACCATTTAAACTGATGTCCCGGGGGGAGGAGAGGATGGAAGTTCAGTACGATACGCCAAAGCAGTGGAAACAATCTATGGCTTTGTATTCAAGCATTCACAATCTTACGACATCGGAATATGTTAATCTGTCTGATTCTCTAGATTTAGGGCCTGATTTAGATCTCGGCGGAGGGGTTACTCTGTTGCAAAGGTGGCAGATATCTCATCTGCCAAAATTTAAAGACCATAAAAAAGAATGGTATTTAATTTTGGCAGACGGGATATCCATTACCGTTGCTCCGGTAACCCCTCTGCCAAGATCTAAATCAGGCCCTTAATGTTAAATCCTCCAGTGAATCTCTCCGCAGATTATGTTTCCTTTTTGAGAGCTCTGCAGAGTCTTGAACATATTTTGGCATCTGTTTTGTCCCTTTCAGGAAAGAACACAGACAGTTCTGACCATATTTTAGATATTTTATCAGTAATATTGAATAATCTGCCTACTAATGGAACTGGAGAAGATTATAAGTCTGCTGCAAGGCGCATCATTACTTGCACTGTAGACATGAGTACTCAGACGGGGGATCCCGGATCAGGTGACATAAACAAGAAAAAAGTTGTGATCAGTGCTTGCTCCTAAGTGATCTGGAAGCCGTGTTTATGGAGGAATTGTTATCTGTCCACGAGGGCATTGATACTGAGGCTATCCCTGTTAGCCCTATCCTGGTCCCAGGGGAACACTGCAAAGTATTTCTGATTTTCAAGAAATTTATGAGGCCCATTCCCGAAGTTACAATCCAGGAGTTAGGCCTGCAGCATGAAAGGGGGTTAAGTAACCACAAACAAAAGAGTATTGAAAAGAAGGTTAAAAGGAAAGTTTGGAGAATATCTCAGAAAAGACTAAGAAAGATTAAATTTCAGGATGTGGGTATACCAACCCCTACTGTGGTGCTGCTTGAATCGGCCACTGTTTCCCCCAGGGCCCAGCACCTTCTGGAGCTGTCTCATTGCCAGCTGACCATGTGGGGTCTGACATTAGGATGGTGCTGAGACCCGCCCAGGTGGAGCAGGCTATACCCTTGGCTTCAAATGTGGAGGGGGCTCATATTGGTAGAGCTGGAGTGGGGAAAGACAGTTTGGAGGAGGATACTTGGTGAGGGTCAAAATGTGCCACCAATTCTACTGATGATGCCGTCTGGTTCCCCCAATTTGTATACATTTGTGCTGATTTGGAATCAGAAGGATTGCTCAATAAATCTTGTATTTTATCTCTTGCATTCGATTCCCCACCTGGTGAAAATTTCTACTAAGGACATTTCCTTGGTTGTACAGCCGAAATCCTGGGAGTTATCTGCAGCTTGACCTTTTGTATGGGCTCATTTTTACTCAAGGGTGGTGGTGGAAGACGTTTTTACATTCTCGGATGAGCTCAGTCAGGCTTTGATATGTATGTGTCCCCTACCCCGTCGCAGGCTTCCCCGCCATCTCAGTTAATGCCCACCAAGAGGTAGGATACCAGATGTGGGCCCTACCCTTCCTCCTCTAATCATGGTCCTCGGCTTTTGGTTGTGGGAGGCTGGGAGTGGGGTCGTCTGAATAAGATCCCAATGGTGAAATCAGAGGAGGGTAGGCACATGTTTACTGTTAGAAATGGGGTTTTTGGTTGGCAGTCAAGTTGCCCTCTGTGCAAGCAAGAACCCTCACTCTAGTCAGGGTAAGTCACACACAATCCAAAATTAGCCTGTGCCCACCCTCTAGTAGCTTGGCACGAGCAGTCAGGCTTAACTTAGAAGGCAATGTGTAAAGCATTTGTGCAATAAATCATACAATACCATAGTATAACACCACAAAAATACACCACACAGTGTTTAGAAAAATATATAATATTTATCTGGGTATTTGCAGGTCAAAACGATCAAAGATGCAATATGAATTTGTAAAGATATCACTTAAAAGTGATATAAAGTGTCTTAATTTTTTTAATAGGAAAACAAAGTCTCTTTCAAACACAAAGTACCTGGTTTGGAGTGGAAAATCTCCGCAAAGGGCCGCAGAAGAAGAGATACGCGGAAAAATAGTGTGTGCGTTGATTTCTCCCCAGCACACACGGACTTGCGTTGTTATTTTTCACGCGGGGAAGTCGTGCGTCGTTTTCCGGCGCACAGACAGTCTCTTTCTATGGGTCGTGGGGATTACCAGATGTCCCGGGTCTGTGCGTGGATTCTCCTGCTTGTTTTCCGGCTGCGCGTCGTTCCGCTGGGCTGTGCGTCGAAGTTTCGCTCTCACGGCGGGCGTCGCGTCGATTTCTCTTCTGGAAGTCGGGCAGCGTTGTCCTTGCGAGGCCGTGCGTCGAAGTTCCGGTCGCCCCGAAGGCGTCACGTCGATCAAGCTGCGTGTCGAACATTTTGCCGCACGAAGCATCCAAGTGAAACAAATAAGTATTTTTGGTCGTGAGACTTCAGGGAACAGGAGGCGAGCTCTATCCAAGCCCTTGGAGAGCACTCTTACAGCCAGACAAGAGTTCAGCAAGGCAGCAGGCCAACAGCAAGGCAGCAGTCCTTTGTAGAAAAGCAGACAGTTGAGTCCTTTGAGCAGCCAGGCAGTTCTTCTTGGCAGGATGTAGTTTCTGGTTCAGGTTTCTTCTCCAGCAAGTGTCTGATGAGGTAGGGCAGAGGCCCTGTTTCATACTAAGTTGTGACTTTGAAGTGGGGGTGACTTCAAAGAGTGTCTAAGAAATGCACCAGGCTCCCTTTCAGTTCAATCCTGTCTGCCAGAGTCCCAGTAGGGGGTGTGGCAGTCCTTTGTGTGAGGGCAGGCCCTCCACCCTCCCAGCCCAGGAAGACCCATTCAAAATGCAGATGTATGCAAGTGAGGCTGAGTACCCTGTGTTTGGGGTGTGTCTGAGTGAATGCACAAGGAGCTGTCAACTAAACCTAGCCAGACGTGGATTGAAGGGCACAGAAAGATTTAAGTGCAAAGAAATGCTCACTTTCTAAAAGTGGCATTTCTAGAATAGTAATATTAAATCCGACTTCACCAGTCAGCAGGATTTCGTATCACCATTCTGGCCATACTAAATATGACCTTCCTGCTCCTTTCAGATCAGCAGCTGCCACTTCAACAATGTATGAGGGCAGCCCCAATGTTAGCCCATGAAGGGAGCAGGCCTCACAGTAGTGTAAAAACGAATTTAGGAGTTTTACAGTACCAGGACATATAACTACACATGTACATGTCCTTCCTTTTACCCACACAGCACCCTGCTCTAGGGGTTACCTAGGGCGCACATTAGGGGTGACTTATATGTAGAAAAAGGTGAGTTCTAGGCTTGGCAAGTACTTTTAAATGCCAAGTCTAAGTGGCAGTGAAACTGCACACACAGGCCTTGGAATGGCAGGCCTGAGACAAGGTTAAGGGGCTACTGAAGTGGGTGGCACAACCAGTGCTGCAGGCCCACTATTAGCATTTAATCTACAGGCCCTAGGCACATATAGTGCACTCTACTAGGGACTTATAAGTAAATTAAATAGCCAATCATGGATAAACCAATCCACAGTACAATTTACACAGAGAGCATATGCACTTTAGCACTGGTTACCAGTGGCAAAGTGCCCAGAGGTCAAAAGCCAACAACAACAGGTCAGAAAAAATAGGAGGAAGGAGGCAAAAAGTTTGGGGATGACCCTGTCAAAAAAGCCAGGTCCAACATTTACTAATTGGATGGAGTCAACTGAATGGAAGGAGCAGGATTGGAACTGGATAGTGGGGTCAATAAACGCAAAAAGCGAGTTTTTAAAACCCCTTTTCCAAAGATCCCAATGATATCGGGATCCATTGTTTGTCCTGAGACATAGCCGCCATGAAAAGAAACATGGCGTCACTTTTGCAGGTCGTAAAGGTCAATAAAATGGTGATAGCGGCTATTTAAGAAATGTGGGAAACGGAGGACTGGGGTTTGCATGATAATGCTGCATTTAGTGTAAAAGCAGTCAAGGGGCTTTTAGGGAGACCTGCTGGGGACTTTGCCTTTTTGATTTCTGTTATGCTTGACGTTGTGGTGTCTGTCCTACCTAGTTATTCTTTGAACTTTTTAGTTGCATCCGTTGCTGGGCTTCCCTCTGTTATGACAGGTAGGAGGTACCCTGATCAGCGTAGAGGAGACCACATGGGATTATCCAATCTGATTCTCATTAACGTATTTCCCCCCCATATTTGGTAAAAATACTTTATACTGGGAATTGGCACTTTTGTTGGGCCAGATCGAGCTTCTCCATGTGTGCCCATCCTTTTGATGGGCCACTTTCATGTAAAAAACCCATTGAGGCAGACGAGGGACTCCATTCAAAGGGATAAAGATATGGGCTTGAATATTTCCTGTCAGGACTTGGGGAGTCAGAGAGGGGATCAGTCTGGCAGGGACTTGGAGAACCACAATTAATAGTTGTAAATGACCATAATAAATGGTAGGTATCCTGGAGATCACCCAGATCAGCCGAGGTTTGATAATGGGATGATTACTTCCATGATTGACTATGTGGCAATATCCACCGAGTATTTTGGTATGGTGAAAGATTTTTTTGTAGGTGACCTCTGGGGTAGTGATCATAAGCCTTTTGTCTTTAAAGTGTTTAGGGGGGCCAAGATAAGGGAAACATAGTCTAATAGCTGGCCCTTGCATTGTATAAATTGGCATAGAATTTTTATGGTCAGCTAAATTAAAACAGCATGTTATAAATGGTCTTAAGAGGCCACTTATGGAGCAACTTAATGCACCCTTACATCACACAGTTAAGGCTTTTGAAAACCTTAGTTCCTCTATAAGAGATTTGGTGGCCGCATGCCTTATAGGGGCAGGGTTAGGACTGATTGTTTTAGTTTGAAAAAGTCACAGACCAAAGTTTTTCTTAATAGGAACACAAGGGAGAAGTTCAGACCAGGTGGGGATTGCAGGGAGAATGTGATTAAACAACATGGGAAAGACTTTAAACAGGAAATGCAACAAATTAAGTGGGGGAAAGAGAGAGCCTATGGATTAAGGCTTTCTCTTTTGTGCATACTGGTAACCGTAAGGGCTTTGGCGCATCTCCAACTGTATACTTGGGCTTGTCACATACATTACAGCAGTGTCAGTACCTGAAGAAACTTGGGTAAGCTACATCTCAGAGCTTTAATAAATTAAAGAAGATGATGGAGTTGTCCCCCAATACATTACAGGCAAGACTCGGCTGAAAGCATTCCACTTCCGACTGTTTGTGAAATTGAAGCAGTGATTAAAAGCTAGAAAAGTTCCAGGGCGCAAGGTCCAGATGGCATTCCAGCGGAAATTATTAAATTAATATTCTCCTTTGGGCACAGACCTTGGCTCTATTGTTTGGAGAAATAATTGGGGGACAAAATTCGCTGGAAACTTGGAAAGGGAGTATTAGAGTATCCCTGTTTAAAAAAGGTCAATAAGGCATAGCCATCTAATTATTGTATAATTGCCCTGCTGGATATTATGAGTAAAATGTTTGCAAGGCATTTGTTAGGCCTTTTGAAAACTTTGGTGAGTGCAGGTGGAATTTTACCCCTGACCCAAATGGGATTTCGGAAAGGGTATTCAACTACAGATGGCTGTGTAACATTAAAGTTGCTGGTGGAGGATTATGCCCTTTTATAGAACCAGCCCCTGTATGTAGCTTATATTGATTTTTCTTCCGTATTTGACACCATAAGCAGAGCTAAATTATGGGAAAAGGTGGCCAGATGTTATTGTCCCTTGGGACTTTTGAAGCTGATAGTCCAATTGCATGAGGGCACCTGGACCAAAGTGGAACTTGGGGTGGATCGGGCCCTGTCCAAAAAGGTTAGTACACCTAATGAGTTGAGAAAGGAGTGTGTTTTGGCCCCGCTCCTGTTCTCAATCTGCATAGTGGATGCTTTGGAGTGTTTAAGCCAGGTCAGGACCTTTCCTCCTAAGCTGGTGACTGAACCCTTACGTATGTTGTAGTATGAGAATTACATAGTGTTATTAAACCTTACACCAGTGGGGTTGCAGTTGCAATTGGACACAGTTTCTCAATATTGTACAGGGAATGATTTAAAGATTAATACGGCCAAAACAAAGGTCATGTTTTTTTCAAACGGTAAGAGGCTTCCTCTGAGGTTCAGGTGGTGGCTGAATGGTGTCCAAATGGAGGTGGTTAAAACATACAGAAACCTTGGTGTGTTAGTTAGTTATAGCTTAGACTTTCGGGTTCATGTCTCTTTGCAGGAATCAAGGGTCCAGGCCATCGCAGGCTCACTCCAGAGATTAGATTTGGCTTTGGGACACAAGTCAATGTAAGTGTTGAGAGAGACATGCAATGTGAAAATAGTCTCCCTGTTACTCCACGGGTGTGAGGTTTTGCTACAAAAAGATGCTAAACTCTTGTAAATTATTGAAACAACCATCTGGAAAAAAAGGTTGGCGTTACCTACAGGCTCAGTGAGTAGTGCACTGAGATTAGAGTTGGGACCAATATTTTTTATGAATATAGCCAGAGGTTGCTTAATGGATGGATTACCGCTACCGTTGGCGGACAAGACAGACGCAGCAGCCCCCTGCATTACGCCGTGCTCCTGCCCTCTGCACATGCAATTTCTGGTATATGGCCTACATGGCAATGGTGGACATCTGCGCACATGTATGCCACAGGGACAACTGTACCTCGACTTGGCACTCTGCTGAGGTGGGGTAGAGTGCCACATGGCCTACATTACGGAGGGGCCTTGCCTTCCTAAATCGCCCTGGCCTAGGGACACCCACAGCCCACCTCCCCACCCAGACACCTCCACTGCACGCAAAGTCAGCAGAATGAGGTTGTACTCACCCCCTTGTGTCTGCTGTGATGCCCTCAAGCGCCCATCCAACTCCGGGTAGGCCACAGCCAGGATCCGGAACATCAGGGGGGTCATGGTACGACGGGCCCCCCTCCCACGTTGGGAGGCCATCCCCAGCTGAGCCTCCGCCGTCTTCTTGCTGCAGCGGCGAATGTCCTCCCATCTCTTACGGCAGTGGGTGCCCCGTCTCTGGTGGGCCCCCAGGGTCCGGACCTCCTTGGCGATGGCAAGCCAAATGTCCCTCTTGTGGTGGGCGCTGACCTACATGACATGCACAAGGGAAGACGAACAGTCATTACCAACTGCACCGTCGTTGTGAGTGGCCCCCTCCCTACTCTGGCCATGTGGCCCATTCATTCCCATGCATTGTTGTTCTATGAACTCTGCCCCCTTCCCTCTTCCAACCAGCCCTCTCCACCCAGGCCTAGCCCATACAACGTGCTCCCTGTGTACTAACCTGTTGGTCTGGAGGACCGTAGAGTACGTGTACTGGGGGAGGACCCCGTCTACCAGTTTCTCCAACTCCTGTGCAGTGAAGGCAGGGGCCCTTTCCCCAGACGCAGCAGCCATCGTCGCTTCCAGACCGAGGTCACAGCAGCACTTGCAGTGTAGGTCCTCTCCTGTCGAAGGTCAGGTTCCGGCTCCATGGAGTCCTCGTTCCTCGTGGGATGTGTTCAGGTGAGCGTTTTCCCATAGCAAAAGCTGTTTCCGCCGTGTTTTTATCCACTGAGAATCTGCCCCGGAAAAGGTGGCAGATTGGCGGGTTGTAATACTGTGGGCCGTAGTTGGAGGGAGGAGGCTAGACACAGGGACAATGGCTGCCATCAGTGCTGAGGCCAGAGATTGCAGGGTTCGCTGAAGTACAGCCTGACCAGAATGAATGCCCTCCAGGAATGTATTACCGTGTTGCAACTCTCGTTCTACACCCTGGATGGCATTCACAATGGTAGACTGCCCAACAGTGAGTGACCTGAGGAGGTCAATGGCCTCCTCACTGAGGGCAGCAGGGGTGACTGGGGCAGGGCCTGAGGTGCCTGGGGCGAAGGTGATGCCCACCCTCTTGGGTGAGCGGGCACGGGGCGAATGCTGAGGGGCTGCTGGGAGGGAGCCCCCATCGGCGAACAAGTCTGTGTCGCTGCTTGGTGATCCGGTGGCCGACGTGATGCTCCCCTAGCCCTCCGTCCCACTGGTGCATTCAGAGTCCGTGGTGTGGCCCTCCATGGCCATGTGGGATGCAGCTCCCTCATGCTCCGGTGCCACTGTACCTCCGCCTGTTGATGCTGATGTACAAAAGGACAGGGAGAGCAGAAAAAGTGGGGGAGACAGAAGAAAGAGAGTTTTAGTGCATGGATTACCACTACCGTTCGCGGACAAGACAGACGCAGCAGCCCCCTGCATTACGCCGCGCTCCTGCCCTCTGCACATGCAATTTCTGGTATATGGCCTACATGGCAATGGTGGACATCTGCACACATGTATGCCACAGGGACAACTGTACCTCGACTTGGCACTCTCCTGTCGAAGGTCAGGTATCTAGTAATTGAACAGATAGAAAATGGCGGTCACGTCCGCGGCGGTCACGTCCGCGGCGGTGCGCATCATCACCGCCGGCGCACCTGTTCATTGGCTCCTGGGACCCATAGGGTCCAATGTTAACCAATGCAGCATTGCGCCGCGGTCTACGACCGCCTACCGCGACGGTGTGCAACGCCAGCGCAGTTACCCCACAATCCCATTGTCCCAATTTAGAGGTCAGGCAGCCGCCATTTCAGGGGCCCACATGGCTTCATTTACTACTGCATCACACATAGCTAGGCCTACACTCAACACACATACAGGAAGGGTTTTGTGAGTGGTGTAGTCTTGTGTGTAACTGTGGGTACATACCTGGAGGAATAATGACTGGTTCTTCGCTGTTGTCCTTCGTAGGCACCGTGAGCTAGGACATATGAGAAGATGGCGGAATCCTCCAGTGTACCGACCGCTGGTGGACCTGTTGACAATGGAAGAGAGACATGTCATCGTCACCTACCGGTTTGACCGTGTCACAATCCAGGAACTATGTACCCAGTTGGAGCCAGACCTGATGTCACCAATCCGCCATCCGACTGGAATCCCCCCTGACGTGCAGGTGCTGTCAGTGCTCCATTTCCTTGCAAGTGTTTCTTTTCAGACAACTGTGGGCATGGCATCAGGGATGTCCCAGCCTATGTTTTCCAACGTGTTGTCCAGAGTGTTGTCTGCCCTGCTGAAACACGTAAGGAGATACATCATTTTCCCTCAGGTGGAGGATTTGCCTACAGTGAAAGGTGGCTTCTATCCCCTTGGACATATCCCCAACGTCATAGGTGCCATTGATGGGACCCATGTAGCTCTGGTCCCCCCCCACAGGAGTGAACAGGTGTACAGGAACAGGAAGAGTTATCATTCAATGACTGTCCAGATGGTCTGTTTGGCAGACCAGTACATCTCGCAGGTAAATGCTATGTTCCCTGGCTCAGTGCATGACGCCCACATCCTGCGGAATAGCAGCATCCCTGATATGATGGGTCAACTCCACAGGCACTGTGTATGGCTATTGGGGGACTCTGGTTACCCCAACCTTTCCTGGCTATTGACCCCAGTGAGGAATCCCAGGACCAGGGCAGAGGAACGGTACATTGAGGCCCATGGGCGGACTAGGAGGGTGATCGAACTCACCTTTGGCCTCCATATGACAGGTGGATCCCTATTCTACTCACCGAAGAAGGTGTGCGACATCATCATCGCCTGCTCCATGCTCCATAATTTGGCTTTGCGACGCCAGGTGCCTTTTCTGCAGGAGGATGATCCAGATGACGGTGTTGTAGCAGCTGTGGAGTCTGTGGAACCTGTGGACAGTGATGAGGATGAAGCTGAGGAAGAAGACAACGACAACAGGGAGTCAGTCATACAGCAATATTTCCAGTGAGACACAGGTGTGAACATTTTCATTTTTAGCATTACATTAACTTTCACACGTCTACCTCTCTCCTGTTTCTCGATTTAAATCACTATTTGGTAACTGAGTTGTACCCTTCTATTACGGTTTCACAGGTGTGGTTACCTATGTGTCAACTGCTTGCATCCTTCAAGGGCATGTGATGTGTGACATAGGTATGTTAGCCTTACAATGGTAAACCCATAATGACACTGTCATTGATAATACATATTTACTAAATCACAGACTGACTCCAGATTGTTTTGTGTTTCAAGGGTGTTTATTGAAGTGCTCTGAAATATGAGGGGTTTGTAAAATGAGGATGGGTGATAGTGGAGGAATGTCCATGGCAGAGTACAGTCTATTAGTCTCACAGGTGCACTGCCCTTCTGGGCATAGGAAGTGGAGCTGGTGCAGTTTAAGTATGGACAGGGTAACAAAGTGGGACAGTGGGAGGACTATCAGGGTGGTCTCATTTCCTGGCGGGGGTCTTGCCATCTTGCTCTGTCCTGTTCCTGGATCTCAGGGACCACTTGCGTGGTGGTTGTCCGTCTGCAGGGGGTGGCGTGCTGGTGTGTTGGTCCTGTGGCGGGGTGTCCTGTCCACTATGGCCGGCGGAGGTGGTGGGCAGTTCATCGTCCTGGCTAGTGTCAGGGGCCCCTTGGAGTGCCACGGTGTCCCTCAAGATCTGCTGTATGTCCTTCAGCACCCCTACGATGGTGCCCAGGGCGGAGCTGATGGTCCTGAGCTCCTCCCTGAACCCCAAATTCAGTTCGTCCTGCAGGCGCAGGGTCTCCTGCAACTTGTCCAGGACCGTCGCCATCGTCTCCTGGGAGTGGTGGTATGCTCCCATGATGGAGGATAGGGCCTTGTGGAGAGTGGGTTCCCTTGGCCTGTCTGCCCCCTGTCGCACAGCAGCCCTCCCAGTTCCCCTGTGTTCCTGTGCCTCCGTCCCCTGGACCGTGTGCCCACTACCACTGCCCCCAGGTCCCTGTTTTTTGGTGGCGTGGCGGGTTAGCCTGGGTTCCCTGTAGTGGTGGACACACCGCTGATTGACCTGTCCTGGGTAGGGAGGTTTGGGCCCACTGGGTGGGTGCTGTGCTGGTGTTACCAGAGGGTGGAAGGTCCGTGTTGGGCTGTGCCTGTGCAAGGGGAATTGACTGTCCCGAGGCCCACGATGGTCCGGGCTGGTCATCAGGATCCAGTAGGGCAGAGCTGCTCTCGTCACTGTGGGCCTCTTCTGGGGGTGGAGTGGTGTTGTCTGGACCCTCTGGTGTGGTGACGGTCCTTCGGGTTCCTGCAGGGGCATAAGAGCATGATTATTGCATGTGTGTGTGTAATGGTGTGCAATGGGTGGGTGTTTGTGTACCCCAGTGCAAGCATTCCTGTGTGTGGGTGTGTGTGATGATGGTTGGGGGGGTGTTCTGGGTATGTGCAGTGGGCATGCTTTAGTGAGGGGTGTCCATGCTTAGTTGTGTCATGCAGGGCTTGGTGTTGGGATGGGTGGTTTGTGTTATGGGTAGATTAGTGAGGATTTGGAGTGATAGGGGAGGGTGTGAGGTTGGGGGTGTGTGATAGCATGCAGGTAGGGTGGAGGATATGATAGTTAAGATTTGACTTACCAGTGTCCCGTCCTCCACCGACTCCTCCGAGGCCCTCAGGATGCAAGATGGTCAAGACTTGTTCCTCCCATGTTGTTAGTTGTGGGGGAGGAGGTGGGGGTCCGCCGCCAGTCCGCTGTACCGCGATGTTGTGCCTGGAGACCTTTGAACGCACCTTCCCCAGTAGGTCATTCCACCTCTTCCTGATGTCCTCCCTATTTCTTGGGTGCTGTCGCACGGCGATCACCCTGTCCACTATTCTGCGCCATAACTCCATCTTGCTGGCTATTGATGTGTGCTGGACTTGTGAGCCAAATAGCTGTGGCTCTACCCGGATGATTTCCTCCACCATGACCCTCAGCTCCTCCTCGGAGAAGCGGGGTGTCTTTGGCGTGACATGGGGTGGTGTGGGTGATGTGTGGGGTGGTGTATGTGGTGATGAGTGTGGTGAGTGTAGTGGTGTGTGGTGTTTTGTGCGTGGATGTTGTGTGGGTGATGGTGTTGTGTGCCTCTGTGTGAAGGGGTTTGTCTATTCTGTGCTCTCTCTCTGGCCTTCGTTCGTGATTTTTTGGTCGTAGGGGTTTGTGGGTGATGTGGGTGTTTGTTTTATATTGCATTGGGTGTGTGGGAGTGGTGTTTGTATGTGTATCAGGTGTGTGTATTTGGAATTGTCCAATGTGGCGGTGTTTTTGAGATGTGTGTGTATTTTGAGTGCGGCGGTGTGTACCGCCAATGGAATACTGCGGTTGAAAGACCGCCGCGTGGATTCGTGGGTCGTAATAGCATGGGCATGTTTCTGTTGGCGTGGAGGTGGAGGATTTGTTTCCGCCAGTTTATCACTGACCTTTGGTGTGGCGGTGTTGTGTGGGTGTCTGAATTTCGGCGGATTCCAAGATGTGTGTCATAATAGCTGTGGCGGAATACCGCCGCCGCTGCGGTGTATTGGCGGTCTTCTGCACGGCGGTAAGCACCTTTAACCGCCAATGTTGTAATGACCCCCTTTGTCTTTAATGTTAGCCCTTACTCTGTCAGTCACTCTGTAAACTTTGTGTTTAACAGGAGGACTGTCCACAGTGTCCACTTCATCTGTACACAAGTGTGTGACCCCTGGGATCAGAGAGAAGAGTGAGGCAAACGGACCCAACACGTGGCGACATTCCCTCTGTTTCTCTGGCGTCAGGGAGGAGGAGAGGATAACTCCCTCCACAGACCCAACTTTTACTCCAGCAGACAGGAGGTCAGGAAGAGGCTCGCTCGCTTCCTCCACCCCATCATCTGTTGCTAGGAACATGGACAATTCAGTCTGCTCAAAGTGTGGCTTAAGCCGGTTCACATGCAGGACCCTTAAAGGGCTCCTGGGAGTACGGAAGTCCACCAGGGTGGTGACTTCACTCTTGCGCTCCCCCACCTCATATGGGCCAGTCCCCTTGTCCTGGAGCGCCCTAGGCTCCACTGGCACCATCACCCACACTTTTTGCCCAGGCTGGAGCTCGACCAGAGTGGCATTCTGGTCATACCACAGTTTCATGTCTGCCTGGCTTGCTTTCAGATTCTCTTGGGCAAGAGCTCTGTAGCATGCAATCTAGGTTTCTGAATGGCAGTATGTAGCTAAATGTAACTGGGGAGGTTTACTGGGGGCTTTCTCTAAGCCCTCCTTCACCAGACTCAAGAGTCCCTTAAAAGGGTGGCCATACAGCAACTCAAAAGGACTAAAGCCAAGCCCTTTTAGAGGCACCTCCCTGTAGGCGAACAGAAGGCATGGCAAGAAGATGTCCCACTTCTGCCTCAAATGCTCTGACAAGCCCATGATCATGCCCTTCAAGGGGCGGTTGAATCTCTCAACCAGACCATTGCTTTGGGGGTGGTAAGGAGTGGTGAGCTTATAAGTTACCCCACATTCCTGCCACAGAGATTTCATATACGTGGAAATGAAATTGGTACCCCTATCAGATACCACTTCCTTGGCAAACCCCATGCGGGTACAAACCCTTATCAATGCATGACCCACCACAGGGGAAGTGATTAAACTCAGCGGAATGGCTTCTGGGCAGCCAGTGGCATGGTCCACCAAGACCAGGATGAACCTGTTGCCCATGGCTGTCTTGGGATCCAGAGGCCCCCCAACGTTAATACCAACCCTCTCATTGGGGGTACTAACCACTGGAAAAGGTTGGAAGGGAGCCTTACATTTCCCCCCACTCCTGCCACTTGCCTGAGAAGTCTGGCAAAACCTGCAATGAGTATCCGAGTGCCTGCGCATTGGGGCCAGTAAAAGTGGGTGACAAACCTTTTAAAGGTCTTGTCCTGCCCCAAATGTCCAGCTAAAGGCATATCATGAGCCAGACCCAGTAGGAAGGCTCTGAAACACTGGGGTACCACCAGCACATGGGCTGACCCACGCACAGCAAGCTTAGGCTAACTATACAGGAGGCCGTCCTCGAAATAGATCAGGTGAGATCCTGGCTCCTTGCGAGCCGCCTGGTCTGCAGCCTGCTGCCGCAAACCCACCAGAGTAGGGCATGTCTTCTGTGCCTCACAGAATGCCTCCCTGGTGGGTCCCCCTTCCTGCTGTTACTGCAACAGCTCAGGGATCTCCCCCAGCTCAGCCGCCAGTTCCTCTGTACGCTCTGGGGCCTCCGGATGGTGGGAACTTCTGTGGCCGGTTTCCCACTCCCCCTTCCCTTCCTCTCTTTGGCAGTCCCCTGGGCCACTGTTTCAGGCTCCATGGGCTCTTGACCACCCTGACGGTCTGCCATTGACCTGGTGGATATGCATACCCACCCAGGCAAACCCAACATCTCCAAGTGTTACCTGTGTTCCACCTCCTTCCAAGGGGAATCCTCCAGGTCATTGCCAAGCAAACAATCCACAGGCATGGTTGGACTCACAACTACCTTCAAGGAACCTGAGACCCCCCTCCATTCAAAGTGAACCTGCGCCAATGTGCACAGGCACTCTGAATTGTCCACTGCATCTACTTGGTGAAGTACACGGGGATCTATCTACTCTTCAGACAGGGGACTGCTCACTGTAGTCACACTGGCTCCTGTGTCTCTCAGAGCCTCCACCCTCTGTCCATTAATGGTCACTCACTGCCTGTACTCCTTAGTAATCTCAGGCACGAGGGTTCTCTGCACCATCTCTCTCTCCCCTAGTGAGACTAGGGTCACCTCAGCTGGCTCCCACCCACCTGGAACCATCTCTTCCTCAAGCACTACGCTAGCCAAATGCTGGGACTATGCACCATTGGGTGCCACAGTACTCTTGGGGCATTTGGGGTCCCCCTCACATGAACCAGCTGGTGACATGCATAACACTCACGTGAGGGACCCCCTTCCAAAGGCCTCTCTGGAGACCCATGGCTTCTTTTCACTGTGCGGCTGGGAATCCTTACCCTGGGAATCAGATTGGGGCCCTTTAGAGAATTCCCTCTGTTTACCCATAACCTCCCTTTCTTCTTAGAGGGGCCCTGCCCTTCCTTGCGTGGTCTCCCCCATACCTCTTGTGGACCCTGGTGCTCTCCCAGTGATACACTTCCTTCGCAAGCTTCCTGGGGTCAGTCAGCTTTCTGTCAATTAGGTGCTAGCGCAGCTCTGGAAATCATAAACTGTACAACTGCTCCCATGCAATTCAATTGTAAAGCTCCTCATACGTTGTCACCTTACTGCCCTTCACTCAACTATCCAGTGACCTGCAAAAGGAATTCACACACTCCATCCAGGTTTGAGACTCTTTCTTTTTGTAGGACCTAAACGTGTGATTTTGCTGCTCAGGGGTCAGGCCATATCTTATGAGTAGGGTGTCTTTCATTATGGTGTAGGTGAGTCACTGAGGATCCCCTTAAGGATGTCAAGGTGTCCCTCCTGCTACCTTAAAGTGCTTCCATAGACCCGCCCCCCAATGAGCTTCAGGGACCAGATTCATATGGAGAGCAGACTCATACCCCTTCAACCACAAGAATATGTCATCCTCCCTTTTGTAGTCTTTCACTAGGTCTTTTGGAATGTGCACCCTTCTCTCAGGCTGAACTGTGCTGTGCTTCCACCATCTGTACTTGATTGGCTCCTCTGATTCAACTCCCTCAAGCTGAGCTCATGACCCATCACTAACGTCTTCTCCTCTATGGACATCTTCCTCTCTTCCATCCTAAGCCTTTCTAACTCCAACTGGTGGGCTGTCTCTCTGTCTGTCCTGCAACTCTTCAGGAGTCAGATCCTTGGATGACACACTGCTGTCTGCCCTGGAGACCCTTCCCCTGTACAGAACAGGCCCACTCACAATACCATTGTGTATGGAGTGCTCTTCCTCTTCCTCATCCTCCTCCTCCTCTGTGTGACCTTCATCTTCCTTGGCTGTCACCCAGGCCCTAAACACCTTTTGCAGCTCCTCCTTCCTGGTGGAGCCCTTAATGGGGCAGTGAAGGTTTTTACAGAACTACTTCAACTGAGCCAATGTATAGCTCTCCAGTTTCCCTAGGTCAAAAGCAGCTCCAACTGGTGCATCAACTGAGCCACTGTATAGCTCTTCAGTTTCCCTAGGTCAAAAGCAGCTCCAACTGCTGCATCTCCAGATTGAGACATGATTAAGAGTTATCAGAAAGTGCAAAGTTCCCAAAAGCAAAAACGAGTTCCCAATGAAGTTCAAAGAAAAGTCAATCAAGGATCACCAAAATATGGAATTAGGAAAAAGTCTACAAATAAAGCAAAAACAAAAACTGTACGTGGTCACTTAATGGTCTGCACTGAAAACAGTAGTGTGCCCTTTATCACTGGATGTCAAGTACAAATGTCCAATCCCAATCGCTGATCACCAATGTTAGAAATTGGGTCTTTGGTTGGCAGTCAGGTTACCCCCTGTCCAAGCACGGACCTTCACTCTAGTCAGAGTAAAGGAGAATCATCCTTGTTTAACCCACGCTCACCCCCTTGGTAGCTTGGCACGAGCAGGCAGGCTTAGCTTCAGGAGAAATGTGTAAAGTATTTGTACCAACACAAACAGTAATTCAGTGAGTACACTACGAAATGACACAACACAGGTTTATTAACATAGGGAATATTTATCTAAACAAAACAAGACCGTAACAATAAAAATCCAACATACACAAGTCAAGTTATGAATTTTCAAAGAATAAGAGTCTTAAATCCTTTAGAAAACAGTGATAACGTTGTTAGCGTACAAATGTACCAGGGTAGTGTCAAAATAACACCGCACGGGTGAGTGTGCATCAAAAAAGGCCAGCGATGTGTCGATTTCTCACTTGCAAGCAAAATTGTGCGTCATTTCTCCTCTGGTCGGGCCAGCATGTGTTGTTTCTTCTCTCCCACAAGAGAGTGATGCGTCGATTTGGACAGGCACCTTTGGTCCAGGCAGGCTTTGCGTCATTTTTCCGCACCCAGCGATGTTGCATTGAAAATCCGGTCTCATGGTATCACAAAACCATGCTGTGAGGGCTTTGCGTTGTTATCATCCTCTGTTAGCGGGTGTTGTGGGTCATTTCTCTAGACCCGTTGCTTAGATCTTCCAGTCACGATGCAGGTGGAGTGTTGATTTCAGCCACAAAGCCGGCAGCGTGTCATTTATCAGCAGCATCACAAAAGCTGTGGTGAACATTTACCAGCAAGGCAGTCTGTGCATGGATATTCTGTCTTTGTCTGCCAGCTTCACCTTTCAAGGGCCCAGGAACTGGATAGGGCACCGCTTGGCAGGGCAGGAGGCCCAGCAGAGAGTCCAAGTGCTGGCAGGGGAAGTCTTTGATGGCCCTGAGACTTCAACAACAGGAGGCAAGCTCAGTTCAAGACCTTGGAGATTCTTCACATGCAGGAATGCACATCAAAGTCCAGTCTTTGTCCCCTTTTGCAGGCAGAAGCAGCAACTGCAGGATAGCCCAATAAAGCACAGTCACAGGCAGGGCAGCACTTCTCTTCAGCTCTTCTCCTTGGCAGAGGTTTCTCTTGATTCCAGAAGTGATCTAATTTTCAGGGGTTTTGGGTCTTCTTCTTTTACTCCTTTCTGCCTTTAAAGTAGACCTTTTTCAAAGGAAAGTCTCTCTTATTTGTAAGATCTTGCCTTGCCCAGGCCAGACCCCACACACCGACCAGATGTTGGAGACTGCATTGTGTGAGGGCAGGCACAGCCCTTTCAGGTGTGAGTGACCGCTCCTCCTCTCCCTCATAGCACAGATGGCTCATCCAGATATGCAGGCTACACCCCAGCTCCCTTTGTGTCACTGTCTATAGAGAGGTGCACACAGCCCAACTGTCAAACTAAGCCTGACAGGGAATCCACAAACAGGTAGAGTCACAGAATGGTTTAAGCAAGAAAATGCCAACTTTCTAAAAGTGGTATTTCCAAACACACAATCTCAAAACCAGCTTCACTACAAGATGTACTTTTAAATTGTGAGTTCAGAGACACCAAACTCCATAGGTCCATCTACACCCAAAGGGAAACTGTGCTTTAATAAAATTCAAAGACAGACCACATGTTAACCTGAGAGATGTAGGCCGTGCAACAGTGAAAAACAAATGTGGCAGTATTTCACTGTCAGGACATTTAAAACACATTAGTATATGTACCACCTTAAACATACGCTGCACCCTGCCTATGGTGCTTCCTAGGACCTACCTTAGGGGTGCCTTACATGTTAGAAAAGGGAAGGTTTAAGCTTGGCAAGTGGGTACACTTGCCAAGTCGTATTGGCAGTTTAAAACTGCACACACAGACACTGCAGTGGCAGGTCCGAGCCATGTATACAGAGCTACTAATGTGGGTGGCACAACCAGTGCTGCAGACCCACCAGTAGCATTTGATTTCCAGGCCCTTGGAACCTCTAGTGCACTGTACTAGGGACTTACCAGTAAATCAAATATGGCAATCCTGGAAAGCCAATTACACATACATATTATATAGGAGCATTTGCACTTTAGCACTGGATAGCAGAGGTAAAGTGCTCAGAGTAACAAAAACAGCAAAAACACCAACACACATCAAGAACCTGGGAAACAGAGGCAACAAGTTAGGGAAGACCACACCAAGGATGCCGAGTCTAACAGGGCCAAATTGTTATTAGGCCATTTCTGCCCCCTTGGGGGCAGATCGGCCTATTTTATTAGGCCATTCTGCCCCCAAGGGGGCAGAAACCACTAGACACCAGGGATTTTTTTTGCAACAATTTCACTAAAGGGGAATGACTCCTTAGGCAAGGGTCGCTCCCCTGGGGAAGCAAATTCATTTTAGGACATTTCTGCCCCCTTTGGGGGCATATCAGCCTATTTTAATTAAGCCAATCTGGCCCCTTAGGGGGCAGAAACCAGTAGGCACTAGGGACATTTCTTTTTTTTTTTTTTTTACAGATGGGGAGTGACCCTTTAGGCAAGGGTCGCTCCCCTGGGGGTCAAATTTATTTTAGACCATTTCTGCCCCCCTTTGGGGGCAGATCCGCCTATTTCTATTAGGCCACCCATTTGGGCACCAGGGATTAGTTTGTGTGTGTGTGTGTCTTGTTTGGGGGGCTGCCCCTTGGGCAAAGGTCGCTCCCCATGAGGGGCACATTACTGTTGGCCATTTCTGCCCCCTTTGGGGGCAGATCAGCCTATTTTGTAAGGGGCAGAAAGCCTACTGGATGCCAGGGAATAAAAAAAAAAATTGTGGGGTGGTGGCTACCAACCAGTATGGGGCATGGTTATGCCCCCACCCCAACTGAAATGGGTAACAGTCTTTCAGCTCTCCACCCACACACAAAAAAGATCCTATGCCAACAGCAAGCAAGAGTAAATTTGATTATTTTGGGTTTTGGTTTTACATTTGGGCTGTGATAGCTTGTCTATTTCTCAAAATAGTCCCACTTGGAATGGTGAGAGCTGCACTTTTTGGACTCTGGGACGCTGCCATATTGAAAAATCTATGAGATGTAGAAACATCTGAAAACTAAACATCTGGGTGACTCCAGGGTGGTGTGCTTCACATGCACCGCACCATTTTCTTTCCCACAATGCCCTGCTAACCTCCAACTTTGCTTGAAATCACACATTTTCCCCACATTTTTGCGATGGAGCCTTCCGGAATCTTCAGGAATCCACAAAATTCTCACCACCCAGCATTGTTGCATCTATACCGATAAAAAATTCTGCCTCATTTGTCAGCCTAAAATTGTCCTTTTGGACCTGCGTTGGTTCCCCCTCAATTTCAACATGTTTTTGGCTCTTCCCTGTCACAGGCACTTGGCCCATCTATACAAATAAGGTATCCTTTTTATCAGGACACTGAGGGGAAGGTTGGATGGTAGGAAATGTGTGCTTGTGTGGTGATCCTACACTAAAATGTGGGGAAAATTAGATTTTTCTTAAGCTAAAGTTGAGATTTGCTGAGGATTCTGGTTAAGAAAACACTGGGGGATCCACACAAGTCACACCTCCCCGGACTCCCTCAGGTTTCTAGTTTTCAGAAATGTCTGGGTTTGGTACGTTTCCCTAGTTGGCTGCTGAGCCCAGGACCAAAAACACAGGTGTCCCCGCAAAAACAGGTAGTTTTGTATTTGATCATTTTGATGTGTCCACGTAGTGTTTTGAGGCATTTCCTGTTGCAGGCACTAGGCCTACCCACACAAGTGAGGTACCACTTTTATCAGGAGATGTAGGGGAATGCTGGGTAGAAGAAAGTTTGTGGCTCCCCTCCGATTGCAGAACTTTGCAGCACCGAAATGTGAGGAAAAAGTGATTTTATTTGGCCAAATTTTGAGGTTTGCACAGGGTTCTGGGTAACAGAACGTGAGAGCACCACAATTTACCCCCACCCTGGGTTCCTCTAGGTGTCTAGGTTTCAGAAATGTCCAGGTTTGCTAGGTTTTCCTAGGTGCCAGAGGAGCTAGAGGACAAAATCCACAGCTAGGCACTTTGCAAAATAAAGGTCAGTTTTCTTTGGGAAAATGTGATGTGTCCATGTTGTGTTTTGGGGCATTTTCTGTCATGGGCACTAGGCCTAACCACACAAGTGAGGTACCATTTGTATCAAGAGACTTGAGGGAATTCTGGGTTGAAGGAAATTTGTGACTTCTCTCAGATTCCAGAACTTTCTATCACTGAAATGTGAGGAAAAGGTTTTTTTTTGCCAAATTTTGAGGTTTGCAAAGGTTTCTGGATAACAGAAACTGGCGAGAGTGCCACATATTACCCCATCCCGGGTTCCTTTAGGTGTTTAGTTTAAAAAAATGCCACAGGTTTGTAAGGTTTTCCTAGGTCCCGGCTGAGCTAGAGAGCAAAATCCACTGCTAGGCACTTTCCAAAAAACACGTCAGTTGTCAATGTAAAATTGTGATATGTCCATGTTGCATTTCCTGTCGCGGGCACTAGGCTTACTCACACAAGTGAGGTACCATTTATATCAGGGGACTTTGGGGAACACAGAATAGCAGAACAAGTGTTATTGCCTATTGTCTTTCTCTACATTTTTTCTTTCCAAATGTAAGACAATGTGTGAAAAAAAGACATCTATTTGAGAAATGACCTGTAATTAACATGCTAGTATGGGGACCTGGAATTCAGATATGTGCAAATAACCACTGCTTCTCAACATCCTATCCTGTGCCCATTGTGGAAACACAAAGGTTTCCTTGATACCTATTTTTCACTCTTTATATTTCACCAAATGAATTGCTGTATACCTGGTATACAATGAAACTCCATTGCAAGGTGCAGCTCTTTTATTGTGAAAGAAATGGCTCTTTTTTCACCACATTTTCAATATTTCTTTTATTTTAGCTGTTACTTTCTGTACGAAAACCTTGAAGGATCTACACAACTGATCCCTTGCTGAATTCAGAATATTATCTATTGTTCAGAAATGTTTAGCTGTCCAGGATCCAGCATTGGTTTCACACCCATTTTTGTCACTAACTGGAATATTAAAAATGGGGCATGTCCCAGTAAAATGCCAAAATTGTGTTGAAAAATGTGGTTTTCTGATTCAAGTCTGCCTGTTCTTGAAAGCTGGGAAGATGATGATTTTAGCACCATAAACCCTTTGTTGATGCCATTTTCAGGGAAAGAAAACACAAACTTTCTCCTGCAGCCCCTTTTTCCCCATTTTTAAAAAACAAAAACAAAATAATAGCTGTGTTTTGGCTAATTTCTTGGTCTCCTCCAGGGGAAACAACAAAGTCTGGATACCTCTAGAATCCTCTAGAATCCCTAGGATGTTGGAAACAAAGGATGCAAATTTGTCGTGGGTAGTGTATGTGGGCCAAAAGTTATGAGTGCCTAAGCATGATCTGCCCAGAATAGCTAAAGAAAGGCTCGGCACAGGAGGGGAAAAGGCCTGGCAGCAAAGGGGTTAAAGTGGTCTTGAAGGTGCTCTGCCAGCCCATCCTGTGAGCAGCACTGATGCAGCACAATACATCTTTTCACAGCTGATTTGGAACCGACATAGCGCAAAGCATCCCTTACACTGAGCCTCGCATCGCAGACCACAGCCTCCACTGGATCGTAGCTGTGCAACGCATTCTCAACAGAGGCCTTTGCATCACAAACCCCTCCTCGACTGCATCTTTGATGATGATGCAGGACTCTGCATCCCAGCACTGCATCTTCCTCTTGCCCATGGTGTGCGACACATCTTTGATGCAGGACTTCACATAACAAGCCCTCATTGATGGCATCCTTGACGGCTATGCAGGACTTCACATCGTAGCTGCACAGCTCTTTGGAACTGCCACAGTACTACGCAATCTCGATGCAGGATCTCACTCACAACACTGACAAAATCTGGATTTAAACTACTTTGTTCGGCAGGCCTAATTTAGTACCTGTTTTCGGCCCATACTCCGCCTGGACTTGCCACTTTGTCCCAGTTTGGTGCGACCAGATAACCAGGGTTGGTGCTTTGTGCTTCTAGGCACTGTTTTTACTTAAAACAATGAAACTACATATCCCTGATTTTACTGATTGGATTTTTGTCATTTTGGTTCAAATAGTTTAGGAACTTTTACAATATTTTTCAGATTGGGTGTTGCTGTGTTTTTATTTTATTACTGTTTGAAATGCTGCATAAATACTTTCCACAATACCTCTAAGTTAGCCCTGACTGCTTTGTGCCAATCTACCAGAAAGTTAAGCACATAATAACTTTGGGTTGCCTTGTGTTTCACCCTGACTGAGATTGTGGTTGCTGCCTGACTTGGGTTTCACCCCCCATCAACAAGTAACCAAATTTTCACCAGACAGTCATTGAGACAAAAGCCTTGTGATAAAAGGATTTGTTGGCTCAGTTTGTCCACACTGATATTAACAGTTCCTATGATGTAGTTAGCCAACAATGAAGAAAGATTCTCCTGAGCCCTGGAGAAATGTAGGTCTTTGATGCAAGATAGTTAGTGCTTTTGTTCCAAAACATTTTCCTACAATATTTTGTTACTTTGTTGGCTTTTATTATTACTACCAGTTTCCTGTGCAGACAATGAGAAGAGAAGGCCTTCAATGCCAGTAATAAAGCATGTAGTTCTCTCCAGTTGGAGGACCTTGTGCAATTTTTGCCAACCATAAGCCGGAAGTCTGATGAACAGTGCTCCAAGTGCCCCAGCCTGGAACACTGGCAGGCATGGTTATGATCACTCGATCCTCCAGTCTCAAGGGTACCCCTTTCAGAACGTGTGAGTTGTACATCCACCAGGATAGGTCCTTCCTCATTTGATTAACCATATATGTGCCTACTTTCAGATTATGGCTTGCTAGATACCGGTGTTCCAGAATGTGCCTGACTAGTCTGTTCAAGTGCCACCTCGCCCAGGGAACCAGAAATATTTACGCCACCAGGTCACCCTGAACCTGCAATCATACTGCCATTGTCGGATTGTTGCTCATAACGTTCCATTGTCATGAAGCTATTTTAGTGATATATGGGTGCATGTTATTTTAGCAACTAGGCCTGCTGGCTTTGCCCTTTAGCCTAGTAACGTTTCATTTAATGCTTTAAGAAATGATCACATTTTTGGTGATTTTTTATTTTCCTTCATCTTGCTGTCTTTTGCTTAAGAAAGCATTTACATTTCTTAGCATGACATTCTTTCACTCTGTGCTTTATGCAAGGCTGCAACAAGATAGGGCTGTCTTTCACAAAGTGGTACACCGTGTCTCTAACAGTTCACAGAAACATACATATTTTTACATGGAGACACGTTTCTCAGCACACTAGCTGTTTTATTATAAAAAACATCTCTCTTTCTCCTGCACTTTAGAGGGAGTGTCCAGCCAGATGACTACTACTGCATGCTGTCTGACTTCACTACAGCTGCTTGATGAGACTGCCGGTTCCCTGGCCTATGTAGGGATGGTCCCTCAATAGACAACAGGCTTCTCCACTACTCACATACCCAGGTATGGAGGATGATGTCTTCCCTGGGGGTCTTGAAGGGCGGATTAGGGCTTATCCTGATGTGCTCTAACACAGGACATTGGTGGTGCAGGTAAGAATCACACACCTTACATAGCAACAATATGGTGAAACTTTTCTTGTGTTTCAATTTTCTTGTCACCATTTTGCTTCTAGTATGTTTTATCATCCTAATTATTGCAGTTCATGTTGTTTTATCTAAGACCCAGCTGATTCAATAAACCTTATTGAACCATTCCCTGCTTCTGTTTGTCTTTGCATGTGTGAGACAAATGTAACAGAGAGAAAAGGATGATATCTAATTCACCACGATTTCCCTGAGAAATCACAATGTCATGCGCCAGGTTGCCAAAAATCATCCTTTATCTTGGGTATAGATGAGGTGCTGCTAGATAACCGGAAACGGACTAGGCTGACAGTTGGCAAATGGTGTGGGGTCAAACTCAGTTCCCCACAACTCAGGTGATGCTGCTGGCCAAATCCAGCAGCCCCATTGGTACAATGAGAGCCAACGTGACATGGTGCCACCCACATTTGGTCAGGCACTGATTTTCCAGATCTCTATCTCACTGTGTAATAAAACCACCTTAATACTATATACGGAGATGTCCGTGGTATTGAGGATGTCCTCCTCAGCTAGATGGATAGTACCTATTCGATGCTGTAGGTTGTTCAAGCTTGAACCTTAAAAGTATTAATCCCCATTTGGTGTCCTAATCTCTGAACAGGTATATGGCGAACCCACAAACGGGTGGTAATTGCAGTAAACATGCGACCTCCCCTCACTGCTCATTTGTTAGCAATTGGCCTTATAGCCCAGGGGGTCGGGTAATATTTGTAGTTGAGGCTCTTCCAGCCTATAGAATAGAAACATTTTATTCTTGGGTCACTTTTCCAGGGGTTGATGGGAACACTAATACATTTCATCATTATACACCTGCTAATATACCTGCACAATACAGAGCATATACATATTTAGAGATACGTCTATCAATTCAAGACCAAAGTAACTGGCTTGATGGCGCCCTACCCCATGCAATACTTCATGTTAGGTTAGGTCCTCTGAGTAATGATGGTCCTACCTGGCCCTTACTGGCCACATACACACCACATCCTGATGCAGGCACCTTGGTGGTAGCTGAGGTTCACCGCTTACACATTGAGCTTATAGTAATATATAGACTCTCAGTACAGTTTGTAATACAAACATTAAATACTAAATCAATACGTGCTGCTCCAGCACAACTGCATGCAGTCCCACCAGGCATTAACTCTGCTATTGTACATTCAATTTTAGTCAGCTCAAAAAATAAATGCGCTGCAGGCAGTATTTCCCCATACAGGACAAGATAAGCACAGAATTCTCACTATGTGCCTGCCATTTGGGATAGTTCCCGCAGTAGATAACTGCAACACTTGTGGCATGGTATTTTCCATGCTGTCTACTACTTCACACGGTACATCAACACTTGCTAATCTTTCAGAAGTGTTAAAACAAATTTGAGATGAATACGGGGCTGCCCTAGCCCTAGATTTGGGGATGCAATTAATGGGCAATTTTGCCACTGTGTCTTCAATAATATTAAGTAATCTTAAAGGGGAAGCAGTAGCACTAGCAGTGCGCATGCAGCTCTGGGACATTCCTGTCTGGGATGAAGAATGTGAGCTGCCAATTATTATTGTCAAGACCTACTCTAGTATCTGTCGGGATAGTCTGGGAGCCAGACCTAGTATACCACAATTACAGGGTAAATCAAATAAGGATTCTACCAAGCAAGCACCTGAGGGTTCTAAAAACACTGGGATAAACAGAAACAAACACCTAAAAAAGAAAGAGGAGAATCTCCACATTCAGAGACCTCTCAAAACAGCTACAATCCTAAAACTAGAGGTAATATAAAAACTCCTGATAGATATCAATATACTGATACATGCAAACTTGTCCCTTTCAGGACTCACCGGATAAACGCAATGAGAGACGTGGGTGGTCAGGGCAGCAAACTGAGTACAAGAAACCGAGAAAGGAGTCACAATGTTCATCAGACGTTTCTGTTAAGAAAAAAGGGAAACTTCTCCAACAAAAACCTCAATTCAAAAAGAAGAAGGTGGCAGCGATTTCTATACGAAATGCCACTGAGGAGGAGAACTTCACTGAAAAACAGGAAGTGGGCACTGGCCCTGCTAGAAAGCGTGGCAGAGGTCACAATAGTTTCCCAGAATCTTCAAGAGCATCTGAAGGTGAAAGCAACTAACACGTTTTTGCAAGCTGAGACTGCAGACATGCGCGTCTCCACACCCAACAAGGTACATAAACTGATAATACAACTAGAAGGAGACAATGAGCACACAATTGATGCTATCTTTTGGGATCGCGTAACTACCTTTTATGATATTTTATTGTCCGCAAATGAATTCGTCTGTAATATCCCATATGAGGAAGAGGTAATTGAACTATCTTTCTCATCACTAGTTCCAGTAAAGTTCAAGGAGGCTTGCGCTATAGATTGGGCGTTGGCAGATGCACCCACCCTGTATCGCAACCATGTAGGGTGGGATAAGATTCTCCCTACCATTTATTAACATTTAGGTCCCAACCACAACCTCAACCCCAATATCCAATAAAACATGAAGCTAAAGCACCTGTGAGGGAAATCCTCATGCAGTTAGAGTACCAGGGCATAACTGAACCCTGTGTTTCACCATTGAACAACCTGTTGTTCTCTGTAGCTAAACCGGATCATTCCTATAGAATTGACTTAGACTGCAGACATTTAAATAGTCAATCACACACATTTGCCATTTAAAATGCACCCAGTACAGCACTTATTAAGAGTAGAGTGTGCACAAAATACAAAACAACCTTGGAAATTTATGTATTTTTCTGCCAAAATGTAGCGCCTAAAAGTAGGGAATTAACAAGTTTTAGCACTTTAGGCTTGCAAAAAAAGTTTAGCAGACTCCCACAGGGGTATTAAAACACTCCAGGATTGTTTTCAGCTCGTGTTACTTCAGTTTTGCACGACATTGACCCTGAGGCATTGTCCTACGTATATGATATCTACCTTATGGATGATGATCTCGTCAAACATATAAGACAGGTGAGCCGCATTGTTTTGGGGTTTGCTGAATCAGGCTTCAAATTTAATTTAACAAGTCAAAAATAGCCTTTCTTAGTGCCCCGTTTTTGGGATACAAATTATCAGATGAAGGCAAGAGCCTAGCTTCCCACTTTCTGGAAAAGTGCACACAATTTGCACTCACCAAACACCATCAACAAGCTCCAGTCATTGTTGGGCTTTTTAAACTTTGACAGAACTTGCATTGCTGATTATACACAACGTATTAAACCATTATGTGACTTAATGCGTCCTGATTTTTCAAATAAATATTGGTCAATCGAACACACGTGTTCTTAGAGCATTGCAACAATACACGCTTACAGCTAAACATTTACACACAAGGGACAACAAAAGACATTTGGTCATCAGAGTAATCGCTGGTGCCATTGGGTTCACCTATGTAACGTTCAATGAGGGTGATACCGTCCCTATAGCATACAAATCACGCCTGTTTTCCACAGCTGAACAATGCTTTGCTCCCACAGAAAAAAATCTGACTGCTGTACCGATGACTGTCATTACAGAGAGACATCTGGCCCAGGGGAAACACATTATTGGCATATCTCTGATCCCAGCCCTCGAGGCTGTCACAAAAGCCAGCGTTCCTAACTCCAAGGTACTACATCCACATTGGATTCATTGGGCAACGTCTCTGACAGCCACTGATGTTGATTATGTTTTCAGCCCTAAATTACAAACTCAGAAATTTCTCCAATATGAACTAGAATATCCAGTTCCAGCAAACATTTTGCCTATTGAACAATATCATACAATCATTTACACTGATGGTTCAGCCCAACCAGCAATAGGCACTAAACATTAATACTGCACCACCTGTGCGGTTATTATTGGCTACATGAAGGATGGTGAATTCCATCCACAACATACATACACACTGACCTTAGGGTCCTGCACTGCACAATTAGCAGAGCTCAAGGCTCTGTTGATGGTACTGGAACACAGAGATCCAGAACAACTGACATTAATAGTCTGTGATTCATATTATTGTGTCCAGTCAAAAAATGAATACCTGCATTACTGGCGTCAGAATGGGTTCAGAGATTCAAAAGGCAACACCATCAAATACAAACTGCTGTGGGGTAATGTAGCGGATCTGAAAGAAACGCTACCCAATGTTCATATAATTTATACATTGGGACATCAATGTGTTGGTGTTAGACTTTTCATCCTTGGAGTGGTCTCCCTTAACTTTTTGCCTCTGTTCCCCAGGTTGATGATGTGTGCTGGACTCTGATGTTGCTGTTTTTATTACTCTGGGCACTTTACCACTGCTAACCAGTGCTAAAGTGCAAGTGCTCCTTTACAAAATGTGTATGTGATTGGTGTATCCATGATTGGCATATTTTATTTACTAGTAAGTCCCTAGTAAAGTGCACTAGAGGTGCCAGGGCCTGTAAATCAAATGTTACTAGTGGACCTGCAACACTGGTTGTGCCACCCACATAAGTAGCTCTGTAATCATGACTCAGACCTGTCATTGCAGTGTCTCTGTGTGCAGTTTTACCTGTAAATTCGACTTGGCAAGTGTACCCACTTGCCAGGCCTAAACCTTCCCTTTCCTTACATGTCAGACACCCCTAAGGTAGGCCCTAGATAGCCCCAAGGGCAGGGTGCAGTGTATGGTTAAGGTAGGACATATAGTAATGTGTTTTATATGTCCTGACAGTGAAATATTGCTAAATTCGTTTTTCACTGTTGCAAGGCCTGTTCCTCTCATAGGTTAACATGGGGGCTACCTTTAAATCTGATTAAAGTGTAGATTCCCTTTGGGAGCAGATGGACATGTGGAGTTTGGGGTCTCTGAGCTCACAATTTAAAAATACATCTTTTAGTAAAGTTGAGTTTAAGATTGTGCGTTTGAAAATGCCACTTTTAGAAAGTGAGCATTTTCTTGCTTATACCATTTCTGTGACTCTGCCTGTTTGTGGATTCCCTGTCTGGGTCAGTTTGACAGTTTGGCTGGTTGCACCTCACACTAGACAGTGACACAAAGGGAGCTGGGGTGTAGCCTGCATATCCTGATGAGCCATCTGTGCTAGGAGGGAGGGGAGAAGTTGTCACTCGCACCTGAAAGGGCTGCGCCTGCCCTCACACAATGCAGTCTCCAACCCCCTGGTGAGTGTCTGGGGCCTGGCCTGGGCAAGGCAGGATTTCACATTCCAAAGAGACTTTACTTTGAAGTAGGCCTACTTCAAAGGAGAAACTGGGTATAAGAAGGGCACCCAAAACCACAGTCTTTAGAACACTTCTGGAAAGAAGAAGTAACCTCTGCCTGGAGAAGAGCTGAAGAGCTGAGGAGAAGTGCTGCCCTGCATGTGACTGTGCTTTGTGGAGCTATCCTGCAGTTGCTGCTTCTGACAGAGTAAGCGGGCAAGGACTGGACTTTGTGTGTCTTCCTTCTTGTAAAGAAATCTCCAAGGGCTTGATTTAGAGCTTGCCTCCTGTTGTTTGAAGTCTCAGGGACAGCAAAGACTTCTCTCTGCCAGCAACTGGAGTCTCTGGAGAGACTCCTGCTCTGACAAGTGGTGCCCTATCCAGTCCCTGGGCCCTTGAAAGGAAAGCTGGTGGAAATCCAAGGAAATCGACTTCGGACGACTCCGGACCGACACCGCTGCTGAATCTGGGGACGCCGCCTGCACCCGACGGCGTGACCTTCGCTGGAACGCAACGCTCCTCGCAGGCCAATGCCGCTGCAGCCCCGCTGAAGTCTACAACTCCGTGGAAGTCGCCGCACCACGTCGTGACTAACGCCGCTCGAAGTGCGCGGATTCAACGTTTCGCACAGACGCCGCGATCCCCAACTTCATGCATCGGCTTGTTTTTCACTCTTCACCAAAGGTACTGTACTTGGGGGTCTACGTGACTCCGTGTCCGGTGCCGCTGGTGTTGGCTTGTTGGGAAAGACTCCGTCACGACGCCGTGTTAACACCTCATCGAAGCATTTTTGTTTCTAAGCGCTATTTTTTAGTTTAATCTTTAAAAATTCATAACTTGACTTGTGTATGTCGGATTTTTGTCGTTTTGGTCTTGTTTTGTTTAGATAAATATTTCCTATTTTTCTAAACTGGTGTTATGTCATTTCGCAGTCTTTTCATTAAGTTACTGTGTGTGTTGGTACAAATACTTTACACCTAGCACTCTGGAGTTAAGCCTACTGCTCTGCCAAGCTACCAAGGGGGTAAGCAGGGGTTAGCTGAGGGTGATTCTCTTTTACCCTGACTAGAGTGAGGGTCCTTGCTTGAACAGGGGGTAACCTTACTGTCAACCAAAGACCCCATTTCTAACAGTTAGAATACATGTTACAGGCAATACCTTGCCAGGTGAAGCGGCCAAGTCAGCAGTAGCTACAGCTTCTGTTGCTGCAATAACTCGTTCACGGTCGAGGTTGAATAATGAAACATCCCCTGCGGTGAAAGCTTTGGTTGAAAGCAAGCCCATGCCAAAGGCATATCCTGTCAAATATTTCTACCACATATCTAACCTAAATACTGCCCTAGACGAGCTGCAATTGTAATGTTTATAACTTGAAATAATAATAAACAGATTTGATCCATAAATACTGCCCTAGTAACAATAACAGGGGTGGGTGATAAGTGATCCCCAACCAAGAAAAAAGAGCTGAGTTGATTTAAGCAGCACATGCAGGAGCTGCTTCTGCCCATGCTGGTCTGGTGCCTACTATTTCACTATTACAATCATGTTACAGGTGGCCAGGTCTATATAAACAGACTAAACAGTATGTCCTTTGCTGTGACATCTGTCGGCAAATAAAAGGATCCACCATCAAACACCCATCTCAGACAGCCCTCTTGATTTCCAACCAACCTCTACAATGTGTGCACTTGGACCATTATTGTCCCTTGACACCTAATGGTGCATACAAATATATCTTAGTCACTGCTAACTCATGCTCCAGATTTCTATGGGTATGGCCACAATACTCAGCTGACACTCAAACTGTTATTAAAGATTTGCAAGTCTTTATCGGCACACATGCAGTTGCAGCTTTCCATTTAGTCCAGGGCCCTGCTTTTGCCTCAAGGACATTCAGGGACATCATGGCTTTGTTAGGGGTCCAGATGTACTATTTGTCTCCACATCACCCTGAGAGAAATAGTGTTGTGAAGCAAAGAAACCAAGACTTAAAGCAATCCTTAACAGCAAGAGTATTAGCCATGAGTTGCAGTTGGCTTAATTACCTGAATTGCTTCCGGAGAGCACTTAATAATCTCCCCAGAAGGTCCCTCGGAGGGCGTACCTCATAGGAAGTCCTATTTGAAACACAAAGGTATATTCCAGATCCTGATGGGCTTGGTGTGGAGGCGGCAAATAGATATTTTGACATAAATGAACTTGTCACTGTCTTGCAGGCCTTACAAAAGTTCTATGACAACAACACAGTGCTGCCTTCTTGGGAATCAGGGATGCATCAATAACATCAACCAGCTGGATTTCACAAGTTGTGAATCTAGTGCATAAAAAGATTGTTGTAAAAAAGGAGCTTAGCCCTTCTTATTGTGCACCGGTTCCAGTCCTGGGAATACATGGTACCAGAACTGTTCTACCAAGCTGCCTGTTTCTTAAGAAAACCGCTTTGTCTCCATCGACAATGTCAAGTTACACCATATGGCTGATCCTACACAGCAGACCTAGAGGACTCCTGGGCAGCAACGTTGACACTTCCCCGAGCTTGAGGAGGGTGGAAAATTATCTTTCATTAGTACCACTAACTTCCTCTGTGACAAGAAATGTCCACAACAATGAGCAATTGTTCTCAAACTCAACTCAAAAGGTTGGCATCATTTACTATGAACCACCAAGGGAGACTTCTTCCAGTTCTCCTCTTCAAAACATGGCCCCAGTTTTAGCACAAACTGCTTCTGGATAGTTTGCTGACATCAATTACTTTTTCACTGACTCATCTGCCTCTTCAGCAACAAGACTGAAAAGAGCATATAAGCTGGTACATTGGCTCAAAATTAACTATTCCATTCATCCATGGAACTATCTGTGGCTCTTGACTGTCTTGCCTTACTTCTTTGGATTGGGTTTGCCAACGTCTTTTTCTTATTAATACATGGTCATTACCTTCCTGAACGCGCTGCAGTTGAACTGGTGGAAGAGGTCCTAAAACCTCATTTTTCCTCCAATAAGGTCCGTTGTGATTTGTCCCTAGTGAACATTTCAGCTATACCAATTCCTGGTAGGATTGTTTGAGATAAATTATCTTTTGCTATGTATGGCTAGAGGGAAATTATTTTAAATTCCGTATGTATTCAAACTTTCAATGAATGATGTAATAACACCTGGAGTTGTTTCTGATGATTGAGGTGTAAAAACAGTTGATTCTATGTTATCAGAACTAGAGAATTTTACTGTATTTGAAAGTAAAGATGTTTATCCATCAAAAGAAAATTATGGAGATATGTTCTGTTACAATTATTATGGACACCTTTACTTCATAGAGCAAGTACCCCAAAGACTATTTTAATGATACACAATAAGAACATTGCCAAACTCCACCAGTGGGGAGTTCTAAAACATATTCTGAAAAGTTTGTATATTTTTCTGGGCACAATGTTAAAACGCGGACTCATAGTTTTTTTAATTGTCTATAATGGAAATACACAAGGTTTTATTGACTGATAAGAAATTGATTTTTTCAGATTCCTTTGTTTCCCCATTGGTTATAGAAAGCTATGAATATTGGCTGAAGTTGATTAACTTAAAGAGTGTATGGGGAACTAAAAATTGGAAATTAAGGGGAAAGGAAGCTTTATTTAGAGCATGCCTGATACCTGTTCAAATGATATTTTTAAATGAAATTTTACAACAGACATGTTGTTTAGGCTTGGCAAGAAATGAGGAATTTAATGCATCCAGTATACCTCCTCCGGCTAAATTCTGTAAATGGCAAAAATACATTAATGCAACTGAAGATCAGCTCGAAGGGTGGGTGGGTTCAAAATGGAACGTTTAAGACATCACTTTCACATCCTGACGGGTGGTTATTGTGGCAAGTGTAAACAAAGAGAGGGACTGGGAGGTTGCTGGTCCAGTGTACGGTCTCCCTAATAACTAGACATACAAAAAAGGTGTACACTGTTCCAAAGAAGGAAATAACTAGGGGGACCTTAATGTTCAGGAGCAAGAGCCCTCACACATTCAGGAGGATGTCATGCTTCATCATCGGGTAGCTCCTCGTCAGACCGGCACTGCAATGTCTGACGGGCTCCCTGTTAGGGGGCTCTTTGCCGGAGATCTTTATAGGTGGCTGCCGTAGAAGTGGACACTACAAGACCTAGTATCATGGTCAGGCGCTATTCCTGGCAGGAGAGTGGCTGATAAAATTAGTTCCCAGTCCTAATGAGGCAAGTAAATTTAATTAATCGAAAGATAAGACTGGGACCAAGATAAAAAACATAAGGAAAGTGTAAAATGAGAAATAATGCTCAACCACTTTCTACCTGGTGCTGGAGCTGGGAAAATTATCGCAGGTCTCCTAGGACATGGTCAACATGTTTCACGTACAGTGGTCTAACAAGATCCTATGATGCTTCTTCAGGACCAATAAATACCATAACTTCTCCTGTCTATAATACGGAAAGTTTGCGAGATGTCAAACAAATCATGCAGTCACTTACATTGAAGTTCACTGTTTGTCAAAAGATATAATAGTCGCCCTAGAAAATAAAACATTTTAATCGAAACACACGGAAAAATGAGGGAGAACACCCGTGACACAAGAGTGTATAGTAACTAATTGTGTGAAATTACAAGATAGTATGCTTACCATCCCTTGTTATATGGGGGGCCCCTTGGGAAGTAGCATGCGGAAAGCGGTCACTACTAATAGAGTAATAAAGCAAACAAAATGAATTAAACACAATCAATAAAAACCGACACAGTCAAGTTCACTACTAGAGGTCAAAATGATCGAAGTGATTGTCAAAAATATATTGATCTGTGTAACTCAATAATTCAAACAAAGTCTCATCACTAGCATATGTAACATTGTTGAAAAAAGAGGAGGAATACAAATTTACCAAACAGGAGTGCCCATAATGTAGCTTGGTATATACTATGGCTATGTATAATTATAAGCGGAGTGATTTGCAAGATGAAGATCACCCAGGCAAAGTACGGTAATCCATGTAACACTATGGAATTACCCAAACGGGCATCTGTAAGTCTATGCTGTCTGACTTAACAGAGCTCGTTGTCCGCCCCTGAGAAAAATAGATAAAAAATATATTAGACGGATAAATCAGGGCCACTTACTTTGTATGTGCCGGCAGTCCACAGGGAAACCTACCCTGGCGTGCTCTCCCGTATATTCGACTGCCTGACTCGATGGGAGTCTTTTAAAGGGATTTTCCCAGGCAGGACTGGAGAGAGTGATAAAAACTGAAGAAGGACTCATCTCCAGAGGCTTCTCGGAGTGAGTCATCGAGATAAAAGAGGGACGAAAAAAGTGTTCCGGCGGCCATCTTTGGATCGCTAATAGTAATTGCGACTAAGAAAAAGGCTCTTCTCCAGCAGCATCGTGGAGAGAGTAGTAAAAATAGACAAGGGACAAAAGGTTCCGGTGGCCATCTTGAAGTGGCTGATAATAACGTGAACAGTATAGTGAATGATATTAGTTGGCAGATTTTGGTCACAATACAATGGCTTAGAGGGAAGAGTCACAAGTAACCGCCCTAGTAGACATAGTAATGGAATGGGTCACAATTGGGTCAACCAAATGGTACATATGGGAGGCCCCCTATAATAATGGTCTGCCAGAGTCAGTCAAAATAAATCGGAGGCACTAGATACCAAGTAATGTGTCCTCTTAAAGGAGTAGGTCAATAATTAGAAGGCATTGGATATCTTAAGCCAATTATGGCATGATGATGTGGATGGCAAAACGTAGTATACCCAGATCGTCATGCCAATCCAAATTCAACTCGTAGGGGTAAAGTGACTCGAATGAGTCCTTAACAAATGTTGTTTAGGGGGACAATGTTGTCCAGGGAATGGCATCGTTCAACCCGTCCGTATCGGTGTGTAGCTTGAAAACCCACCGTTGTTCCAGTCTGAACAAGGAGTGTGGAGAGTCAGTGGTGATTCTTGGGGCATCAAGTACAACCCAACTTAGATCATCAGGACTATGGGGGGCATCCAAAAAGTGTGCGCATAATTTTGTAGTGATGCGTCCACACCTAATGTTGCTCCTATGTTCGTTAATTCGTATTTTAACTGGTCTAGAGGTCATGCCTACATAGCTTAGCCCACAAGGACAAGTGATCATATAAATGCAATTCTTAGTGTTGCAATTCGTATGTTTTGTCAGGTGCCATTGACCTATAGGTACCAATTCAAAAGTTTTTTTGGGGCTAGTCAGTTGGCAGACATTGCAGTGTCCACAGGGATAGTGTCCAACTACAGGTGGAAGATTCCAAAGTGTGGTTTGTGTCTGTGTCCGCGGTGTATCTTTCGGACAGGTGTGGACTATCAGATCTTTAATGTTTTTAGATCATTTAAATGCAAACAAGGGCTAGGAATGGTATTACCCCCACTGTTAAGGATAGGCCACCTCTTATTGATCAATTATTTTATCTGGTTGGATAGAGGGGTGAATGTAGACTCACAGGTCAACCGTCTGTTAGTGACTTTAGTGTTAGTTTGAAGTAGAGCTTCACGATTGTTATTCCTTGCTCTCTTACGGGCTCGGTTGATGACATGTTGGGGATAATGTCGATCAAGAAGTTTTGTTTGAAGATCATCTGCTTGGGTATTGTATTCCTGTGTTGAGGAGCAGTTACGTCGTAGCCGTAAAAATTGGCCAAACGGTAGGTTGTCGCGTAGAAATTTAGGATGATGACTCTCGTACATAAGTAAACTATTGCGATCTGTTGGTTTGTGATAAGTACAGGTAAATAGTTTACCCTGGTCAATCGTGATCAGTAGGTCCAAAAAATGTACCTCCTTATCTGACACCGTAGAAGTAAATTTCAAGTACGGATTGAGTGTGTTCACCCAATCAGTCAGTGAACTAGCTGTAGCCAGAGGGCCTTGCCCTACAACCAAGATGTCATCAATATACCGATGCCACAGTTTTATATTATCGGTAAAAGGATTAGTAGCAGACAAAATGAATTGTTGTTCAAAGTTGTACATATAGAGGCATGCCTGGCTAGGAGCAAATGTGCTTCCCTTGCAAGTGCCTCTAATCTGATGGTAGAATTGATATTCAAATCGAAAGAGATTTTCTTTCATTGCTAATGTTGCGCACTGCATGATAAACGCAATGGGTGATGTCAAACTATCACTATTGTGCTGTAGTATAGATTCCACTACCTGTAGAGTTGCGTCTTGGGGTATATTGGTATAGAGAGCCTCCACGTCCATGGTAATTAGTGCTTGGACATCTCCTGTGTTGTTAATAGTCTCAATCAAATTTAATACATCTTTGGTGTATTTTAAATATGTGGAAGATCCCTTTACAAGTGGCTGCAGAAAGTGATCGCAAAAGATTGACAGAGGTTCGAGGATCGAGCCAATCCCAGACACAATTGGTCACCCCAGGGGGGGGGGGGTTGTGTTCCCTTGTGAATTTTAGGTAAACAGTAGAAATAGGGAATTACTGGATTGGTCATGTCTAGGAATGAAGCTTCTTTTGGAGTGATCCACGCATTGTTGGATGCCTCTGAGATCATAACCCTTATCTGAGTTTGAAGTCTAGGGGTAGGGTCATGCAGAATCATGGCGTAATAAGTCTCATCCCCCAACAAGCGCAAACATTCCTGACGATAATCGTCGGTATTCATTATAACAATAGCACCTCCCTTGTCAGCCTGTTTTATAACAACAGAGTAGTCGTTGGAAAGTGCCTCAAGAGCCTTCCTCTCGTTTGTTGAGATGTTAATGAAGGGACGTTGCGGACGTATGGATGTAAGGTCTGCGAGAACAGCTTTTTCAAATGTTTGGACTTCGCAGGGGACAGCAGATAGGGGGGGGGACAAATGTCGACTTGGGTCTTAGCCCTGAGTCCCCCTGTGTGTTATTCACTGGTTGGTCGTCAAAATAGAATTGTAGCCGGAATTTACGGAAAAATTGTGAAAGTTTGCAATTAAGTCGAAAGAAATCCTCAGATGGTGTTGGGACAAACCCTAATCCTCGATTGAGTGCTGTTGTCTCAATGTCCGTGAGGGGTCTTGTGGAGAGGTTCACTACTAAGTTTGCTTTATTACTCTATTAGTAGTGACCGCTTTCGGCATGCTACTTCCCAAGGGGACCCCCATATAACAAGGGATGGTAAGCATACTATCTTGTTATTTCACACGACTGGTTACTACACACTGTTGTGTCACGGGTGTTCTCCCTCATTTTTCCGTGTGTTTTGATTAAAATGATTTATTTCCTAGGGCGACTATTATATCTTTTGAGAAACAGTGAACTTCAATGTAAGTGACTGCATGATTTGTTTGACATCTCGCAAACTTTCAGTATTATAGACAGGAGAAGTTTTGTTATTTATTGGTCCTGAAGAAGCGTCGTAGGATCTTGTTAGACCACTGTACGCAAAACATGTTGACCATCTCCTAGGAGACCTGCGATAATTTTCCCAGCTCCAGCACAGGTAGAAAGTGGTTGAGCATTATTTCTCATTTTACACTTTCCTTATGTTTTTAATCTTGGTCCCAGTCTTATCTTTCGATTAATTAAATTTACTTGCCTCATTAGGACTAGGAACTAATTTTATCAGTCACTCTCCTGCCAGGAATAGCGCCTGACCATGATACTAGGCCTTGTAGTGTCCGCTACTACGGCAGCCACCTATAAAGATCTCCGGCAAAGAGCCCCCTAACGGGGAGCCAGTCAGACATTGCAGTGCCAGTCTGACGAGGAGCTACCCGATGATGAAGCATGACATCCTCCTGGATGTGTGAGGGCTCTTGCTCCTGAACATTAATGTCCCCCTAGTTATTTCCTTCTTTGGAACAGTGTACACCTTTTTTGTATGTCTAGTTATTAGGGAGACCGTACACTGAACCAGCAACCTCCCAGTCCCTCTCTTTGTTGACACTTTAGTACAGCGGGTTCGCTGTGGGACTTATAAACTAACGCGGGATTCCCCCGCATAAGTCTTGGAGATCATGGATACTTTTCAAGGTCTCAGTTTTGATGACGATGTGGTAGCAGCAATTCTGCAGACACCGTCTATTTTGAGCCATGGTGGATCAGCACCCTCGGGCAGCTTGAAAGAGGATTGGGACAAATTGTCCACTCTAAAACGCGATTTGATCAAGACTATTATGCACGGAACCATAATGACTGAATACCTTAGAGCCAATATCGCCCCCAATGGCTTATTAGTTTCCAACATGCCCAGGATCTTTCTACAAGATTTAGCATTTAGGAAAGACTGGGCTCAGATTGCTTGGAAGTGTACCAGGGACTGGCTAGTCTTTATCATCAACACTTCCAAGCGTCTGGCAGACTCTATCGCTATTCAAATCAATCTTCTTGAAGGCACCTTAAAAACCACTGTGACCTTGGCTGCCTTCAAAAGCCTTTTAGCGGAGATAAATGTGGAATTAAATGAAACCAAATTATTTTTGACCAATCAGAAAATCTCTAAACTCCAAAAGGATATCACTAGATTTAGTAGGGAAAAGATATACCCCTACATTCAAGACGACTTCAATTTTGACACACAATCACGTTCTTCATATGAGTCACAGTCCTACCCCAGAAAGCTCCGCAATAACAGCAACGGTTTGTCCTCAGATGGATGGAGCACAGATGAGAGTACTCTCCCTCAACCCTTTTATAACTACCCTCAATTTCCTGGGAGCCATCAAATGCCTTGGCAACCACCTTATCCATTCTATCAACCACGCCCCATGATGCCATACATGCCTTTTTTAGGCCAAGGCCGGGGCAGAGGGAGAGGCAAAGGCAAACGTGTTCAATGGTCCAGAGAAGAACCACAAATGGTCACCAGGAGCCAGGGCAAGCACCAGCCCCCGAAAACTTAGTAGTGAACCTCTCCACAAGACCCCTCACGGACATTGAGACAACAGCACTCAATCGAGGATTAGGGTTTGTCCCAACACCATCTGAGGATTTCTTTCGACTTAATTGCGAACTTTCACAATTTTTCTGTAAAATCCGGCTATAATTCTATTTTGACGACCATCCAGTGAATAACACACAGGGGGACTCAGGGCTAAGATCCAAGTCTACATTTGTCCCCCCATATCTGCTGTCCCCTGCGAAGTCCAAACATTTGAAAAAGCTGTTCTCGCGGACCTTACATCCATACGCCTGCAACGTCCCTTCATTAACATCTCAACAAACGAGAGGAAGGCTCTTGAGGCACTTTCCAACGACAACTCCGTTGTTATAAAACAGGCCGACAAGGGAGGCGCTATTGTTATAATGAATACCAACGATTATCGTCAGGAATGTTTGCGCTTGTTGGGGGATGAGACTTATTACGCCATGATTCCGCGTGACCCTACCCCTAGACTTCAAACTCAGATAAGGGTTATGATCTCAGAGGCATCCAACAATGCGTGGATCACTCCAAAAGAAGCTTCATTCCTAGACATGACCAATCCTGTAATTCCCTATTTCTACTGTTTATCTAAAATTCACAAGGGAACACAACCCCCCCCCCCGGGGCGACCAATTGTGTCTGCGATTGGCTCGATCCTCGAACCTCTGTCAATCTTTTGCGATCACTTTCTGCAGCCACTTGTAAAGGGATCTTCCACATATTTACAAGACACCAAAGATGTATTAAATTTGATTGAGACTATTAACAACACAGGAGATGTCCAAGCACTAATTACCATGGACGTGGAGGCTCTCTATACCAATATACCCCAAGACGCAACTCTACAGGTAGTGGAATCTATACTACAGCACAATAGTGATAATTTGACATCACCCATTGTGTTTATCATGCAGTGCGCAACATTAGCAATGAAAGAAAATTTATTTCGATTTGAAGATCAATTCTACCATCAGATTAGAGGCACTTGCATGGGAAGCACATTTGCTCCTAGCCTGGCATGCCTCTATATGTACAACTTTGAACAACAATTCATTTTGTCTGCTACTATTCCTTTTACCGATAATATAAAACTGTGGCGTCGGTATATTGATGACATCTTGGTTGTATGGCAAGGCCCTCTGCCTACAGCTAGTTCACTGACTGATTGGGTGAACACCCTCAATCCGTACTTGAAATTTACTTCTACGGTGTCAGATAAGGAGGTACATTTTTTGGACCTACTGATCACGATTGACCAGGGTAAACTAATAACCTGTACTTATCACAAACCAACAGATCGCTATAGTTTACTTATGTACGAGAGTCATCATCCTAAATTTCTACGCGACAACCTACCGTTTGGCCAATTTTTACAGCTACGACATAACTGCTCCTCAACACAGGAATACAATACCCAAGCAGATGATATTCAAACAAAACCTCTTGATCGACATTATCCCCAACATGTCATCAACCGAGCCCGTAAGAGAGCAAGGAATAACAATCGTGAAGCTCTACTTCAAACTAACACTAAAGTCACTAACAGACGGTTGACCTGTGTGTCTACATTCACCCCTCTATCCAACCAGATCAAAAAATTAATCAATAAGAGGTGGCCTATCCTTAACAGTGGGGGTAATACCATTCCTAGGCCCTTGTTTGCATTTAAACGATCTAAAAACATTAAAGATCTGATAGTCCACACCCGTCCGAAAGATACACCGCGGACACAGACACAAACCACACTTTGGAATCTTCCACCTGTAGTTGGACACTATCCCTGTGGACACTGCAATGTCTGCCAACTGACTAGCCCCAAAAAAACTTTAGAATTGGTACCTATAGGTCAATGGCGCCTGACAAAACGTACGAATTGCAACACTAAGAATTGCATTTATATGATCACTTGTCCTTGTGGGCTACGCTATGTAGGCATGACCTCTAGACCAGTTAAAATACGAATTAACGAACATAGGAGCAACATTAGGTGTGGACGCATCACTACAAAATTATGCGCACACTTTTTGGATGCCCCCCATAGTCCTGATGATCTAAGTTGGGTCGTACTTGATGCCCCAAGAATCACCACTGACTCTCCACACTCCTTGTTCAGACTGGAACAACGGTGGGTTTTCAAGCTACACACCGATACGGACGGGTTGAACGATGCCATTCCCTTGACAACATTGTCCCCCTAAACAACATTTGTTAAGGACTCATTTGAGTCACTTTACCCCCATGAGTTGAATTTGGATTGGCATGACGATCTGGGTATACTACGTTTTGACATCCACATCATCATGCCATAATTGGCTTAAGATATCCAATGCCTTCTAATTATTGACCTACTCCTTTAAGAGGACATATTACTTTGTATCTAGTGCCTCCGATTCATTTTGACTGACTCTGGCAGACCATTATTATAGGGGGCCTCCCATATGTACCATTTGGTTGACCCAATTGTGGCCCATTCCATTACTATGTCTACTAGGGTGGTTACTTGTGACTCTTCCCTCTAAGCCATTGTATTGAGTCCAATATCTGCCAACTAATATCATTCACTATACTGTTCACGTTATTATCAGCCACTTCAAGATGGCCACCGGAACTTTTTGTCCCTTGTCTACTTTAACTACTCTCTCCACGATGCTGCTGGAGACGAGCCTTTTTCTTTGTCGCAATTACTATTAGCAATCCAAAGATGGCTGCCGGAACACTTTTTTCATCCCTCTTTTATCTCGATGACTCACTCCGAGAAGCCTCTGGAGATGAGTCCTTCTTCAGTTTTTATCACTCTCTCCAGTCCTGCCCGGGGAAAATCCCTTTAAAAACTCCCATCGAGTCAGGCAGTCGAATATACGGGAGAGCACGCCAGGGTAGGTTTCCCTGTGGACTGCCGGCACATACAAAGTAAGTGGCCCTGATTTATCCATCTAATATATTTTTTATCTATTTTTGTCAGGGGCGGACAACGAGCTCTGTTAAGTCAGACAGCATAGACTTACAGATGCCCGTTTGGGTAATTCCATAGTGTTACATGGATTACCGTACTTTGCCTGGGTGATCTTCATCTTGCAAATCACTCCGCTGATAATTATACATAGCCATAGTATATACCTAGCTACATTATGGGCACTCCTGTTTGGTAAATTTGTATTCCTCCTCTTTTTTCAACAATGTTACATATGCTAGTGATGAGACTTTGTTTGAATTATTGAGTTACACAGATCAATATATTTTTGACAATCACTTCGATCATTTTGACCTCTAGTAGTGAACTTGACTGTGTCGGTTTTTATTGATTGTGTTAAATTCATTGTGTTTGCTTTATTACTCTATTAGTAGTGACCGCTTTCGGGCATGCTACTTCCCAAGGGGCCCCCCATATAACAATGGATGGTAAGCCTACTATCTTGTTATTTCACACGACTGGTTACTACACACTATTGTGTCACGGGTGTTCTCCCACATTTGTCCATGTGTTTTGATTAAAATGGTTTATTTTCTAGGGCGACTATTATATCTTTTGACAAACAGTGAAATTCAATGTAAGTGACTGCATGATTTGTTTGACATCTCGCAAACTTTCCGTATTATAGACAGGAGAAGTTTTGTTATTTATTGGTCCTGAAGAAGCGTCATAGGATCCTGTTAGACCACTGTACGAGAAACATGTTGACCATGTCCTAGGAGACCTGCGATAATTTTCCCAGCTCCAGCACCAGGTAGAAAGTGGTTGAGCATTATTTCTCATTTTACACTTTCCTTATGTTTTTAATCTTTGTCCCAGTCTTATCTTTCGATTAATTAAATTTACTTGCCTCATTAGGACTGGGAACTAATTTTATCAGTCACTCTCCTGCCAGGAGTAGCGCCTGACCGTGATACTAGGTCTTGTAGTGTCCGCTACTACGGCAGCCACCTATAAAGATCTCCGGCAAAGAGCCCCCTAACGGGGAGCCCGTCAGACATTGCAGTGCCGGTCTGACGAGGAGTTACCCGATGATGAAGCATAACATCCTCCTGGATGTGTGAGGGCTCTTGCTCCTGAACATTAATGTCCCCCTAGTTATTTCGTTCTTTGGAACAGTGTACACCTTTTTTTATGTATTGTGGCTAGTGGACACAAATGGTTATCATAAGCGATTTGTAAACTCCATAGGGGAAGTATAGTTTTAGGAAAAATATACCAGACCCTCGCTATGTGTCATCAGAACATTTGGGTATAGTAACAACATACAGTGTAGGGAAATTGTGCCAGCAGTGTTTAAGATGTTCCTCACTAAATGATGTTAAAGAGTACCTTAGTCTCCTATCTAATAACACAGACTTCCAGGATTTCTTGTTAGGCCCCAGAATATAACGTAAAAAGCTTTTCTTATGTACAATTTATAATGAAATTTGGAAACCTTCCAAACAAGAAGCCACTGCCCGGTTAAGACAAATGGATCAGGAAAATTTACAGGAAGCATTAGCCGTTGTAGATAATGGGATTAACACCTTGTCTGACCGTTTATACACTTTAAACAACATTGTTTCATCTGCAAAAGGCATTGTACAAAGTGACATGTCATTTTTACAACATGGACAGAGCCAGCCAAGGTCCCCTATGCAGTTGGGATGGACACTACAAACATTAAAATCTGCTTACGTTCAATGGCAACACAGTAGTGCAAGGAACATCTTTTCAGTGTTCTATTTGACATGACAGCAGCAAATAATGGTTAAGAAGGAAGTGACTTATGTTATGCTAAACATCGAAAAGTTGAAAAAATTGCCTTACACTGTGGCTGAAATACCATCTGCTGTATGGTTAATACATGGGGTTATCAATCTGCCTATTTCAACACTGCAATTCACATCTTGCTTAAAACACATTCCAGTGGCACATATAAAAGAGTAGAAGTTAGTTATATCCATGAGGTGTGGGAACTACTATTTTCACAAAAAGGCCTCAGTGGCATGAAAGAGGTCTTGGCAGCAGCGAATGCGAGACTTCGATGGTTTGTAAGCAACTGTCCTTGTACAGGGCGTGTAACTCTTCGACAGGGAATTTAGCTTGCTATGTGAAGGGAGTTCCAATCCCCTTAATTAGACCAGCATTCCAGGTGCTCTCTAATGGAAGCTATGTGCTTCTTAATAATGAGAGCTGCTGCTGAATGTGGGCCAGATTTGCTTATGTAGTTTTGGTCTCCAAAATTGTCACAAGTTGCATTAATGTTCTTTTTCCCCGACGCAACAGTTTAAAGAAGCAGTCATTTGGCCTCACACTGCGATCTCAAACGTGAATTTTGACAAGTCAAGCAGACTAAAAGCTCTATTGTTCCAAAAACATGTGGCACTGACATCTGCATGTGAGACCCATGTCCTCCAAGTGGCAAGGTAATCTGCAGAGATACAGTCCTTTTTAAATACAAAATTTCTGAGACACTTTGGTGAACTTGTGGGACATATTTTGTATGCATCCAATACTACAGGGAAAGTGCATTTCTTTAAGGCTGCTGGTTCTGGTTTTGTCAGCACTGTCTCCTCTATATTTGGCATAATAACTTCAGCCATACACTTGATATTTTTGAGTATTTTCGGGGGGATTTCCAATTACTTTGGCTACAATAGATGGCATCTTGTTTTTGCTTTTTTGTATTCGTAATGGCTGTCCCATCGCAACAAGGAGGACTGATTACGGTTCCACCAGCACTGCTGTGTTGTGAACACATGAAGCAGTCTTTCGGAGCACCAATACTGGTAGAACTGGAATGCAATTGGTCTCTGTCATTAAGACCAGTTTTGGATTGTGAGCAGCCCATGTTTCGGTGCCTCTGGTGCCTTTTCAAATGTGCACTGAAAGTTTGTCTTTCTACGTGGTGCTTACTTTCATTGGATGCTGATCTGTTGATGTTCTCGCTGAGGGCTCAGTATCAGACATGCACATGAGTGTGCGTTTGCTACGGGAAGCCACTTATGAGCTGAAATTTGTTGATCATGCTGCTCTTGCCTCAACACCTGGCACAACACAGAATGTTGCTGCCTCAGCTAGAGCTCAGGCTTTGGAACATGAGTTCTCTTTGGTTTTCCTTGGCACCAATATGATTACATTACCACCTGCCAAAGTGGAATATTTCCTTGCTTTGATTATCCCGGATCTGATTAGAGATTTTCAAAATAACTCTGACTTTTAAAATTCGGCTTTATTGGTGACACTGCTAACATTTTTAATTGTTTGTTTCATTTTTTTTCCTGCTTGAGTATGTTTAGATTTGTCTCAATTGGCATATGTATAGATGTTTTCAAGTACTCCATTTTAGTTGCTTTTAACCTAGGTACTAGGCTGGTTTACTACTTCTGAAACAACAAGGGGAGGGTGTAGTGATGCCACTTAAGTGATATTTGGGGGCATGTGATTTTAGCAACTATGCCTGCTGTCTGTGCCCTTTAGCCTAGTAACGTTAAATTTGTATTTAATTTTATTCTTTTAGAAATGATCACATTTGTAGTGATGTTTTATTTTCTGTTATTTTGCTGTTCTTTTGCTTTAGGAAAGCATTTACATTTCTTAGCACTACATTCTTTCACTCTGCTTTATTCAAGGGTGCGACAAGATAGGGTTGCCGGCACAAAGTGGTACACCACGTCTCTAACATTTCACAGAAATATACGTATTTTCACATGGGGACTCTTTTCTCAAAACACTAGCTTTTTTGTTATAAAAACATCTCTCTGTCCCCTGCACGTTAGAGGAAGTTTCCAGCCAGATGACTACTAGCGCATGCTGTCTGGCTTTGCTACAGCTGCTTGCCGAGACTGCAGCTTCCCTAGCCTATATGTGGATGGTGTCTCAATAGATAACAGGCGTTTCCACTACTGTCATACTAAGTGTTAGACCTGGCAGCTTTTTGGCATGTCTCCCCTGTATTTTTGCCTTCTAACCTCCTATTTTTATGGTGTACTGGACTCTGTTTTTGCTGGTTTATTGTCCCTGTGCACTTTATCATTGCTAATCAGTGCTAAAGTGCAAGTGCTACCTATATAAATTGTACTGTTGATTGGTTTATCCATGATTGGCATATTTGATTTACTGGTAAGTCCCTAGTAAAGTGCACTGGAGGTGCCTAGGGCCTGGAAATCAAATGCTACTAGTGGGCCTGCAGCACTGATTGTGCCACCTGCATGAGTAGACCTGTAAACATGGCCCACACCTGCCATTGCAGTGTCTGTGTGTGCAGTTTTAAAACTGCCAATTCGACTTGGCAAGTGTACCCACTTGCCAGGCCTATACCTTACCTTTTACTACATGTAAGGCATCCTTAAGGTAGGCTCTGGGCAGTCCCATGGGCAAGGTGCAGTGTATGTGAAAGGTGGGACATGTACTGTTATGTGTCCTAACAGTAAAATACTACTAAGTTGTTGCAAGGTCTATTTCTCTCATAGGTTAACATGGAGGTTGCCTTTAAATAACTTTAAAGTGCAGATTCCCTTTGAGAGCAGATGGAAATTATGAGTTTGGGGTCTCTGAACTCACAATTTAAAAATACATCATTTAGTGAATTTGTTTTTTGGATTGTTAGATTGAAAATGCCACTTTTAGAAAGTAGGCGTTTTCTTGCTTAAACCATCCTGTGATTCTGCCTGTTTGTGGATTCCCTGTCTGGATTAGTTTGACAGTTGGGCTGTTTATACCTCTCCTCTAGACAGTGACACAAATGGAGCTGTGGTGTAACCTGCATATCCTGATGATCCATCTGTGCTAGGAGGGGAGGGAGGAGTGGTCACTCATACCTGAAAGGACTGTGCCTTCCCTCACACTGTGCAGTCTCCAACCCCCTGGTGTGTGTCTGGGGCCTAGCCTGGACAAGGAAGGATCTTACAAAGACTTAAGACTTTGCTTTGAAGTTTGTCAACTTCAAAGGCAGAAGGAGTTATAAGTATTGGACCCTAAACCCTAGACTCTTAGAATATTTCTTGATCAAGAGGAACCTCTGCTGAGGAGAAGAGCTGAAGACCTGGAGGAGGCATACTACACATTTGCTGTGTTACTATGCTGGGTTGGCCTTCAGTTGCTGCTTCTGCCTGAAAATAGAGCCAAGGGTGAACTTTGCTGTGTATCCTGCTTGAGAAAGTTCTCCAAGGGCTTAGAGTAGAGCTTGCCTCCTGTTTGAAGTCAAAGTCTTCAGTTTCAACTGCCCACAGCACTGGGAACTGTGTGTTTTGTGCTGTTCAAGGAGACGAACCACCACAACATCACCAACGAGGCCGCGGGCCTGCACCGTGATGTGCCAACGCCTCACGGAGCTGCATTTTCCTGCTTCAGACCGTGACCCTGCCTCACCGACACCGTCATCGAACGACTTCATCAAGCCGCTGCTCACACCACAACCTATGGGCCCCACAATCCGGCATCGCCTGCTCACACCGCAGTCTGGGCATCCCTGATGATGCCGCTGCTGCTGACACCGGCATCGCTGCCTGCACTGTGGCCTGAGGACACCACTCGTAAGGAGCACAAAGCACTGTCCCACCGGAGCCCCAGTCCACCGACGCCAGCCCCATCGACTCCAATTTCATCAACAGACATCCCTGTCGGCACCGTGACCTGTATACGCCGCCCGGAGCTGTTCCGAGCTGCACCACTGACTTGGGCCTACCGATGACAGTGTTTCAGCAATGACAATGCAACTGCCTGTATCGTGACCTTGTGACACTGCACGTTGCACCACTCCGCTTCACACCATAGCCTTGGTCTCACCGACGCTGCTGGATGCTGTCACTGAGCCACTGCCTTCACCGTGACCTGTGGGCACCATATGTCGCATCGTCCTGCTTCACACTGCAGCCCTGACTTCAAGAGCATGACAACCCCGCACCGACACCACAATGCCAGCGACGCCACTCTCCGGAGCCTACCGCGAGGATCACGATGCCCTGCAAATCCAAAAGTACTGTTTGCGGGTCTTCCTGACACCGTAGCTGGCCCGCAATGCCGCGGCCAGCCTGAACTGTTGATTTTGTTGATCACGATGCCTGGTGGAGCTATCAACTTGAAGGAACTGTATCTTTAATTTTAATCTTGCTAAATTCTTATCTTTATTACCATATGTCAGATTTTTCTCGTTTTGGTCTTGTTTTACATAGATAAATATTGCTTATTTTTCTAAAACTGGTGTGGTGTCGTTTTGTGGTGTTTTCACTGTTTTACTGTGTGTTATGTGCAAATGCTTTACACATTGCTTCTAAAATAAGCCTGACTGCTTGTGTCAAGCTACCAAGGGGGTGAGCAGGGGTTATCTGAGTGGGTATCTCCCTTATCCTGACTAGAGTGAGGTTGCATACTTGGACAGGGTGCAAACTGACTGCCAACTAGAGACCCCATTTCTAACACTAATGTATGGGGAATGATATCTTCCTGAGGGGGGGTGGTCCTGAAGGGCAGATTAGGGCTTATCCTGCTGTGCTCTAACATAGAACATTAGTAGCATAGTTAGAAATCACACATTTTGCATAGTGACAGTATGGTGGGTTTTTTCTTGGGTTTCACCTTTCTCATCACCATTTTGCTTCTAGTATGTCTTATCATTCGAATTATTGCAGTTCATGTTGTTTTATCTAAGACGCAGCTGATTCAATAAATCTTTTTGAACCATTCCATGCTTCTGTTTGTCTTTGCATGAGTGAAAGGAATATAACTCGGAGAAAAGGATGAGATCTGATCCAATGCAATTTCCCTGAAAAGTCACAATGTCATGCACCCGGTTGACAAAAATCACCCTCGCTTTTGGGCATAGGTGAGGTGCTGCTAGCTGGCCAGAAACAGACTAGGGCGACAGTTGTCACATGGTGTGAAATCAAACTCAGTTCCCCACAATTTAGGTGATGCTGCCTCCCAAATCCAGCAGCCTCATTTGTACATTTGAATCTTCATTATTTTCTTGTCTGGAATAGTCACCAGATTTATATTCGTCTTCAGTCTCGTTCCTATGAAGATCTGATCCTGGGTTAGAACTACGTGAGTCTTGCCACTGCTGACAAGAAATCAGTGTCTTTTCTACAGCATTAAAGTTGTTTGAGTTTGATTCTCTGTGTTCTGAAGTGATAGCAAAAGTTTTAGGCAGTTGTCTGAGTAGGATAAGATGGTTATTCCCTGTGGATGCAATCTGGCCATCAAGAGTGCCAATATCTTCATAAATACATGGGAGAGGACTTGAGCCCGAAGGGCAGAGCACCGTACTGATAATGGTTCTGACATACTGCAAATCTGAGAAAAAAATATATTTGGGGGAAATAGGCACATGCAGATAGGCATCCTGGAGATCTATAGTTGTCAGAAAATCTTCTGATACCAACTGGATCACTTGCTGCAACAACAACATTTCGAAAGGTGTTCTTCAAATCCAGACAATTACATCTCTGAGATCCATTTCGGGTCTGTAGTCTTTTGAGGCCTTCATGACCAGTAACAAAATCAAATAAGTATCCAGTCCTCTTTCATTAGCTAGAAGTGGAATAATTGCCCTCTTGTGTGTTAGCGTTTGGATTCCAGACCATAACAAATCCTTTCTTATAGGTTCAAGTGGAGTAGACATTTGAATGACTCCAGTTTCTGGAGGAATTACCTCAAACTCTAAGAGGTATCCTGGTCTTAAAATGCTAAGTACCCATGTATCTGTTATTGTGCTCTTTCAGATCCTGAAAAACGTTTATAAAAGACTCCCACTGGAGCATTTATGCTGACCGGAAGATAGTGAGTGTCAACGATGTTTCTTCTCAGCATCCAAACGGGTAGACTCCTCCTGGCCCTCATATGATTACTTAGGCTGAAACTGCCACTTTGGTACTGAAAAAATGTAGAGTCTTTTTTAGAGGAGTCATTCAGATCCTTACTCAAATATTTGCCAGCCCTTTAAACTGAATAGTGGGCTTTCGATCCTTATGTGATTTGGTGATTATAACACGTAGCAGAGTTCCAGGAAGTTTTCTTCCTATAAAAGGAATTTTCAGAAATGCAGATTTCCTGTGAAATCCACTTTCTAGCCTTTTAACCACAAATGGCGACGATGATGGACCTATGCACCAGCAGCCAAGGATGTTGTAGAAATTTCACCTCAAGAAACCACATCTGAAAAAGGTGCTTGATGCTCCATCTTCAGCAAGATATTTGAACAGTTAGCTTCCTCCTGAACTGCTTACAATAAAATCTCAACATTTCTACTCGCTAGCGGCAAAAGATTTATAGTTGTGCTGTCCACCTTCCTATCCACTTCATCCACATCAGCACAATCATCAGAATTAATGATTGACCTTCCTATTAGAGGAGCCAAAATGTAACCTACTTTCAAGTTTGGAGGAATTATGTCTTCCCCATACCCCAGTGCATAGCATTTTTGCAAAATTCTGGATACAAAGGATTTGTCAATGCCTTTTCATTGCCGGAAAATCAGCTATTTGGTTTTTTATGTGGTGGTAATGCCAAAGATGAGGATTCTGAGTTTTGGGAAAATAAACTTTCCTCACTGTCTGGATGTGGTGTTGCTTTGAACCCCAAAGTCTTTCACGTACATGATTAAAACTACGTGAAAATTCCTCTTTTGAAATATATTTGCACACGTAGTACCTGTGCACTCTCCACCGGAGTCAGAAGATGTTTATCCTGGGAAATTTCACCCTTGCCTTCATCCTCAGATAAAGCCCTGGAAACAACTTAATCATTGTCAGGACCTGAGAGGCTGTGAGCAATTCCTTCAAATCAATATATTTAGTATGTCTTGTTCTTTTAGGCATTGTCCAATCAGCGTCAATTGACCCAGAAAAAAGAGACCTATTATGCCTCCAGTTCTGCTTGCCCACCATTGCAAAGTCCTAAGTGCACACACACACACACACACACACACAGATTCTCCCCACAGTAGAGGTGTAAATTGTTCAATCACACAATCAAATTTGCAGATCAATCGAGAGGAAATACTTTAAAATGCCTCTAGAATCAATCAGTCAGTCAGTATTTATAGAGCAGGGCTAATCACTCAATACGGTATCTAGGCGCGTATCTGTCCCCGGTAACTGCTGTAATGTCCGAAGTCACTCATCTGCCACCGTTGTGCAGCTGCTTCCTCCAAAACCATTAGCGTCTGGAACCCGGAAATGGAGAACTCATGCATGCATTGCCTTCGACTCTCCGATGTAGCATCAATGAGGACAAAGCCACCTGTCTCTGGAAATCCTTACCAAAAACCAGTGTATCTGCCATAAACCACCGGCTCAGCATTGAAATGTCTTAGCCAAACTGAAACACAGTGAAGAATCGCTTGAGTAAGAAGGCCAATTTCAGAGACACAATCAAAACAGGATGTTGGAAGGTCATTTATGTTTTGCAAATTTGGGAAGGTGTCTATGAGGCTCAGTGCCTCCTCACTATAAAATTAATCAAGGCAAAAGCGTAATTCGCCATAATTGTGCTTCTGTGAGACCCCAGAAGGAATGCTAATATCACTGCTAGGATTGCTAGCTCAGCCACCACCCAGAAGCATTCTGGAGAGGGCGGACTCAACTATTCGGCTTTCTGCAGTAGAAAAATGGAGCATGGAATTAAGAACACTTGTAAAGTATAGTGCTAAATAATAACAGAAAACACTACGTTATGCACCATAATACACACACATTCTGTGCACATTTCCTTTCTATTTGTGTCCCTTTCCGCCACACTGCCCTTTGACTCTGTTGCATCAATGTGTTCAATTCACTTCATTTTTCACCATTCTTTTTTCACAACACCGACATTGAGTGATAAAGTTGTGCAGTTGGTTGCCAGGGGTTGCCATCAGCACTCATTTCTGGGGAGCAAGGTATATGGTTTTTATTATGAGACTTTGACCAGAGCAAGAGAGAGGGTTGCAAATGAGCTTGCAAGAGTGAGATAAAGAAACAGAATAAGTAGGATGGTGGAAGAAAAAGGGTTGAGGTGAAACCAAGCTAGGGATTCCTTGGTATTGAGCAGCCCGGGATTCAGCAAAGCCAAACAAGAGTTCATAAAAGAACATTTGAGTCCCTGCTCTTAAGCCAGATTTTCTTTTAGAGGCTCTTGGTTGGCTTTAGCTAGCATCACAGAGCCCATGAAGAGCCTGCCTCTTCACTCCTTTTGTCCTTGATAAGAACATGCTTCTTTTTTTTTATTAAACTTGATAGTTCTTTGAATCTAAAGAATACCTAGCCAAGCTTCTTCAAGTCTGTTTATTATGTTATGTATGGTTCACAAAGCAGTGCACAAGGAAAGACTCAGATTTAGTAGAGAAAATGTGCATGGTATGTCTGCATGTGCAATCTAAGATCTGCAAAATTGTATATCTGAATGCGAGACCTGTCAGCATTAGGGTTGCCTTCCCCCAAACTCTTTACTTTCCTCCTCTATTTTTGCTGATCTCGTTTTAGCTGACCTTAGGACTCTGTGCACTTTACCACCGATGTCCAGTGCTAAAGTGCATGTGTTCACTCCTCAAAAAGGTTGTGTCACTGAAAGGGATAAAACAGAAAGAAAATGTGCACAGAATCTTGGTGTTATATGATGAATTACATTGTATTTTCTGTCATTCTTTGGCACGGTACTTAACAGGTGTTCTTAATTCCATGCTCCATTTTTCTACTGCAGAAAGAGGAATAGTTGAGTCGGCCCTGTCCAGAATAAAGCATGTAGGTTGTATTAACACACTCAAGAAGACAACACATTAAGAACTATGCTGTCTTAAATATTAAACTGTGGGCCCCTAAATAATTTACGTTGCTCTGGTTTGTTTAGAATGGCTTTATTTGTTTGTGCACCAAAGAAGTACAGGTTCAAACGTTTGATCTCTCACAATACTCTCTGTGGAGCCTTTGTTTGACTAAAGTAATTCCAAGGCTGGAATGTGATAGCTTTACTGCCCAGCAAAAACTCTGCCGGAGCATTAGCTGACAAAGCAGTTATTCTGCAAGACAGACAGAAGGCAGGGGTTTGCTTTCCCTTTTATTCCTGGTTTTGAGATCGAAGATTGGTAGTGCAGGAAGGATGCCTCATCTAGCCACCCTGAATGGGAGAGTGACCATTCACTGCGGGGACAAAGGTAGAGCTCCCTTGATAGTACACCCCTCCACTTCACCTTGCAAGGGGAGTGTGAAATCAGCTGCTCAGAAGCAGAATCTTCTTCGGCGAGGCCTCCTGGCCATGCCTTAAGGCTGAGATGGGAGGATCTTTACCACAGGCCGTGACAATGGACTGTGCGAGGCTGTACTAGGTTGGGGAGGGGCTGCTGCAGCATCCCAAGTTCAGAGGAGCAAGAGAGATGGCCTACACATTGGCAAACACAGGGGGGAAAACTGGCCACATTTGGCCTCGGACATTGGGACTCCACTCCATTACCTCTTTTATTGCTTAACAAAATGCAAATATGAAACACTTGTGTTTGAAGCTAGGAAATGAATGCCAGCAAGACACAAATGTGCATTTAGAGCAATTTTATCTGTTTGCAAAATATACCCATCATATTTTGTTTTCTCGCTAAATGCAGTTTAAAAAGTGATTGACAAGTTCAAATATCTTTTTGAAAATATTAGCACTGTTAGCTATTTCTGGTGTCAGTTACACATTGATATGTGGAACACGTATTTGTGAGTTATAAAAAGTTAAACGAAAATTGTTTTCACATTTCTTTGTGATTATGTTCATTTTTGTTTTTGGTCATTTAAGTGAGAAATAAGTGAGAGAGAAAAGTGCGAAATATTTTAGGGGCATCACATCTCTGTCAGTCACATCATTGTGAATTCCGTGTGCAAATTAGTCCTGCTGCTATTATTCTAAGGATTCGTGTCCTGGCAATAGAGTAATAGAGGGAGGGATTGTGAGGTTTTCAAAGACCTGGGACATGTTTTACAGTGCTACGTAAGTGATTGGCATGATAAGTGCTGAAGGAGCACTAGTAGCATTTAATTGACAGGCACTGGGTTTATGATATACCACTCTACCAGGGACTTATAAGTACATTAGATATGCCAGTGAGTGGTAAACCAGTTTTACCAGTTTGAGGAGAGTGAGCACAAACACTTTAACACTGGTCAGCAGAGATGCTCTCTGCCCACGGTATACTGGGGGCTGTAGTCATAAGACATCTTTTATAGTGGGGAGATAGCATGCTGAAAGAGGAGTACAATGCCTTGTTGAAGATCATAACATGTACTTACATTCCTACTGAACTGTGTAGTGTGTAGTTTTCTAAAATTAAAGTACTCTCCTTTATCTAAAAGATAAGCACTGGGCTGGACAGCATGTTATTGTGTCTGTTTGATGATTACTGAGTTCTGCTCTTTTTTCCCCAGAGTACATCCCAGAGAAGCATTAGACTACTCGCCCTTACCACCAGGAGAGTAAAGTGCCGAAAGGTTTGCACTTGGTCCAGTTTGCAGAGCAATAGTAGATCAGATACCAGATCTTCAACACCACAATTAGGGACCAGTAGCCCCTGTCTGTCCTGTGGCACCTCGAATGGGGTCTAACAGCCCTAAATCTGTGGGCAGCACAAATGAGACAATGAAGGCCTTTCTTCAAAAGGCTATCCTAATTCCTAGACTTACACAAGATGGCTTGACATATTGCAAATGTATCCTTTGCTAACACTTTACCAATACAGACACCACTCTAGTGTCATCAAACATTGTTCACCTCATCTGATAATTTCCACAAAAGTGATGAGTCATGAATGAGTACTACTTTACCATGTTGAATATGTGCATCAGTGGTGGCATCATATAAGTACATGTTGCTTCGATGTACCATTGTGAAATTTAAAATCAGGCAGTTTTGATTACGAGGATGGTGTAGTTGGCAGTACACACTGCAGTACAGTCATACCTTTCCAAACATAGTCGATTTAGGAAATGGGTACGCTGTATAACTGACAATGTACACTTACTGCAAACCTCATGTCACAGTGGTGCGACTTGACGATCATGTTGCAGAGATGCCTGTTCAACTTAAGTACACATCTAACAATAAAATGTTGTTCAGGATAGACATCTTTGACACTAAAGCATGAGAAGTAAATGGTGCTTGCTAGTTTGCTGCTACCCATCCACCTGCAGCTGAGAATTGATGTCTCGCCAGATTGTTGTCAGGACGTTGCTGCACTGGGATGAGCCCAGGATCTCATCTTGCTGTTGGCACTGGACGATCTCCACAGCATAGAAGCACCTTGATCTGGGCCAGCGCTAGAAGTTGTTCCAGGATTTCCTGACATTCCAGCCCTTTCTGCTGCTTATCACCATCCCACTGTGCAAGTTGGTGATGCTCTGAGAAATCTGTAGTCTTGCCTTAAGGTCCTGCTGCTGACATGGAAACCCCCTACTTATCAAGGAACCTGTGTCCAAAAATCCCCACCCGCTTCACTATGAAGCTGGAATCCTTCTTTGTATGCTGTTTAGCCATTCTGATGTCCTCAGACATGCGAAGAACAGCAGGATGGCATGGATGGTGTTCACAGCCATGTGGATTCCAGATTAAAGTCTATTTTTTCACATCTGCATTGGTAATTTCCGTTTATGCCCAGATGATGTAATATTACACTGTGCAGGCATAATAATTTGCATTGTAGGATCTGAAAAGACAAAATATTCATGACTCAATCATGCTTAATCATGTTGGATTTCATGTTACACTAGAGGAAAAGCAGAAAAAGAAACAAAAAACGTTATAATATTGCACAGAGTATGTGTAGTTAGGGTAGAATTGTTCAACAGGCCATGCCAAGACAAAGGGATCCAATTGTGCAGCCAAATGCAAGCATGTTTGTAGCTGTGAGTAATTACTGATGCAAATGCAGTTTGTGGATGAATAGTGTGTCCTTAATGACGGTAATCACCCACAACACTGAGTGTGGAGTCTATGCGCATTACAAACGTGCATTATGTATTGGACCCACAACATACTTAATGTTGACTCCCACATAAAAAAACACATCATGCAAGGGCATGTCCCTTGTTTGTTGTAAACGTTATCAGGTGGTTAATCAAAACAACGATTTGTACAGTAGTGTCTCGAGATGCTATGTGTGGGCTGATATTGGAACCACACACTAAACAGTGTACATTTAGTGAAAAACAATATTGCACAACACACAACAGACTAGGACAATATTGCCCACCATTCACGGGATTACAAAACCACAAGTATGGTCAAAGATAGTAAAGCTCAGCGTGGCCCAAAAGAGTGCTCTATAATGCATCTATAGTTTGGATGTGCTCTATTGTACTGTGCTGTATTGAACAGAATCACGAACAGCAGGCATATCCAGAAACACACATGGTAAGGAGTGGCGAACAGGGAAAGATAGGCAAGTGTATGTCAGTGTGCACTCACAGACATGTAGAGCATACATCCTGCAGTGTGCCAGCCTGGTTCAGGATCGGGTGTGCGGGAATTCGTGCCTTTTACCATGCCATGTGGATGCGTATGCCTCTTCAGTCACGAACAGCTAAATGACTTGCAGTCGCTGATTAACTGAAGGTAAAGCCGTTGAGTTGTGCAACAAGATTAATGGCACATGCATGTGTGCAGTTGCCCGATATTGCAGGCAGCGTACACGCAGCTGGAGCGCCAATTGCAACAGGATGTGCAGCGCTCTTCAGAGGGTTCAGTGCGATAAGTCTGCAGTCGATGTATCAAGGCACGTTAGAAATTGGGAATGGCATCCAAATTCCAAGCCATACCTAGCCTGGGCCATGATGATGTACTGTTCCCCTGGTTGGTCAGGCTTCACAGTGCCTGGTGCTGAATTGGCTGGCCTGTGAAATGCCAGAGTACCTTCAAATGACAGGGATGGAATGCGACCAGGATGGGGGTGAAGTAAGCTCCACTTCCCATACTCTACCCATGCCCAGGCTCACATGTAAAGGGAAGCTGCATCTCTTCTACAGAGCTAAGTAAACCCAAATAATGTGATTCTTTGCATAAATATCCTTTCCCTCCTCGTTCCACTGTTCTTGGTGATCAGAGACATATTTTTCCAGGCTGCAGCCATCATTGGGGAAAGCTCGTTTTGCCTTTGACTACCTTGGTTGTGGTGCTAACGTGTGTGTTAGTCTCAGGGTGTACGGAGTGTTTCTGTGGCGGGGCGTGGTACAGTTGTTCTAATTGAAAATTCACCCTCGCGCTCTTTCCCTTGTTATGTTTGCTGCTCTATAGTTTGGTAAATTGAATAGGGCAGAAACTTAGCATTTAGGAAATGCATTGTCCTATGTTAAGGTTTGCGCTAATGGCATATTTTGTTCAATATGTAGTGGATATGGATGTGTTTTGTTGTCTTTCAGATTTCATTTATTATGGCATTTCATTTGTTGCATGTTTATATTTTCACCTTTCCGTTTCTGGATTGTGTTTTCATGCAGTGTTTTGCAGAGCTTTTTTCTGTTGTTGCCACACTGTTTTGCCTTGTTTGGTTCCCCATGGCCAGTTGTTTTTTGTTTCATTTCCTCAATGCTTGAGCCTCCTTGGCTCCTCGTACTTCTAGAGCAGGCAAAATGTGTTTCTTTTTGTGAATTAGGCCGTCTCTTACCTGAATTGCACTTTTGTAGGTGTGCCGAAGCGTTTACAATGCCCTACCAATGTCACTCCTTAATTTTTCCGTCACTGTCCCCATTTTGAGAAGTTATTTCCTATTTTTGGTAACTATGCAGCGCACATAATGCAAATCCTCATATGCACCTTGCTGGTAGCTTAACTACATTAAGTCGTAATGTTACGCTGGCGGAAGTACTCTTACTAAATGCGTGTTCGTTTCCGAATAGGCTTTTGGGAATTTCAAAGTATTACATGTGGCGACGGCGCACATGTAAAATTATGAACTTTTTGAATATTGTTTACGAATGAGGTTCTCTGCCTTTTATACTGATCAAAGTGTATTGTCTCTCCGCCGAACAACACTTCAGGCACAGAATAAACACGCAACAGTGTAGTAGTCCCAATTGCCATCTGCGTAAAGTAATTTTTTGGAAGTAATCACTCTGTTTTCTTTGCGGTGGGGGAAAAAGCAAATCACTATCTATTCAGGTAGTGAGTGTATGTTTTTGGTCATTTCATGTATAGAAGGTTTAACTAGAATGCCCTTGTGCCGTTCTGGATCAAGTGGCATTTCAGTCAACATACGTCATTCGATTATATTTTTGATTTGAGGTTTAGAAAGTATTTACGTTGCAGATTGAAAAAAAATGCAGCATTCCCAATTTCCACTAGGTGGTAGCAAAGCATTTATGCTGAACGAAGAAAATAGCTTCATTTGACTTGCGCAATTAACACAATGTGATTTATTTCCAGCCTCATTTATACGTGGCTGTAGTGTGGAAACCAAGCATGATCATTAATAGGTCTGCGTTGGCTGCCAGCCAGCCTTCAAGGTATTCTTGTTTCGTCATGGTTTTTACAGAAATGTATTGTTTGGGAAATGCGGGCCTTCCTCAATCTAAGGAAAAAATCATTTATTACAGGCAAAACGTTTTTTGGTCTCCAAAAAAACACACCTTACCATAGTACTGTTGTATGCATGTGTACCTTGTGGAAAGGCCGTAATTCATAGTGAAGTCAGTCAGTGGCTTAAGTGGGCAGATACACTGTCCCTTAATGAATGCAGGGTGAGTCAAAGAAAAAACTTAATGATACCAACCACAGACTTATGTTATGTGATATTGTTATGTTAAGAAGAACGCCTAATTGCCAGAAGGGTATCCTGGTGCTGAGCAGGTGTAAGTCTAGGCCCACCTACGGCCTAGTGGGACAATGAAGGGCCAGGTCTTCAGGTTCTTGCAGAATTCAAGTAGTAAGGACGATCTTCAGGAGTGATGTAGGAAAAGGCTTAACCTCCAGATCTGGTTTTCTGTATGCATGGGATTTGTGCAAGTAGGAGCCTGGATCAGTGCAGCTGTCTAGAAGGTTTGGCAAAGCAGATGCTATTGTTGAGGCAGGCAGATTGAAAGTCTGAGTGAGGAGTATGAATTGTGCTCATTTGTGAATGGGGAGTCAGTGGACCTCCTTCAGGTGTTGTGTGATGTGAGTGCAATGTGGGAGACTGAGAGTGATTCTGGCTGCCGAGATCTGAATTGTCTGCAGCCTTCTGGTTAGTTTTTTGATGACCCCAGCATAGAGGCTATTTCCATAATCCAACTTCCTTGTGAACAGGACATCCATGATAGTTTTCTAGGCGCTAACTGGAAGCCACTTGAAAATCTTCCTCAGCATTTTCAGGGTATGGAAGCTTGAGGGAGTGACAGCACTGATTTGAGCAATCATGTTGAGTTTGTTGTTGATGATCATTCTGACATTCTAGGCGCAGATGGTGGGGGTGGGTGTCGGTCCTTGCTCTGTTTGCCACTAGGTGTAGTCTCATGGATATATGTTCTTCCTGAAGATTACAATTTCGGTCTTGCCATTGTTCAGGTTTAGACAGTTGGGGCCTGATTACGCGTCTGGCGGTCAGTCAGTCATCGGTGATCCCAACAGGTTGACAGCGGGTGCAGGTCGCAATCAGCCAGGGCAGCACTGCATGCAGCACAGCACAGCCCTGCTGATTACGATCTGTTTTTCCTCCACCTTTTCATGGCAGTTTTACCACCATAAAAACATTGGTGGAGAACAGGTGTAGGGGACCCAGGGGGACCCCTGTATTGCCCTTGCACTTGGAATGGGCTGTGTAGGTATCATCCTGCCCAGCACCCTCGCAATGCTCTGTCTGCTGTGCAGACAGTGAGCATTGCAAGGGTGATAGTGCACCCTGCAGGCAGCAGTGTTGCTGCCGGCTCGATTACGAGCCTGTGACAATGCTGCTGCCACTTTCCCAGGCAGAAACCTTGGTTTCCACCTGTCAGCCCAGCGGGAAAGCCATGATAGCTCCGGTGGGGAGGTTGCCACTACAATGGCGGACACACTGTCGGGCGTTTGGCGGACGGTTGTTCCTGTCTGCCAAACTCGTAATTAGGCCCTTGGTCTAGATCCACTGAGCGATTTCAGTCATGCAGGAATTGAACATTATGCTGGTACTGGGTGCCTTGTTGTTAGAAATGGGGTTTCTGGTTGGCTAGGGTATGCACCTCAGCCTGGCAGAACCTACCCACTCTAGTCAGGGCAAGGGAGTTACACGTCAAACATAACCCCTGCTCACCCCCTTGGTAGCTTGGCACGAGCAGTCAGGCCTATCCCAGAGGCAATGTGTAAAGCGTTTGCACAACATACAACACACATGACGCAAAATGTACACCACAAAGTAAACAACACTGAGCTATGTAAAAATAATCTGTATTGCACAAAACATAATTAGACCAACATTACACGTAAGTAATACCCTGCTACCTTAGCAATGGTCAGATCGTTACACAAGTTACTAATACTCTGCAAGAATATGCAGTTGTCACATTAGAACATGTAAGTACTCAGGATTCTGCAACATAAGCAGTAGTCAGGAATTACAATAAGAATTATATGCACTTGTCATGAACAATTCCTAAATACTTATAAAAGGAACATTAGAGACTACATCACAAGTCATAAAGATACATATCAGCTAGACCTGCCCAAAGGAACAGTAGCACATGTACGTAAGGTCACCATAGCAGGTAGGAAACCTATAAACCCCCCCAAGGTCTATATTAGGATCCTGGAGCCAATATCTCTGGAAAAGTACCTGTTTGGGATGAAGAGGCACTCCCTGTGCCTAAAAGAGGAGCATAGGGGGCCCCCGGCGCTCCTGTGCGCAAAGCGGGGGCCACGTGGTGCTCAGCAGTCCAAGGTGGTTTCCTGGTGAGTCCATTCATCAGCGTTCTGTGTCCAGTTTCAAGTTCCAAGAATGTTCAAATTGTGGGGAAAATTGCCCTGTACTTATACTGGGTTTACAGCGTGTCTTACAGTGGCAGGGATAGGAGGTTCCAGCCAGTTACAACTGGTTCTGGGAGTGCCCCCTCTCTCCTTTCATCACAGGCTCAAAACATCAGTGGGGGGTTAACGACCCTATTGTGTGAGGCCAGGGCACAGCCTTTACAAATGCAGGTGTGCCCCGACTCACCCTTCTCTCAGCCCAGGAAGGCTTTACAATACGTAGATGCACCTCTGTGTCACCTCCACCCTCTCTGTGTTCAGGCTGTCTAAGAGGTATGCACAAAGCCCCAACTGTCAGTCTGCCCAGACGTGGATTGGAGGCAAGCTGCAAAACACCAAAGTCATAAGCACAGATAAATGCGCACTTTCTAGAAGTGGCATTTCTTTGATAGTAATAAAAAATACACCTACACCAGTAAGCAGCATTTCTCATCACTACCACAACCATACCAAACATGCCTACGCTACCCCTCATAAATCAGACAATACCCCTTACACCTAAGGCAGGGCATTTCCAATGCAACCCTATGAGGAGGCAGCACTCACAGCAGTGAGACACCAAGTTAGGCTGTTTGTCACTACTAGGACAGGCCACGCAACATGGCACATGTCCTTCCTTCTACATACATGACACCATGCCCAAAGGGCTAGCTAGGGCATACCTTAGAGGTGACTAAAATGTAGTAAAAGGGGAGTTCTGGGCCTGGCAAGTAAATTTAGATGCCAGGTCCCTGTGGCAGGAAACTGTGCACACAGGCTCTGCGCTAGCAGGCCTTAGATAGGTTTGACAGGCTACTTCAGTGGGTGGCGCAAGCAGCGCTGCAGGCCCACTAGTAGCATTTAATTTACAGGCCCTGGGTATAGGGATACCACTTTACAAGGGACTTATAGGTAAATTAAATATGCCAATTAGGTATAATCCAATCATACCAATTCTGTAGAGGAGAGCACATGCACTTTAGCACTGGTTAGCAGTGAAAAAGTGCTCAGAGTCAAAACCGTCAGCCAACAAAGGTCAGAGAAATAAGGAGGCAAAAAGCAAAAAGTCTGGGGAATGACCCTGTAAAAGGGCCAGATCCAACATGACCCTCTACCAGCTCAAAGCCAGTGGAGAACAATCAATACCTTGATGGGCTTCCTTGTATCGCTTAGGGCGATACAACTAGGACCCTGGCCCGCAACTGCAGGGGCATGATCCAGTTCTACACCAATCTGAACCCAGTTGAATTCCTCGGTCTATGCTCCCAAGACAATCTAAGCTAACCCATGGAGGATTCCTAGTTGTCTGTGGCCAGAGCCAGGTCCCAGGCCAGATCGGGGCCCCTAGTCTCTGAAACCTCTCAGAGTGGGGGGCGGGAGCTCCAGGTGCATAGCATCCTGTCTCCACTCTCCTTCCCACCAGTTCAGGAGTTACACCCTGCCACTGGTCTTCTAGCCTAGGGACTGGTCCCATAGCCTGAATAAGGTCCAGGGGAGAGTCTCTCCTCCTGCCCCTCCTTCTAGGATTCCGCATCCTCCGAGGAGGATTTGTACCCCCAGAATCCAGAACTGCCAGGGCGCTGATTACAGTCATCCTGGTCAGCTCACCCACCAGTTCAGAGGAGCCCCCCTGTGACTGGTCTCCCAACCCAGGGTCCTTCCCTTCTGGCTGAGCCGGGGTCAGGAAAGAGCCTTTCCTCCTCCTGCCCCTCCTTCTAGAGTTCTGCACCCTCCCATCAGGAGTGATACCCCCAGAAGTAATGGTAGAGAGACTGGGGACAGCCTTCTCCACCTCCAGATCAAGGGAGCTACCCTGGACCTGGTTCTCCAACCTAGGGACGGTACCCTTGGGCTGGTCATGAGTTAGGGGAACGTCCTCCCTCAAACTTTCCCTTATAGGAACTGAATCCCTAGGGCATGCATCTTCCAACCTAGGGGCGTTACCCTTTTGCTGGACAGGAGTCAGGGGAGTGCCCTCCTGTGAATCCTCCCTTGTAGGAACTAAATCCCTGAGGAATGCATCAGTAGGGATGCTGCTTACAGCAGTCTCTACTCCCACATCTAGGGGGTTGCCCAGGATCTGGTCCTCCAACCTAGGCACGATACCCTTGGGCTGGACAGGAGTCAGGGGAGTGCCCTCCCTCAAACCCTCAAAAGGAATCCTCCACACCCCCCTCTGCGGGCTGGTGCTGCTGATCTCCAGAATTGGAGCAACCCTGTTCCCAGGTGTCCCCCCATCTCCTTCAGACTCTAGGGAATCCCTTTTAGAGGATCGGCCTTTGGTAATGACTACCCTCCTGCCTTGGGTCCCCTCTCGGGTACCTTCCAAGACCTGCGGAGGAGGGCAGGTCCCTGTGGATCCTGCACCCTTCCCGCTCAGAACGTTGTCGGGGTCGGTTAAATTCTCGCCTTGGTGCACCAATAAGGAGCCCTCTCAGACATACATAAGAAGATAGGTCCTTAACAATCCTACTTCCTCCCTGCTGAAAACTTGGCCTGGAATACCAAGAACCTCCCCCACCCCTTCTAGGGGTGAATCACTAAGACGGCCCTTGATGTCTGACCAGTTCCCCTGGCACTAATCCAGAGGTCAGCCTCCTTTGCAAGTCCCCTGGGGTCAGAGAACTCACTGTGTGACAGGTGTTGGCGTAGCTCTGAAAAACAGCAACGGAACATGTGCTCCCTTAGAATGAGACTAAACAGCCCTTCATAAGTGGTTGCTCTGCTACCCTCCACCCATCCTTTTAGTGCTTTGCAACAAGTCCTCATGAAATCCTCCCAAGACTGGTGAGACCGCTTCTTGCTGCCTCTGAACCTCAACCTGTAGTCTTCAGGGGTGAGACCATACTTCTCTATCAGGGCCTTTCTGATGTGGGGACACCCCTGCCTGTCACTCCCTTCTGGGGCCAGTAGGACATCCCTTTCCACCTCAGGAATATAGCTCTCTAGGACAGTTCCCCAATCTTTCTCAGGAATCCTGCGCGCAACTAGAGCTTCCTCATACCCCTTAAGCCACTGATGTATGTCATCCCCCTCCTTGAATCCAGGTACTAAATCTGTGGGTAGGTAAGGATTGTGCCTAACACTACAATTGCTGCCACCGCTGGACTCCACCTGCAGTACTGGTGAGTCCAGATTTGTAAGACTGCGCTCTAAAGCGAGCCTTTCTCTGGCAAAGGCCCTTTCAGCCTCTGCCATCCTCTCCTGGACTAAGGCTTTTTCAACCTCAGCCTGTCTCTCTTCTACAGCCAGCCTTTCTAACTGTAGCTTCAGGTCCCTCTCTTCCCAACTATCTTTGAGCTCCTCAGGTGACAGGGAATGGGAGGTGGCGCTGCTGCTAGGCAAGGACCCAGTAAGGGACTCCCTATCTATGGGGTCCTCTCTCTCTACTGGCGTCCCTGGCCAGTCATCTTCTCCTTCAGTGTCTAACTCCTTGGGGTCACTATCCCCCTGGGGTGTGGACTTGGGACCCTCCTCCTCAGAGTCCTCACTACTCTCGTGGGTCTCTCTAGGGTCTCCCTCAGAGCCATCCTTCTTTTGGGCCTCTTTTTGTGCTATGTAGTCTTCCTCTTCAAAATTGAACAGGGCTCTTCTGAGGATCCTTATATGGGCTTCAGCCTCTATAAAAGGTATACCCCTCTCCCTGCAGAATTCCCTTAACTCTTCTATAGTGTAAAACATCATATAATCCATGTCAAATGTGGACTTCATTTTGTTAAGAGCACAACACTAGCGTAAACACAAGAGTCCAAAGTGCGAGTATACAACACAGGAGTAAAAATAAAAATGACTAGCTTGAGAGAACAGGAGAATAATAAAAAAAAGAGAATTAAAACATGCAATGGTCTAAGTGCAACTTGCGGTGCAAAAATGAGTCACAAGGTACTGTGCAAGCGCAAGTCCTATCCTCACCGATGACAACCAATGTTAGAAATGGGGTTTCTGGTTGGCTAGGGTATGCACCTCAGCTAGGCAGAACTTACCCACTCTAGTCAGGGCAAGGGAGTTACACGTCCAAGATAACCCCTGCTCACCCCCTTGGTAGCTTGGCACGAGCAGTCAGGCCTATCCCAGAGGCAATGTGTAAAGCGTTTAGACAACACACAACACATGTGACACAAAATGTACACCACAAAGTAAACACAACACTGAGCTATGTAAAATAATCTGTATTGCACAAAACATAATTAGACCAACATTACATGTAAGTAATACCCTGCTACCTTAGCAGTTGTCAGATCGTTACACAAGTTACTAATAAATACTCTGCAAGAATATGCAGTTGTCACATTAGAACACATAAGTACTCAGGATTCTGCAACATAAGCAGTAGTTAGGAATTACAATAATAATTATATGCACTTGTCATGAACAATTCCTAAATACCCATAAAAGGAACATTAGAGAATACATCACAAGTCATAAAGATACATATCAGCTAGACCTGCCCAAAAGGAACAGTAGCACATATATGTAAGGTCACCAAAGCAGGTAGGTAACCTATTAACCACCCCCCAAGGACTATATTAGGCTCCTGGAGCCAATATCTCTAGTACAGTGCCTCTTTGGGATGAAGAGGCACTCCCTGTGCCTAAAAGAGGAGCATAGGGGGCCCCCGGCGCTCCTGTGCGCAAAGCGGGGGCCACGCGGTGCTCCAGGGGGGAGAGGGGTGGTCGGCGCCCTCTCCTTGCAATAAATGGGCTCCTCCGGGGACCTGCGCCTTAGGTGGGGCCTGCCTTGGCCCTCTCACACCCTGTCCTCATTTGGAGGCCAGACGAGACCCAAACAACTGGGGGGCGAAGGGGAAGGGACCTCTGTCGAGGTCGCCCTTCCCGGGAAGCCAGGTATGCCAAAAATGATGTGAAAAAAAAGGAGCGTCCTGCTCCTACGGCAGCGACCGGGGAAGGGGGCATTTCCCTCGCCTTCCCCGAGTCCTGCGATCTAGCAATTCCGGAACTCTGACCCCTCCGGAGGCCCGAGAAGGCACTCGCCCGCACCCGACATGGTGCGCGAGTGTCCTGTAGTGTTCCTGGGCCGCTGCGGTGATCTCAGAAGGATCGGAGGCGGCCGCTGCCCCGGGGGGACTCCTGGGGGCAGTCCGTGCCCCGTGGGGGCCGACTGGAGCACCCTTCCTCCGGTTGGGTTTTCCTTGTGCCCCGGGGGCACTGAGATGATCGCGAACCTTGTGCTTAAAGAGAATTCAAATGCCCGGCTGCGGCGGTGATCCAAACAAAGAAGAGGCGCTGTGGAGAGCGCGAGGGGCACTTTGAGGCTCCCGGGCTGCGGTGATGTTCTTGGGGATCAGAAATAAAGCGCTTTTCAAAGCGCTAGAGCAAATCTAAAGCCCAGGCTGCGGCGGTGATCTTTTCCTCAGCAATGAAGAGAGCGCCTTTTCAAAGCGTTCAGGGCAAAGATGTAAAGATCGATGCAGGGGTCAGGGGCCTCAGCACCCTGCCCCTGGGAACAAGCAGGACAAGAAGAAGCACAGATCTGGTGGGCCCAACTACAGGCCGGCACAAGGGGTGTAGATGGTGGCAGTTCCTCCTAGTGACCAGGCAGGTCACAGGTCAGCACAGCAGCAGCAGTCCAAGGTGGTTTCCTGGTGAGTCCATTCATCAGCGTTCTGTGTCCAGTTTCCAGTTCCAAGAATGTTCAAATTGTTGGGAAAATTGCCCTGTACTTATACTGGGTTTACAGCGTGTCTTACAATGGCAGGGAGAGGAGGTTCCAGCCAGTTACAACTAGTTCTGGGAGTGCCCCCTCTCTCCTTTCATCACAGGCTCAAAACATCAGTGGGGGGTTAACGACCCTATTGTGTGAGACCAGGGCACATTCTTTACAAATGCAGGTGTGCCCCGACTCACCCTTCTCTCAGCCCAGGAAGGCTTTACAATACGTAGATGCACCTCTGTGTCACCTCCACCCTCTCTGTGTTCAGGCTGGTAAGAGGTATGCACAAAGCCCCAACTGTCAGTCTGCCCAGACGCGGATTGGAGGCAAGCTGCAAAACACCACAGTCATAAGCACAGATAAATGCGCACTTTCTAGAAGTGGCATTTCTGTGATAGTAATAAAAAATACACCTACACCAGTAAGCAGCATTTCTCACCACTATCACAACCATACCAAACATGCCTACGCTACCCCTCATTAATCAGACAATACCCCTTACACCTAAGGCAAGGCATTTACAATGCAACCCTATGAGGAGGCAGCACTCACAGCAGTGAGACACCAAGTTAGGCTGTTTGTCAATACCAGGACAGGCCACGCAACATGGCACATATCCTTCCTTCTACATACATGACACCATGCCCAAAGGGCTAGCTAAGGCACACCTTAGGGGTGACTTACATGTAGTAAAAGGGGAGTTCTGGGCCTGGCAAGTAAATTTAGATGCCTAGTCCCTGTGGCAGGAAACTGCGCACACAGGCTCTGCGCTAGCAGGCCTTAGATAGGTTTGACAGGCTACTTCAGTGGGTGGCGCAAGCAGCGCTTCAGGCCCACTAGTAGCATTTAATTTACAGGCCCTGCGTATAGGGATACTACTTTACAAGGGACTTATAGGTAAATTAAATATGCCAATTAGGTATAATCCAATCATACCAATTTTTGTAAAGGAGAGCACATGCACTTTAGCACTGGTTAGCAGTGAAAAAGTGCTCAGAGTCAAAACGTCAGCCAACAAAGGTCAGAAAAATAAGGAGGCAAAAAAGCAAAAAGTCTGGGAAATGACCCTGTAAAATGGCCGGGTCCAACACTTGTCCTTGATAGATAGAATGAGTTGTGTGTCATTGGTGTAGGAAAATATGTTGATATGGTGAGAGGGGATGATGCTTGCTAGAGGGATCATGTATGCATTGAAGAGGGTTGGGTTCAGGAAGGATCCTTGTGGAACTCCAGAAAAGAGGCAGTGGGCATCCATGCCAGGCTGACTGATTGGGTCCTTCAGTCAGGGAGGAGCAGATCCATTAGAGTGCATGTCCTTGGACTCTGATGTTATGTGGTCATTTATTGAGGATGGGGTGGGAGACTAATTAATTAAGTCTGGCTGAAACCAGACACATAATTTTAGTAAAGTCAAAAAAAGATTTATAGACTTAAAAAAAAGTCAGTCAGTCTGGCATCAGCTGCAAGCCTCTTGCCTTTAAGAAATAAAGAGGGAAATAAATATAGAGGGATGAGGGGAAAAGCACGAAAGAGAAAAAGAAAGTGGCAGAAAGAGAGAGGTTGTGAAACAGAGAGGGAAAAAAAGGAAAGAAAGAGAGAGAAAAAGAGAAGGAGAAAGAAAGAAACAAGAAAGATAAAGAAATATTGAGAGAAGAGAAAGAAAAATAGACAGAAGGAAACAAAAAGAAAGAAAAAGGAAATAAAATGAAACAGGAAAGAAGGCAAGAAAAAAGGAAAAAAGAAAAAAGAAAAGGAAAGAGAAAGAAAGAAAGAAAAAAAGGAAATAAGGCAAGAAAGATGGCAAAAGAGAGATGGAAAGAAAGAAGGAAGGAGAAAGAGTAAGAAAGAAAGAAAGAAAGAAAGAAAGAAAGAAAGAAAGAAAGAGAGAATGAAAGAAAGAAAGAAGGAAGGAAGGAAAGAAATTAAGAAAGAAGGGAAAGAATGAAGGAAAGAAAAAAAGTAAATAGTGGATCACTTAATACATAACAGTTTCAAATTGACACATAGGCCCTCATTACGACCCTGGCGGTCGGCGGTAATCTTGGGAAAGATACTGCCAGCAGGCTGGCGGTACCTTTTCCCAAATTATGAAGTTGGCGGTTTGGCTCAAGCCAAACCGCCAATGTACCACTCCGTCCACCAGGGTGGTAATGGCCGCTGGGCTGGAGACTTCAGTCTCCAGCCAGGCGGCCGTCACAATCCCACCCTCGGGACTATTACCCCACCTACTGCCATGGTTTTCGTGGCAAGAGTACGGCCACGAAAACCATGGTGGTAGGCACTATCAGTGCCAGGGAATTCCTTCCCTGGCACTAATAGGGGTCTCCCCTGTCCCCTCCCCAGTACCTTAGCCCCTCCCTCCCCCTCCCTCTCCTGCCCCACACATTTACACACCCACATGTGCACACATACACACTCATACACACATGCATACCCACATCCACCCATGTATGCACACATACCCACACACTGCAACACACACCAACCTACATTGTCGCACACATACATTCACAACACACAACATACACGTACACTCACATTCAGTCATTCATACACTCATTCAACTCGACTCACACCCACTAGCACGCATACAAAAACAGACACCCCCCACACACACACAACACACGCACACACCACAACCCCCTCCTGTCGCAGAACCCGACTTATCTGCTTGCAGGGGGTCCTCTGGCAGGAGACGGCACACGGCGCTGCTGTCAGCAGCAGCATCCACCAGCAAAAGACCGACAGCCCGTATCATTGCTCATGATGCTTAACGTCTCTGTAACTTTTGTTTTTTTTCCGTAAAATTTCTATTTTTTTAATGTAAAGTAATTTTCATTACTATATGTTAATTAAACCACCGCCACACATGGCCCACGGCTGTGAGCAGCAGGGTTTGGCCACAGGGCCTGGTCTGTGGCCAGGCCCTGTGGCCAACCTGCTATAACAACCCAGCCCTCTGCCCCTGGTCTGCAGCAGCCCCCTTACCCACCCAACCCCAAGCTGTGCATGGCCTTTGGCCGTGTGCAGCGGGAGTTGCCCACAGAGTATGTCTCTCTGGGTGTGAGAATAGGGGTGAAAGGGTGTCTCTAGATGTAAGAGTTGCTGTGAGAGTGTTTGTCTGGGTATAAGCGTGGGTGTAAGAGTGTCTGATTACACTCTAATAGATGAAAAATATATTCACCTCCACAAAGGATTTCAGATCATTTCTCAAAATGGAATTGCAGAGTAAGCACACATGCTTTACTTTTCCAAGCCCAGGAGTTAGGATCATGTGTCCTTTCCAGAAGTGGAGCCTCACCTGGGGCACCTGCTACTTTTATATTTGTAAAATCTTCCTGTTGAGATTTAGGCCCATATTTATGCTTTTTTAGCGCCGCATTTGTTACACAAAATCGGCACAAACTTTCAAAATACAATTGTATTTTGTAAGTTTGTGCCGATTGTGCGCCCAAAAAACGACGCAAAGGCGGCACTAAAAAAGTCTAAATATGGGCCCTAATTTCTGTGAAATGAGTATCATGGCGAGAACGGAAGCTCACCTGCTGGTTTATCCAACAAGAGTCCACAGTTTTGCACAAAATGTCAATCCAACTGGAGCACTTTCTACTGGTTAGTTAGTAAGTGCTACCTCATTGGGTTATTGGCCAGTGTGGGGGAAAGGGGCTCAGAGGTCCCCCTCCCGTGGCCAGTTTTGGCCCCCAGTGACCCCATCCCATTCAATTCAATGGCAGGGGTGTGTGGCCCCCCTCCTAGGCTGATGTCGGCCCAGGGAACCCCATCCCCCAGGGCATGGCCTTTATTAAATGGAGGAGGGAGGCCCCCCTTCCCTGGCCAATTTAAACCCCATGGCCCATCCCCTAGGGTCTGTCGTGATAAAATATTAAATTTTTTTAGGAGGGCTATGAAGCTTCCCTCTACCAGCTGGTTTTGGCACTGGGGACACCATCCCCCAGGACCTGGTCTTAACATTTTTTTTATTTTACGGGGAGGGGGCCGTGTGCCCTCCTCCCTGGGCTGATCTTGGTTCCGGGGACCCCCATCCCCTGGCTATCTGTCCTGGGTGCCCCGCAGGGCACCCAGTGTGCAATGGGACCACAGGGGAGCCTGAAGGCCCCCGCAGTCCCAGTCGGCTCCCACCTTCTGCAGGAGCCGGCATTGCTGTCACGGAGAGGGAGCTGCTAAACATGCAGCTCCCTGTCTGTGAGAGCAATTGTTTCCCTGCCCTTCATGTCTGCAGGCAGTGAAACAGAGGAAGCCTCTTCTCCCAGCAAGCGAGAACTGTTTGCTTGCTGGGAGCAGAGTGTTTGCTCTGACTTGGCTGGAGCTGTCAGAGCAAACAGCTATGTCCTGGCATGGACACCCCAGGACATAGCAGGAGCCGGCTCTGGGGGGGGGGTCCCCAGGGGCATTATTTGCCCCATGAGTGATGCCATGCGACCCCCCCCATGGTTAAACAGCCCTGGGGGGGAGCCATGATGGATCCCTTTAATTCTTACAGTTCAGCCTGGGTGAGGTGGCAGTCCCTAAGATTGTGGGGGTGAGGCTATGCGGCCCCCACATATAATCTAAACAGCCCTAAGGAGGTGGCGGTCCCTGTTGGACTGGGGGGTCGTGGGACCCCCCTCTTTTATAAATAAGGTATTTTGCCCCTCGGAGGTGGTGGTCCCTGTGGCACGGGGAGGTCATGCGGCCCCCGCACTCTATTAAATTTAACCCCGTGGAGTGGGCACTCCCCAGGGCAAGGGAGGTCCACAGGATCTCCCTTATATAAAGAAAGATTTTGCCCCGGGGAGGAGGTCGTCCCCAGGCCCTTGGAGGGCCCCAGCATTCCCCCTTATATAACTAAAGCATTTTGCTCCGGGAGGTAGTAGTCCCTGCAATCTATGTACATTGAGCCCTGGGGCATGATTAAACCCTAAGAGGGAGGCCCTGGGCGCTCCCTCCTTTATTTTTAACATGCCAGTGTTCACCTGGCTCACCCAGGGGCTTTCTTAAAACAAGCGCGGAAGACCACACTTTTTTTGTAATTGTTTTTTTGCTGGGATTCACGACCCTGTTGTGAATTTGCGGCAAAAATTTAAAACAAACAGTGCTTTGTTGTGCGGGGGGTTCCTCTGGAGCCCCAGCACCAGAGCTAAAGGTTCAGGATGTCCCTACCCTGGTCCCATTCTTATTTTTATCTTTTTTTGTGGGATTCGGCTGAAGCTGAGTCCCAAGATGGCTGCCAACAGTTACTTGTTGAAGTGTCAGTAGCCAATGAGATCTCATCAGCACGAGATCGGGAGGGTTTGCAAAGCCTTTGCGTCACTATATATACAAATTTGTTTTTTCCTTAATATTTCAAAAACTACTGAACGGATTTATGCTAAATAACAAAAAGGGCCCTTTCTGGATTCCGTCCAGCAGTTCGGGCTGAAGTCATGTTAAACATGCTTATGGAAAAATGCATGGGGGAAACACATTTCTCAGCCCTGCTTGACTGATCACCCCAACATTTTCCAGACAGCAGCTGAAGTGAGCGTTGTATTTTTGGAAAATTTCGGGAAGATTCATGAACTGATATAGTTAATTAAAAAAAAGATTTCTCAATAGAAACTAGGGGCCAGATGTACGAAAGGATTTTACCCATTCTGTGTCTATGGGAAAAAGCTTTCGTACATATGGCCCTAGGTCCTATCTATAACTATCTAGTGGTGACCGCCACTAGGATATATGCAAAAAACAAAGGAGAACTCTGGGAAGTTCCCAATTTTAAGTGGAGAGCAGCTCTAGTAAGGAGCACCCTGCAACACCAGCGACACTCAAGATTTGCTCACCTTAAATGTCTGTTTATCTAGCAAAGTTTTTAAGCATAGGATCAGCACAGTGCTATCCATGCCGAGCTAGATAGTGACAAAGTCTTTTGCCATTTGTACAGCAAAATCTTAAAGCATAGGATTAACACAGTGCCGAGCTGTAAAATGACAAAAGCCATTTACCACTCCAGGTACCGTATTACAGCTTTGGACTGGTCAAATACCGTCCAAACCAACCTGGAATGAGTAAAGCAACCCCTGACACATGTATCGCTCTCATTAGAGCTCTTCAGAGGGGTTTAGTCCAGACACAAGGGAGCACCCAGTATAAGTCAAAACAAGGCCCTTTCAGGGTTAGAGTGATGCATAAATTATGTAAAAAACAAAGGAGAACTCTGGGAAGTTCCCAATTTTAGGTGGAGAGCAGCTCTAGTAAGGAGCACCCTGCAACACCATATATATATATGCTGTTTATAACAGTATATAGATAGTTTTAAGTATATACATATGTTTATGTCTATGCAAAGGATAGTTCCCAAGTTTAAGCAGAGAGTAGCTCCTTTGTATGGAGCACCATACAACACCAGCAACACTCTAAATCGGCTTACCTCAAATGCCTGTTTTTCTAGCAGAGTTTTCAGCATAGGATTAGCACAGTGCCATCCACGTTGAGCTAGAAAGGGACAGAGCATTTTCTCCTTTTTACAGCAAAGTCTTTAGGCATAGAATTAGCACATTGCCATCTATGCCAAGCCAAAAAATGGCAAAAGCCTTTTACTACTTTAGGCATAGTATTATAGCTTTGGATTGGTAAAATACCACCCAAGCCAACTTGGAATTAATAAAAGCAACCCTTGACACGTTTTTTTTTTTATTTGTCCTCATTTCACCATTAGCATTACTTACGTTTTGTGTTGGTTACCAGTCAGACCTCGGAAAGTCTGTTTATCGTTGTTACACACAGAAACAGCTTCTGTTAAGCTGTCCTGTAGTACCTCATTTTGGTGTAATCATTGGATACATTGCCGCTCTTTAAAATCTTTCCTTGGCTTCTAGGGTTGCATACCATATCGGATTGGCTCATATAGATAGCAACTTCAATCTAATTTGCGGCAAACAGGGGATCTCTTCAGACATCTTTTCTTTTTTTTTTTACATATCTGGCTAACAAGACTAGATATAACATCAGCCCCACTGGGCTTTGCTCATTTGTATAGCTGTTGCTAGATCCACTCTCAATAGAATTAAAGCATGATTTACCTTAATCTCTTGTTTCAAGATCTCTCTTAGGGTCCTCTTTACAGAACTTTCTCACATGACACCATATGTTTAAGGCAGCAAGGAAAGTCTTGAACCTAACGTTTTAAAAATTAAGTATGGTATCCAAAAAGCTATCCAAATTGCTTGTTTGCTATGGGCCACAGCATTGTTGTGTACAACTGTCAAATATAAGATTCATCCAGCTTTGTCACCAGCATTCTACAGTTTTTAAATTGAAAAGGATAGCAATATGTCTGAAAGTCTGGAAGAGCAAGCCCCCCCTTCTCCAGTCTTCTCCTAAGCCTTTTCCAAGACAACCTGACTCTCTTAGATGACCATATGAAACTGCTAATTCTGCCCTATGTCTTCCTAATTTGATCCCTTTTGAGCAATTTGGGTACAGTATTAAAAAGGAATGTTGCCTTAGGGTGCATCATCATCTTGATTGGAGGTGTTCTCCCATAGAGGGTTAGATGAAGATTTTCCCATTGCTGAATCACTATTTCCCAGCAGACTTTTTTCAAGTTGAAGCTAGGGTGCTCGGGGAATATGGCAGCCGCCTAACCTGGCAACATACCACACGGGGGAAGAGGCTCTGGTTATGATGTTACGGGCCATTAGTTATTGAATTAACCGCTTTGCCACTTTAGAATAGGAAGAGGGGACAATACATTAGACTCACCTGAAGTAGAAAAGCAATGTTGGATGTAGCGGTTTGGCTGGAATCGACGCAAAATAGCAAACAGCTCTCCAGACCCCCACTGATCTTTGGCAGGTGACGCGTTGGGACGCGGCTGTACAGCAGAAACAAGTATTCACTTCTGGGGGACCATAGGTGGAGTCAGCACTGTTACAGTGAATGCAACACCTGGAGTAAGAACAAGGAAAAGAGGCGTCTGGAGATGGAGCACCATTCAGGTCGCCCCAACGATCCCAATGATGGAGAGATAGGTGAGGTTGTCTTCAACATAGATATTCACCAGTGCCCACAGCACAGTTTCTATTAATGCGCCATCTTGCTTCAAATCTGGGTAAGAGGGGGATGCGCATGGTGCACACAGAGCCATCAGTGATACAATAGTATCTCAATCCATACCGGCATGGAAGAAAGGTATCAATATAGGTACAAAGTCCATTGCGCATAATTGATACCCCTTGAGGTTGATTCTCCTGAGAAGGACTGTAGGGGAAGGAGTTGAGCGAATGGAGGGAACTGAGTGTATGCCACTGAGGAGAGTACAGCCAGCTGAGTCAGTCAAGAAGCATGATTTTACCAAACACAAAAATAGGAAAGAGAAATTGGGGGATAACACTACAAGTGTATCCCATTGAGGAGAGTACAGCCAGATAAGTCAGCTAAGAATCATGCTTTCTCCAAACTCAAAAAGAGGAAAGAGAATTTGGGGGATAACGCTATGAGTAGGAAACCATTAACTCATTAAACTCCTTTTTTAGGAATATGGACACATCCAGGGAGGAGATGAAGAAAGATTAGGAAGTTGGAGTTCTTAGGGTGTCTGATGTGAGTAAGGGTATACCAATATCTGCAGGTTCACCCATCCCACTAGGAAATTAGTTTCACTGCCTCCAGTCCCTAAATGCATCTGAGTCTATGGCCTTGGGAGAAGAACTTCAGGATGGAGACCTAAATCCAGCATTAATGTCAGGCCACAATAGCGCTTCTGTAAATCCTCAAACCCTATAATCCTAATGTGGAGAGGGCAGTTTAGAGATTAGAAGTATTACCTTGTGCCTTAAGAACAACATAATGCTGAGATTTAAAACATCTGAGAGGAACCAGACAGACATTCAAGGAGCTTTCCAGGATCTAGATACTAAACTAGATGATTGTCTCAAAACACTGATTATGAGTTTGGCGATCAGACTGCCAGACCGCCATGTTGGCGGGCCCAAAAAGACCACTGCAGCGGCGGTCTGTAACCCCCGTATTAGGATTCAAAGAGGCAGAACCACCACCCACCAATCAAAAAGCAGGTTTGCCAGTGCTGCAGCTGCCTTGTAACTTGGCGGTCCGACCTCCAGAACCATCAGTGCCGCGTCCAACCACCAAGCCTATTACAAACACACAGTTGCAGTGGTTAAACAATGGCGGTCAACCACCACTGTACGCATCCAGCGGAGTAACAGACAAAAGTGCACATTGGATTAATTTAAAAACAACTCAGCTAACACACATTGGTCCAGTGGACACACCTAAAAATCACATAGTCAAACACAAACCTTCACAGACCATAATCCTTTGCATCTCCACTGGAAGCCAAAGAACCCTGACCACCGTTTTTTTTATTTTTTATAGATTAGGCACCCCTTTTTTCATCAACCCATATAACACCTTGCACACACTTTTGTTCATTCACTAATGTTAGAAATAGGGTCTTTGGTTGGCAGTCAGGTTACCCCTGTCCAAGCAAGAACCCTCACTCTAGTCAGGGTAAGTCACACACAATCCAAATTATCCTGTGCCCACCCTCTGGTAGCTTGGCACTGAGCAGTCAGGCTTAACTTAGAAGGCAATGTGTGAAGTATTTGTGCAATAAATCATACAATAACACAATAGAGCACCACAAAAATACACCACACATTGTTTAGAAAAATATATAACATTTATTTGGATAAATGCAGATCAAAACGATTAAAATACAATAAGTATATGTTTGAGATATCACTGAAAAGTGATATAAAGTGACTAAAGTCCTTTAAAAGCAAACAAAGTCTCTTTCAAGCACAAAGTACCTGAACCGCAAAGGAGGAGATGTGTGGAAAAAAAGGGGTGTGCATCGATTTCTCGGGCCGCACATGGCGATGCGTCGTTTAGTTTTCATTCAGGGATGGCTGTGCGTCAATTCTGGATGCTCGGTCGTGGATCCTCTTCTGGTTACGGGATTTTCAGACGCCCCGGGGACGATGTGTGGATTTCCTGCGCTGGCAGGACGAAGTCACAGGAGCTGCATCAATCCGGTGGGCGTAAAATTTTCTACTGCACCGCAGGTGCTGCGTCGATTCCTCTCTGGAAGTCAGGTTGCGTCATTCCGGCTCAGCTGTGCGTCGATCCAGTGGGCTATACGTCGAATTTCCAGTTGCTACGCTGGCGCTGTGTCGATCTTCTCATTGCGAAGTCGGGCTGCGTCGTTCCGGTTCGGTGTGCGGTGAAACTTTCACTGCTGTGCAGGCTGTGCATCGTTTCTGGCACGCTGTGCATCGAATTTCACCGCACAAGGAGTCCTTCTTGTAGAGATGAAGTCTTTTTAGTCCTGAGACTTCAGGGAACAGTGGCAAGCTCTATCCAAGCCCTTGGAGAGCACTTCTTCACCACAGCCAGAGAGCAGCAAGGCAGCAGGGCAACAGCAAGGCAGCAGTCCTTCACAGAAAGCAGACAGGTGAGTCCTTTGGGTAGCCAGGCAGTTCTTCTTGGCAGGATGCAGGTTCTGGTTCCAGGTTAATCTCCAGGAAGTGTCTGAGTAGGTAGGGGCAGAGGCCCTGTTTAAATACCCAAATGTGCCTATGAAGTGGGGGAGACTTCAAAGAGTGGCTTAGAAGTGCACAAGGTCCCCTTTCAGTTCAATCCTGTCTGCCAGGGTCCCAGTACGGGGTGTGGCAGTCCTTTGTTTGAGGAAAAGCTACTGCCCTTTGACATGCAAGTCTCAGGCTGTCCACCCTCCCAGCCCAGGAAGACCCATTCAAAATGCAGATGTATGCAAGTGAGGCTCAGTATCCTGTGTTTGCGGTGTGTCTGAGTGAATGCACAAGGTGCTGTCAAATAAACTCAGCCAGACGTGGATTGTAAGGCACAGAAAGATTTAAGTGCAGAGAAATGCTCACTTTCTAAAAGTGGCATTTCTAAAATAGTAATATTAAATCCAAATTCACCAGTCAGCAGTATTTTGTATCACCATACTGGCCATATTCAATATGACCTTCCTACTCCTTTCAGATCAGCAGCTACCACCCAAACAATGTATGAGGGCAGCCCCAATGTTAGCCTATGAAGGGAGCAGGCCTCACAGCAGTGTAAAAATGAATTTAGGAGTTTTACAATACCAGGACATGTAACCTACACAGGTACATGTCCTGCCTTTTGCCTACACAGCACCCTGCCCTATTGGTTACCTAGGGCATACCTTAGGGGTGTATTATATGTAGAAAAAGGGGAGTTTTACACTTGGCAAGTACTTTTAAATGCCAAGACGAATTGGCAGTAAAAAAGTAAAAACAGTATATAAAAAGTGAGGGAGGCAGGCAAAAAGTCAGGGGTAACCACCCTAAGGCTGTCAGGTCTAACATGTGTCCCCGCAGCTGAAAGTGGGGAGAGCTACCCAACCTCCTGGGAGCTCTCATCGCTAAGGCGGAAGTATCTCGAGAGACCATCAGCGTTGGCATGGTCAATCCCCGGGTGATGCTCCACCGTAAAGTCCATCCCCTGTAGGGAAATGGACCACCTCAAGAGTTTAGGATTCTCACCCCTCATCTGCATGAGCCATCTGAGGGGCCTGTGGTCTGTTTGAACCCGGAAGTGAGTCCCAAACAGGTAGGGTCTCAGCTTCTTCAGTGCCCACACTACAGCAAATGCTTCTCTTTCAATAGCACTCAACCTCTGTTCCCGTGGTAGTAGCCTTCTGCTAATAAGGACTACTGGTTGGTCTAAGCCCTCCTCATTTAGCTGTGCTAGAACAGCTCCTATGCCATACTCTGAAGCGTCTGTCTGCACAATAAATTCCATGGGAGTAGTCAGGGACCTTGAGGACGGGGGCCCTGTGTCTTGCCTGGCATGTTACCCCCATTTTTACTTATATGTATATTTGTTTTTGCCTGTGTCACTGGGATCCTGCTAATCAGGACCCCAGTGCTAATAAGTTGTACCCTGTATGTGTTCCCTGTGTGGTGCCTAACTGTATCACTGAAGCGCTGCTTCAGAACCTCAGTGTTTATGCTCTTTCTGCTTTTAAAATTGTCACTGCAGGCTAGTGACTAATTTGACCAATTCTGATTGGCACACTGGAACACCCTTATAATTCCCTAGTATATGGTACCTAGGTACCCAGGGTATTGGGGTTCCAGGAGATCCGTATGGGCTGCAGCATTTTTTTTGCCACCCATAGGGAGCTCAGACAATTCTTACACAGGACTGCCACTGCAGCCTCAGTGAAATAATGTCCACGTTATTTCACAGCCATTTTACACTGCTCTTAAGTAACTTATAAGTCACCTATATGTCTAACCCTCACTTAGTGAAGGTTAGGTGCAAAGTTACTGAGTGTGAGGGCACCCTAGCACTAGCCAAGGTGACCCACATTGTTCAGGGCAAATTTACCAGACTTTGTGAGTGCGGGGACACCATTACACGCATGAACTACATATAGGTCAATACCTATGTGTAGCTTCACAATGGTAACTTTGAACATGGCCATGTAACATGTCTAGGATCATGGAATTGTCACCCCAATACCATTCTGTTATTGGGGGGACGATTCCATGCATCCTCGGGGGTCCAGCATGGACCCCGGGTACTGCCAAACTAGCTCTCTGGTGTTTTCTTTGCAGCTACGGCTGCTGCCAACCCTCAGATGGGTTTCTGCCCTCCTGGGGTCTGGGCAGCCCAGTCCCAGGAAGGCAGAACAAAGGATTTCCTCTGAGACAGGGTGTTACACCCTCTCCCTTTGTAAATAGGTGTTAAGGGCTGGGGAGGGGTAGCCTCCCCCAGCCTCTGAAAATGCTTTGAAGGGCACAGATGGTGCCCTCCTTGCATAAGCCAGTCTACACCGGTTCAGGGAGCCCCCAGCCCCTGCTCTGGCGTGAAACTGGACAAAGGAAAGGGGAGTGACCACTCCCCTGTCCATCACCACCCCAGGGGTGGTGCCCAGAGCTCCCCCAGTGTGTCCCAGACCTCTGCCATCATGAATGCAGAGGTGTGAGGGCACAATGGAGACCTCTGAGTGGCCAGTGCCAGCAGGTGACATCAGAGACCCCTCCTGATAGGCTCTGACCTGGTTAGGTAGCCAATCCTCCTCTGAGGGCTATTTAGGGTCTCTCCTGTGGGTTTCTCACCAGATAACGAATGCAAGAGCTCACCAGAGTTCCTCTGCACTTCTCTCCTCCACTTCTGCCAAGGATCGACCGCTGACTGCTCCAGGACGCCTGCAAAACCGCAACAAAGTAGCAAGAAGACTACCAGCAACATTGTAGTGCCTCATCCTGACGGCTTTCTCGACTGTTTCCTGGTGGTGCAGGCTCTGAGGGCTGTCTGCCTTCACCCTGCACTGGAAGCCAAGAAGAAATCTCCCGTGGGTCAACGGAATCTTCCCCCTACTAACGCAGGCACCAAACTTCTGCATCACCGGTCCTCTGGGTCCCCTCTCAGCTTGACGAGCGTGGTCCCTGGAACACAGGAGCTGGATCCAAGTGTCCCCGACAGTCCAGTGGCCCTTCTGTCCAAATTTGGTGGAGGTAAGTCCTTGCCTCCCCACGTCAGACAGTAATCCTGTGTACTGCGTGAACTGCAGCTGCTAGGGCTTCTGTGTACTTTTGCAACACTTCCTTTGTGCACAGCCTTGCCCAGGTCCCCAGCACTCCATCCTGCATTGCCCAACTCACTCAGTTGGACTCCGACTTCGTGGGACTCCCTTCTGTTGTGCTGAGATGACTGCCGTGCTCAGATCTTCTGAACGCCTGTTCTGGTACTTCTGCGGGTGCTGCCTGCTTCTGCGTGGGCTCTCTGTGTTGCTGAGCGCCCCTCTCTCTCCTCCTCCAAGGGGCGACCTCCTGGTCCTTCCTTGGCCCTGGCAGCACCCAAAACCTTCAACCGCGACTCTTGCAGCTAGCAAGGCTTATTTGCGGTCTTTCCGCGTGGAAAGAACTTTGCATCCTCTAGCCCGCCGTGGGACATCTTCTGACCAAAGGAGAATCTTTGGCTTATTCCACCCGGAGGAAGCCCTTTTGCACCTTTATCCGTGGTTTAGTGGGCTCCTGCCCCCCCAGACACTTGTGTGACTCTTGGACTTGGTCCCCTTCCTTTGCAGGTCCTCAGGTCCAGGAATACGTCTTCAGTGCTTTGCAGTCAGTTGTTGTTTTGCAGAATCCCCTATCTGGACTTTACTGTCTTTCTGGGGTAGTAGGGTAACTTTACTCCTACTTTTCAGGGTCTTGGGGTGGGGTATCTTGGACACTCTTAGTGTTTTCTTACACTCCCAGCGACCCTCTACACACTACACTAAGCCTGGGGTCCATTCATGGTTTGCATTCCACTTTTGGAGTATATGGTTTGTGTTGCCCCTAAGCCTATTGTCTCCTAATGCATGCTATTGTGTTCTACAGTGGTTGCACTACTTTTCTACCTGTTTACTTACCTGATTTTGGTTTGTGTGTATATTTTGTGTATATTAATTACCTCCTAAGGGCGTATATCCTCTGAGATACTTTTTGCATATTGTCACTAAAATAAAGTACCTTTATTTTTAGTAACTCTGAACATTGTGTTTCCTATGATACAGTGCTATATGATATAAGTGGAATAGCAGGAGCTTTGCAGGAGCTTTGCATGTCTGCTAGTTCACCCTAAGCTGCTCTGCTATAGCTACCTCTATCAGCCTGAGCTGCTAGAACACTTCTAATCTACTAATAAGTGATAACTGAACATGGCACCAGGTGTAAGTACAACAAGGTACCGACTAGGCCAGCCTCCTACATTGCCGTGCACCTGGCTTCCTTCAGCAAATCAAAGGCTTTCTGACAAGCTTCTGTCCAATTCACCAACCTACGTTGCTTTTTGGAAGTGAGTTCTGTCAAGGGTGACACAATGGTACCATAGCCCTTGACAAACCTACGGTAGTATCCAGTGAGGCCTAAGAAGGCTCTCACTTCGGTCTGTGTTCTAGGTGGTTGCCAGGCCTTGATAGTTTCAATCTTGGCCTGGAGTACCTGCACCTTCCCACCACCTACTAGGTGTCCCAAGTACACCACAGAACCCTGCCCAATCTGGCACTTACTAGTCTTGCTGGTCAGGCCTGCCTGTTGCAGAGCCTGAAGCACCTTGAGGTGGAGCAGGTGTTCCCTCCCAGCTGGAACTATACACAGCTATGTCATCTGATTAGGCTGCGCAGTGGGCATCCTTGCCAGCTAGGAACCCGTTATCCATCGTTGGAAGGTAGTGGGGGCACTTTTCAACCCGAAGGGCATCACCCGGAACTGGTAATGGCCATCATGTGTGGAAAATGCGGATCTCTCTTTAGCCCCCTCGGTCAAGGCAATCTGCTAGTACCCTGATGTGAGATCAAAAGTAACTTGGCAGCACCCAGCCTGTCAATGAGCTCATCAACTCGGGGGATGGGGTGAGCGTCAGTCCGTGTGACTGAGTTGAGACCCTGGTAGTCCACATAGAACCAGAGTTCTGGCTTTGCACCGGGGGCAGCAGCCTTAGGAGCCAGCAACACAGGGCAGGCCCAGGGACTGCTGGACTTCTCAATAACCCCTAGGGCCAACATCTTGGAGACCTCCTCCTTGATGCTGGGCTTCACTTTATCTGACAACCTGTAGATTTTGTTCTTTACAGGGGGACTGTCTCCCGTGTGAATGTCATGGACACACAGATGGGTGAGTCCAGGAATAAGGGAAAACAGGAAAGAGAACTGCTCTAAGAGCTCATAGCAGTCTCTTCTCTGATCTAGAGTCAGGGAGTCGGAGAGATTGACACCCTCCACTGACCCATCACCTTCTTTGGCAGAGAGGAGGTCAGGGAGAGGTTCACTCTCCTCTTCCATGCCCTCCTCTGTAACAAGGAGCATACTGACCTCAGACCTCTCAAAATGAGGTTTGAGTCTGTTATGATGGAGAAACCTCAGGTGGTGCCTAGGAGTCTTGAGGTCCACTAGGTAAGTGGCCTCCCCGTCCTGCTCCTTGATTTCAAATGGGCCAGACCAGCTTTCCTGGAGATCCCTAGGCTCTATTGGCTCCATCACCCAAACCTTGTCTTCAGGTGAGAACTCAACCAGAGTGGCCTTCCGGTCATACCATTCCTTCATCACCTCCTGACTGGCCTCAAGGTTATCCTTGGCCTGCTTCCAAAAGCTTTGGGTTTGCTTACGGAGGGCCAGCATGTAGCTGACCACATCCTGGGGAGGTGTCTTGGGAGCTTTCTCCCAGCCCTCTTTGGCTATGCTTAGCGGTCCCCTGACAGGGTAGTAGAGAAGCTCAAAGTGGCTGAACCCCCCCACTTTCTGGGACAACTCTCTATGAGCAAACAACAGGCATGGCAAGATGACGTCCCACTTACGCCTTATGGCCTCAGGTAGGCCAGCGATCATGCCCTTAAGGGTCTTGTTGAATCTCTCAACAAGAGCATTGGATTGAGGATGATAAGGGGTGGTAAACCAGTAGGTCACCCCACACTCATCCCACATGGACTTCATGTATGCAGACATGAAGTTTGTGCCTCTGCCAGACATAACTTCCTTAGGGAATCCCACATGAGTAAATATTCCCATCAGGGCTCTGGTCACCACCGGTGCAGTCACTGTTCTCAGAGGGATTGCCTCTGGATAGCGAGTGGCATGGTCCACTAAAACCAGGATAAACCTGTTGCCCAAGGCAGTTTTGGGGTCCAAGGGCCCAATGACGTTGATGGCCACCCTTTCAAAGGGGGTGCCAGTGACGGGGAGTGGGATCAGGGGGGCTAGCCTGGCAGGTGTGGCAGCCCTGCAGAAGTTATCTGAGGCTACCCGCATTCTAGGCCAATGGAAGTGGGTGACAACCTGGCACAGGTCTTGGCCCAAATATCTTGCCAGCGGGATGTCATGAGCCAGACCTGGTAGGAAGGCCTGGTAGCACTGGGGGGCCACCAGCACATGTGCTGCCTCAATGGCCGGAACCTTAGGCTCATTGTAAAGGAGGTCATTCTCTCAGTAGATGTGGTGAGCGCCAGAGGCTTCATGAGCTACTTGGGCTGTGACCTGTCACCTCAGACCCTCAAGGGTGGGGCATTCCTTCTGTGCCTTGCAGAATTCTGCCCTGGTTGGTCCACCCTCTACTTGCCAGCCAGCAAGTTCAGGCAGGTTGCCCAGGTCAGCTATGTCCTCTCCAGTTAACTCAGGGGCCTACTCTTCCTCAGGGGCCCCGTCCAGCACTGTGGGAACATTGGAGGCAGGTTTCCTGCGCCTCTGCCCTTCCTCTTTGCAGCTGTCTGGGCTATTGTTCCAGACGCCCTTGACTCCCTTCCCGGGCAGCCATGGACCTTGTGGTCATGCAGACCCACTCAGGCAAACCTAACATCTCCAGGTGGGATCTGAGCTCTACCTCCTTCCAGTATGCTCAAGATCATTGCCTAACAGACAGTCTATAGGCATGGCAGGACTCACAGCTACTTTCAGAGTAACAGAGACCCCCAAACTCAAAGGGAACCAGAGCCACCGGTAGGTGATTCTCACGATTGTCAGCGACTATGACCAGGTGGAATGTATTAGGGACTATCTGCCCTGCTGACACCAGCTGACTCTTGACAGTAGTCATACTGGCTCCGGTGTCACGCAGAGCCTCTACCCTTTGCCCATCAATGGTGACCCACTGCCTATACTTTGAAGTATTTGCAGGCATGTGGGCTTTAGGCACCATCTCTCTATCTCCCAGGGATACTAGGTAAACCTCTGTCTGCCCCCCAAAGCTAACTAGGACTATCTCCCCCCAAAGCACTACACTAGCCAACCCAGGTGTCTGTCCAGTGGTGGACTGTGCTTTCTTGGAACACTGGGAGTCGCCCTTAGAGTGTCCATGCTGGTAGCACTCTAAGCATTTGGGGGTGAACTTCCCTAACTTCTTATCAAAGAACCCTAGTTTCTTCCCAAATCTGGAAAAGGAATGGTTACCACCCCCCCTTGGGAATTGTTTTGGGGGCCTTTTGAGAGTTACTTATCTTTAAGTTTATCTCCCCCCTCTTTATTCTTTTGGGAACCCTGACCACCTTTGTGGGTGTTGCCCCCAGATGCCTTCTTGGACACTCTGGTGCTAACCCAGAGGTAAAGCTCCTCAGTAAGCTTCCTGGGATCAGTCAGTTTACTATCTACCAAGTGCTGGAGCAACTCTATAAAAGAAATACTGAGCATATGCTCTCTCAGAATAAAGTCATATAACCCTTTGTAATCATCTACTTTGCTGCCCTGCACCCATCCATCCAGTGCCTTATTGGAGAAATCATAACAACCTGCCAAAGTATGTGTGGAGTGTTTGGTGCTGTCCCTAAACCTCTGATGGTATTTCTCAGGGGTCAGCCCAAACTTGGCCAGTAAAGCGGCTTTCATGGGTGCATAGATATTTCGATCATGTAGAGCTAGTGTAAGAAGTGTGTCATTCCCCACTGCTGGTACATAAAACTAAAAGGCCGCCCCCCAGTGTTCCTCAGAGGTCCCATGGGCCCCTAGTGCAACGTCATAGGCAGCCAACCACTTGTCAATGTCATCTCCCACCACAAAACATGGCACCACATTCTTGGGTATACAAACCTTTTTCTCCCCAACAGGTCCTGCATGCATGCTGCCACCATCACTGCTGTACTCAGACTGTCTCACCTTGATCTCCAGCTCCTTGAGACTCAGTTCATGAGCCAACAATAGTTTCTTCTCAGCCAAGGCTCTCTCCGCTGCAGCCTGAGGGGCTGCACTCTCAGCTTCAGCCTGTTTGGCTTCTTCCTCTGCCCTCCTTTCCTCCTGTTGAGCTTCAATTTTCAGCCTTGCCATTTGCAATTGAAATTCCCTCTCCTCTCTCATTTCCTCTGTGGCCCTGATCAGAGACACTGCTCCATGGTTTAGCAGGGGGCACAATTGCAGTGGTAGCTTCATCCAGTGATGGCAAAAAATCCTATGAGGGACCATCCTCTGGACCCTCCTCCTCAACATTCTCATCTGAATGGGCTTCTGTCCAGGCCCTCAGCGCCATTTGGAATTCCTCCTTCCTAGAGGCTTTCTGGGTAGGTACACCCATATCCCTACAGAACACCCTCAGCTGTTGAACAGTGTAGGTCTCCAGCATGGCCAGATCTAAATCTTCATCTCCTGCTTGAGACCCAGCCAGAGAAATGTTGAATGAGGATTTTAGTCAAATATTTGTCAGGAAAAATAAAATTGCAAAAAGAGATAAAAAATCAAGCTGACCTTTAACTGTGGGTAGGTAGTCAAATACTTAGCTACTGTATGTCACTACAAAAATACAAGTCCTATCCTCACCGCTGATCACCAATGTTAGAAATGGGGTCTTTGGTTGGCAGTCAGGTTACCACATGTCCAAGCAAGGACACTCACTCTGGACATGGTAAGTCACATACAATCCAAATTATCCTGTGCCCACCCTCTGGTAGCTTGGCACTGAGCAGTCAGGCTTTACTTTGAAGGCATTGTGTAAAGTATTTGTGCAGTAAATCATAAAATAACACAATATAGCACCAAATAAAATACACCACCCAGTGTTTAGAAAAATATATAATATTTATCTGGATAAATGCAGGTCAAAACGATTAAAATGCAATAAGGATATGTTCGAGATATCGCTGAAAAGTGATATAAAGGCCCTCATTACAACCCGGCGGTTGGTGACAAAGCGGCGGTAAAAAAAATGTAATTATGGCCACGGCAGAAACCGCCAACACAGACAGCCACTTTAACACTCCGACCGTTACGGTGGTAGCAACAAGCACCGCGGTGGTAACCGCCAACAGCCAGGTGTAAGACAGTGTACAGCCCACCCTATAACAACAAGCCAATCCACCAGCTTTTCCGGGGCGGTACCAACGCCATCAAAAGCACGACAGAAACAGTACACAGAAGGAAAATGACTCACTTCTGGACACTCAAGGAAGAACCATGATGCCATTGAGCTCGAACTACAGGTGTTCCCCATGCTGGTATACCTCTTCCTACACCTGGAACACGAACAGCGGCAAAGACAACCACGGTGAGTACCGCACCTAGCACACAAGGGAGGGGGGAGGAAAAAGAGAGTGACACACACGCAACACCCCCACCCCCAACACCATACACAAAAACAGATGCAGCAACATTACATATCCACCCCGTAACCCTCAGGAATAACGCAAGGACAAAAGGAAGTGAGTAAAGTCAGTGAAATTAAATAAATTGCGAAAAATATACCCTCAAAGAACAAAACAGTATCTACAATATATACAAATGGAGGGACACTGGGCAGTCCAAATTGTCCGTGGCCCACAGGGCCATTTCACATAGGCCAAGGCACCCCTTGACTCCTGCCTCAATACGGAGAGAACACTGCTGGGGCATCAGGTCAAAAAAACACAAGCACCTCAGGGGGAAGGGGAAGAGGGGGCACCTCAGCCAGAAGATGGTGTAACGCCACTGCTCCTGGAGGGGGCTACATGCCCACTGCTTGGTCCTGGGGAGTGCAAAGCCACAGTCTCTCAAGTTGATGGTTTGCCCACTGCTTGGTCCTGGGGAGTGCAACGCCACAGTCTCTCAAGTGGGTGTCTTGCCCACTGCTTGGTCCTGGGGAGTGAAAAGCCAGTCTCTCAAGTGGGTGGTTTGCCCACTGCTTGGTCCTGGTGAGTGCAAAGTCACAGTCTCTCGAGTGGGTGGTTTGCCAACTGGTTCTGGATGGGGCTTTGTGCCCAGTGTGCTTAATCCTGGCAAGGAGGGGGGTGAGTGGATGCCTTCTTCTATTGGCTCCGGACGGGGCTTTGTGCCCAGTGATGCAGATCTTGGAGGGTGCAAGGTCACAGCCTCTCACCTGGGTGTCACACCTACAGTTGGCAGGGGCCAGGATGCACTACAGCCCATGGAGGCATGACTACACACTGGGCACCGGCAGTCACGACTGCTCAGTGGTGGCAGTGGCAGTGCTGGTGGTGGTGCTGCCTGTGGTGGGGGGAGGCTCCAGCCCTTCCCCCGCAGCCTCGGACGTCTGCCCACTGGGGCTGCTGCTGTTGGCAGTGGTGGTAGCAGTGGTGCTGGTGGCGGTGCTGGCGGTGCTGGCTGAGGTGCTGGTGCTGGTACTGGCGGCAGTGCTGCCTGTGTTGGGGGAGGCTCCAGCCCTTCCCCGGCAATCTCAGACAGCTGCCCACTGGGGGTGCTGGTGGCAGTGCTGGTGGTGGTGCTGGCGGCTGGGCTGGCGGCAGTGCAGGAAGGCTCCAGCCCTTCCCCCGCAGCCTCAGATGGCTGAAGTGCCATGGCTGGTGTTGTTTGCCCAGATGCTTCTCCAGCACCAGGCTCCATATCCATCCTGGCTGCAGTGTCTGTGCCCTTTTTATTGTCCTTGGCAGCTGGTGTTCCCTTCCTGTCCTTGGCAGCTGCTGTTCCCTTCCTGCCCTTGCCAGCTAGTGGTGCCTCCTTGCTTCTGCCAGCTGGTGGTGCCTCCTTGCTTTTACCAGCTGGTGGAGCCTCCTTGCTTCTGCCAGCTGGTGGTACCACCTTGCTTCTGCCAGCTGGTGGTGCCTCCTTGCGTTTGCCAGCTGGTGGTGCCTCCTTGCGTTTTCCAGCTGGTGCTCCCTTTTTCCTCTTGACAGCTGGTGCAGGCACACTGGCTGTGTGGACAGGTGTCTTCACAGTGCCTCTCACAACTACAGTGGCTGCAGAAACAACAGTGTCTGTGGACTGGGTGGCTGAGGTGCTAGCCTGGGTCCTGACCACCCTGGCCCGAAGTGAGGGACGGGGGTGGGGCAGGGAATAGGTCAAGGGTGGAGAGGAAAAGCTTTTTAGGGACACTGGGGTTGGAAGAGGGTGAATGTTTGGGAATGGAGGAAGAGGGAGTGGTGGTAGGAGGTGTCTGTCTGCTGTGTTTGGGTGCCGGTGTATGGTCTGGATGCTGACGTGAGGTGGATGGGTGTTGGGTGTCTGAGTGCTTGTGTTTGTGTACCTTGGGAGGAGGGGGCACAGACACATGTGGGAGAGGACACAGGAGACGTGTGCATGGATGAGGGGATGGTGACAGCCAGTGAGGGGCGTGTAGTGATAGGCGTGATGGTGCTGAGGGTTGTGGATGAGGATGTAGCGAATGCAGGTGTGAGTGGAGACTCTACTCGGAGGGCGGTGGACGAGGAGGAGGAGGGGGACACAGTGGAGGCAGTGGATGTTTTTGTGTCTGCATCTGGATGGTGCTTGTCTGAGTGCCTGTGGGATGGGGGTGGTGCTTGTGTTTACCTAAGCCACTTCTGTGTGTTGATTTGGGTGCATGCTGGTCTGAAGGTGTGCTTGGGGTAGGCTGGGGTTGAGGGAAATGGGACTGGGTAGAGGAAGGTGGAGGGGGGAGGCTAGAGACAGGGACAATGGCTGCCATCAGGGAGTTGGCCAGAGCCTGGAATGATCTCTGTTGGGCTGCCACGCCAGAGTGAATGCCCTCCAGGATGCATTTTTTTGTTGCAAATGCCCTGCCAGACCCTGGATAGCATTCAATATGGTTGACTGCCCAAAAGAGATGGATCGCAGGAAGTCAATAGACTGAAGGCAGCAGGGCTGACTGGGGCAGGGCCTGTGGTGCCTAGGGCGAAGGAGATTTCCACCCTCCTGGGTGAGCGGGCACGCTGAGGGGCTGCTGGGAGGGCGGTGCTGGTACGGGGGTTGGAGTGCATCAGACCCTTCAAGCGCCCATCCAACTCCGAATAGGCCACTGCCAGGATGTGGAACATCAGGGGGGTCAGGGTACGACGGGCACCCCTTCCTCGTTGGGAGGCCATCCACAGCTGGGCCTCCACCGTCTTCCTTGCCCAGCAGCGCAGGTCCTCCCACCATTTGCGACAGTGGGTGCTCCGCCAGTCAAAGACCCCCGAGGGTCCGCACTTCCTTGACGATGGCACGCCAAATACCCTTTTTCTGATGGGCGCTGACCTGCAGAAAAAGATACATAGAAAAAGGTATGAGCCATACCGTCCGGCCTGTTACACTCATGGCCCACCATATCTCTCCCATCCCCTTACACACAGACATTGACCACCAGACATGCAGCACTCTCCCCAGGACCCCTCAGCCACCCCTCCTTACATGTGGCTACACACACAGCACTCCATGCATTTATGCCCTATGCATCGTGCTCACAGTGTACTCACCTGTTGGTCTGGAGGACCATAAAGTAAACGGTACTGGGGTAGGACCCCATCCACCAGTCTCTCTAATTGCTCCAAAGTGAAGGCAGGGGCCCTTTCCCCAGAAACTCGAGCCATTGTCGGTTCCAGACACAGGTCACAGCAGCACTTGCAGTATAGGTCCCCTCCTGTTGAAGGTCAGGTAGCAAGTGAGTGAACAGATAGAAAATGGCGGTCACGTTTGCAGCGGTTCGTACCATTACCGCCGGCGTACATCACCATTGGCTACAGGAACCCATAGGGCCCAATGATAACTAATGAGGTGTTGCACGGCGGTTGTCGACCGCCTCCCGCAAAGGTGCACAACGCCAACAAAATTATCTAATTTCCACTTGTCCCTCCACACAGGTCAGGCGGGCGCCATTTCAGGGGGGAACATGCCATGGCACCTAACTGCGTCACAGCGCACATAGGCACATTAACTGAACTACACGTTCACATACTGTTTCGGTCACAACATGCAAAGCGTTTTACTCTGAGGATATGTATGAATATGACCATCTGCTCACCGTTTTCCACCCTAGAGTTCAGCCGCTACAGATGAATAGGAGATGGAGACATCCCCCCTTGTACAGACCCCTGGTGGACCTGGCAACAATGGAGGACAGGCACATTATCCTCACCTATAGACTTGATAGGGCCACAATCCAAGAGCTGTGTGCCCAAATGGAGCCAGACCTGATCTCAGCTATCCATCACCCCACTGGGATACCTCCTCTTGTGCAAGTCCTATCAGTGCTCCATTTCTTGGCAAGTGGCTCATTCCAAGGGACAGTGGCCATGGCAGCAGGGATGTCACAGCCTATGTTCTCAATAGTGCTGACCAGAGTGTTGTCTGCCATGATGAAATACATGCACAGCTACATCGTTTCCCCCAGGTGGAGGATTTAGCCACAGTGAAGGCTGACTTCCATTCACTGGGACATATCCCCAACATCATTGGTGCTATTGATGGTACACATATTGCCTTTGCCCCCCCCCAGAGAAATGAACAGGTGTTCAGATATGAATGTGCAGATAGTGTGCCTGGCGGACCAGTACATCTCTCATATCAATGCTAAGTATCCTGGGTCTGTGCATGATGCCTATTTCCTGTGGAATAGCAGCATCCCATATGTGATGGCTCAACTCCAGAGACACCGGGTGAGAATAATAGGTGAGCCTATGGTCCCCACCCACTGGATGTTGGTATATGGGTGTGGGGTTGGCACTAAGGGTGAGTGTCTGGCTAAATGGTATCCCTCAGTATTTGCAGGTGACTCTGGTTACCCCAACCTCTCATGGCTAGTGACCCCAGTGAGGAATGCCAGAACAAGGGCAGAGGAACGTTACAATGAGGCACATGGGCGAACAAGGAGTATCATTGAGTGAACCTTTGGCCTCCTGAAGGCCAGGTCCAGGTGCCTCCATCTGACAGATGGATACCTGTGCTATTCACCCAAGAAGGTCTGCCAGATCATCGTTGCATGTTGCACAACCTGGCGTTGAGACACCAGGTGCCTTTTCTGCAGGAGAATGAGGCTGGAGATGGTCGCGTGGCAGCGGTGGAGCCTGTGGACAGGGACGAAGAGGAGGCAGAGGAAGAGGATGTGGAGAACAGAACAACTATAATACAACAGCACTTCCAGTGACACACAAGTAAGACACTGTAATCTCGCATTCCATTGCTGTTTTGTGAAGTGATTTTTTTCTGGCTGTCTGCTGTTCCCACTGCACATCACACTTATTGTACCCTTTAACATGTCTATTTGCGGATATCTGTGTCCCCCAGTGGCTCCTGGTGTATTGAATGCAGCACATTACAGGTCATAACTATGTTTACATCACTGTAATTGTTGATTGTTAAACAACTACATCCTTAAATCATTTGACATACTCCATACATGTTTATTCCAAGGGTGTTTATTTCAGTGCTGAGAAGTAAATGGGGATGTGGAATGGGCTTGTGTGATGGTGAAGGAAAGTCCATGATAGGGTAAAGTCTGTTGGTATCACAGGTGCATTGTCCAAGGGGGCATACAAAGTGGAGCAATGGCAATTCAAGGTGGACAGGGTAACAGAGTGGGACCCAAGGGTGACAATCAGGAGAGCCTTATTTCCTGGCGGGGGTCTTGGCAATGTTCTCTGGCTTCTGCCTGGATTGCAGGGACCGTTTGAGGGGTGGTTCTCCTTCTGCAGTGGGTGGGGTGCTGGTGGCCTCTTGTTCCTGTGGCGGGGCCTCCTGTCCACTAGCGTTGGCAGAGTTGGAGGGCTGTTCAATGGTGTGGCTAGTGTCAGGGGCCCGCTGGTGTGCCACTGCCTCCCTCATGGTGTTGGCCATGTTTGCCAGCACTCTGCAATGGTGACCAGGGTGGTGTGGATGTCCTTCAGGTCCTCCCTGATCCCCAGGTACTGTCCCTCCTGCAGCCGCTGTGTCTCCTACAACTTGCCCAGTATCTGGCCCATCGTGTCCTGTGAATGGTGGTATGCTCCCAGGATCTCTGCAAGTGCCTCATGGAGGGTCGGTGCCCTTGGCCCATCCTCCCCCTGTTGCACAGAAGTCCTCCCAGCTTCCCTGTTGTTCTGTGCCTCTGTCCCCTGAACTGTGTGCCCACTGCCACTGATCCCAGGTCCATGATTGTCCTGTGTTTGTGGGGTTGCCTGGGGTCCCTGTAGTGGTGGACACACTGCTGATTGACGTGTCCTTGGGACAGTGGTATGGGCCCACTGGGTGGGTGCTGTGGTGGGGTTTCCTGAGTGGGGAGGCTCTGTGGTTGTATGGGACTGTGGCTGGGTAACCGACTGTCCAGAGATCCCAGATGGGCCAGGTTGGTCATTGTGGTACAGGCGTGCAGAGCTGCTGTCATCACTGTGGGCCTCTTCTGGGGGGGGGACTGGATGTGGCTGGCTGGCACCTCCTCCACAGTGACATTGAGTTGCAGTCCTGTGGGGATGTAAATGCAGTGTTATTGTTTCTGTGTGTGCCATTTTGTGCACGGGTATGTTTCCCCTCTATGGTTGTTATTAGCAAGGCAGCTTTGGCTTGTGTGAGTTGTGATTGGTTTGGCTAAGTGATTGTCACTAGTGTGCATGCTGTGGTGATGGGTATCTATGCAGGTCTGTGAGTGGTGTCCATGCATTGTTGTTGCATGCAGGGCTTGGTATTGGGACGGGTGGGTTGTGATGGTGGGGTATATGTGAAGTGGTAGTGTGATGGGGGTGTGGGTAGAGGTTGTTGTTTCTGATGGCCTGCATGTAGGGTGGGGGATAAAGTAGTAAAGAGTTGACTTACCAGAGTCCAATCCTCCTGCTACTCCTACAAGGCTCTCAGGATGCATTATTGCCAAGACTTGCTCCTCCCATATTGTTAGTTGTGGGGGAGAAGGTGGGGGTCCACCACCAGTCCTCTGTACTGTTATCCGGTGTCTTGCAACCACTGAACACACCTTCCCCCTTAGGTCGTTCCACCTTTTCCTGATGTCACCCCTGGTTCTTGGGTGCTGTCCCACGGCGTTTACCCTGTCCACGACTCTCCGCCATAGCTCCATCTTCCTTGCAATGGATGTCTGCTGCACCTGTGATCCGAATAGCTGTGGCTCTACACGGATGATTTCCTCCACCATGACCCCTACCTCCTCCTCAGAGAATCTGGGGTGTCTTTGTGGTGCCATGGGTGTAGTGTGTGTGGTGTGTGTGAGGGTGTGTGGGGTGATGTGTTGGGGTGTGTGCTGTAAGGTGCGTGGATGGTGTTTGGGTGATGGTATTCTGTGGCTCTGGTTCTGTGGGTGCTCTTGGCGTGTCTCTCTCTTTTTTGTAAATTATTTGTTGTGGTAAAGGGGTGTGGGTAATGTGGGTGTGTGTTTTATAGTGGTGTGGGTGTGTTGTTGTGGTGTGTGTATATGTTCCAGGTGTGTGTTGTTCAAAGTGACCAATGTGGTTTTGTTTTGTTGGGTTGTGTGTATTTTGAGCGCAGCGGTATGTACCGCCAATGGTTTACTGCGGTTGAATGTCTGCCGCTGTGATTCGTGGGTCATAATGCTTTGGGCGTATTTCTGTTGGCATAACGGTGTGGGTTTTGCTACCACAAGTTTATCACTGACCTTTGGTGTGGCGGACTTGTGTGTGTGTCTGTATATTGGCGGATTTGTATGTTTGGGTCATAAAACGCATAGCGGTATACCGCCACGGTCGCGGTATGTTGGCGGCAGTCACCATGGCGATAAGTGTGACTTACCACCAATGTCATAATAAGGGCCAAAGTGTCTTAAGTCTTTTAAAAGAAAACAAAATCTCTTTCAAGCACAAAGTACCTGGTTCGTGTGAAAAATCTCCGCAAAGAACTGCAGAGGAGATCTGTGGAAACAAAGGGGTGTGCGTCAATTTCTCGGGCCGCACATGGCAATGCGTCGTTTAGTTTTCATGCAGGGACGACTGTGCGTCGATTTCGGCCACTTGGTCGTGGATCCTCTTCGGGTTGCGGGGTTTTCAGGCACCCTGCGACGATGCGTGGATTTCCTGTGCTGGCAGGACGAAGACACAGGAGCTGCGTCGATCCGGTGGGCATTGTGTCAAATTGTCTACCGCACGGCAGGCGCTGAGTCAATTCCTCTCTGGAAATTGGGTTGCGTCATTCCAGCTCGGCTGTGCATTGATCCAGTGGGCCGTGCGTTGAATTTCCAGTTGCTACGTTGGTGCTGCGTTGATCTTCTCATTGCGAAGTCAGGCTGCGTCATTCCGGTTCGGCGTGCAGTGAAATTTTCACCACAGTGCAGGCTCTGCATCGTTTCTGGCAGGCTGTGCGTCAAATTTCGCCACAAAAGGAGTCCTTCTTGTAGAGATGAAGTCTTTTTTGTCCTGAGACTTCAGGAAACAGGAAGCAAGCTCTATCCAAGCCCTTGGAGAGCACTTCTTCACCACAGCCAGAGAGCAGCAAGGAATCAGGGCAACAGCAAGGCAGCAGTCCTTCACAGAAAGCAGACAGGTAAGTCCTTCAGGCAGCAAGGCAGTTCTTTTTGGCAGGATGCAGGTTCTTGTTCAAGTTTCTTCTCTAGGAAGTGTCTGAGTTGGTAGGGGCAGAGGCCCTGTTTAAATATCCAAATGTGCCTTTGAAGTGGGGGTGCCTTTGAAGTGGGGGAGAATTCAAAGAGTGGCTTAGAAGTGCACAAGGTCCCCTTTCAATTCAATCCTGTCTACCAGGGTCCCAGTAGGGGGTGTGGCAGTACTTTGTGTGACATGCAAGTGTCAGGCCCTCCACCCTCCCAGCCCAGGAAGACCCATTCAAAATGCAGATGTATGCAAGTGAGGCTGAGTACCCTGTATTTGGGGGGTGTCTGAGTGAATGCACAAGGAGCTGTCAACTAAACCCAGCCAGACGTGGATTAAAAGGCAAGGAAAGATTTAAGTGCAGAGAAATGCTCACTTTCTAAAAGTGGCATTTCTAAAATAGTGATATTAAATGCAACTTCACCAGTCAGCAGGATTTTGTATCACCATTCTGGCCATAGTAAATATGACCTTCCTACTCCTCTCAGATCAGCAGCTACCACCCTAACAATGTATGAGGGCAGCCCCAATGTTAGCCTAAGAAGGGAGCAGGCCTCACAGCAGTGTAAAAACAAATTTAGGAGTTTTACACTACCAGGACATGTAACCTACACAGGTACATGTCCTGCATTTTGCCTACACAACACCCTGCCCTATGGGTTACCTAGGGCATACCTTAGGGGTGTCTTATATGTAGAAAAGGGGGTGTTTTAGGCTTGGCAAGTACTTTTAAATGTCAGGTCAATTGGCAGTGAAACTGCACACACAGGCCTTGCAATGACAAGCCTGAGACAAGCTTAAGGGGCTACATAAGTGGGTGGCACAATCAGTGCTGCGGGCCCACTAGTAGCATTTAGGCCCGTATTTATACTTTTTTTAGCGCCGCATTTGCGTCGTTTTTTGACGCAAAAACGGCGCAAACTTGCAAAATACCATTGTATTTTGTAGGTTTGCGCCGTTAGCCGTCAAAAAGCGGCGCAAATGCGGCGCTAAAAAAAGTATAAATACGGGCCTTAATCTACAGGCCCTGGGCACATATAGTGCACCCTACTAGGGACTTATAAGTAAATTCAATAGTCCAATTTGGTATGATCCAATGTTACCATGTTTAAAGGGAGAGAGCATATGCACTTTAGCAATGGTTAGCAGTGGTAAAGTGTGCAGAAGATTAAAACCAGAACAAACAGTATCTAAAAAGTAGAGGGAGGTAGGGAAAAAGTTAGGGGTGATCACCCTAAGGCTGTCAGGTCTAACAACTACCTAGTGCACTTCCCCTGTGAAGTAAGTCCCTGTCACCCACTTTAGCTGTCCCCATGTCACATGCCAGAAATCCCCATTTTCGGAAGGTGAATTGAGAGTCATTATGGATGAAATCATAAGAGTGGAGCCACAATTGTTTGGAGCCCAAGACCCAATACTCCTCTCAGGAACTGTGGCAAAGGATCTTGGGAAGAGTGAATGCTGTGGGCACCACCTTCACACAAAGGAGGACATGAGGAAGAGGTGGAATGACCCAAGGCAACAGATGGAGGCCAAAAGAGTGGTGGTGACCCTCCCATTGCCCCATTGTTAGACCTGACATCCTTGCCGTGGTCTGCCCTAACGTTTTACCTCTACTTCCCAGGTTGTTGATGTGTGCTGGACTCTGTTTTTGCTGTTTTGTTACTCTGGGCACTTTACCACTTCTGACCAGTGCTAAGGTGCAAGTGCTCCCTATGTGAAATTATATGTGTAATTTCCCTGATTGGCATATTTGATTTAATAGTAACTCCCTAGAAAAGTACACTAGAGGTGTCTAGGGCCTGTAAATTAAATGCTACTAGTGAGCCTGCAGCACTGATTGTGCCATCCATATGAGTAGCTCCATAAATGTGGCTCAGACCTGCCACTGCAGTGTCTGTATGTGCAGTTTTTAAGCTTCAATCAACTTGGCCAGTGTACCCACTTGCCAGGCCCAAACCTTTCCTTTTTAGACATGTAAGGCACCCCTTAGGTAGACCCTAAGAAGCCCCATGGGCAGGGTGCTGTGTATGTTAAGGGTAGGGCATGCAGTGATTTGTTTTTACATGTTCTAACAGTGAAATACTGCCAAATTTGTTTTTTCACTGTGGCAAAGCCTATCTCTCTCATAGGCAAACATGGGGGATTTCTTTAAATATTTGTAAAGTGCAATTTCCCTTGGATAGCAGATAGAAATGTGCAGTTTGGAGTCACTGAACTCACAATTTAAAAATATATATTTTAGTGAAGTTGGTTTTTAGATTGTTAGTTTGAAAATGCCACTTTTAGAAAGTAGGCATTTTCTTGCTTAAACCATTCTGTGACTCTGCCCGTTTGTTGATTCCTTGTCTGGGTCAGACTGACAGTTGGCCTGTTTGTGTATCTCCACTAGTCAGTGACACAAAGGGTTCTGGGGTGTAACCTGCATATCCTGATGGGCTATCTGGGCTAGGCTGGAGAGAGGTGTAGTCACTTATACCTGAATGGGCTATGCCTGCCCTCATACAATACAGTCTCCAGCCCCGTGGTGTGTGTCTGGGGCCAGGCCTGGGCAAGGCAGGATCCTGTAAACAACAGAGCCTTTTCTTTGAAGATGGGCAACTTCAAAAGCAGAAATGGGTATAAGTATTGGACCCAAAACCCCAGACTTTCAATCACTTCAAGGAAGAATTTCTGCCAGGAGAAGAGCTGAAGGAGAAGTGCTGCCCCTGCCTGTGACTGTGCTTTGTTGGGCTATCCTGCAGTTGCTGCTGCTATCTGAGAAAGGGGACAAAGACTGGACTTTGTGGTATATTCCTGCTTGAGAAGAATCTCCAAGTGCTTGGACTGAGCTTGTCTCCTGTTCTGAAGTCTCATGGCCATCAAAGGCTTCCTCTGCCAACACCTGGACTCTCTGCTGTGACTCCTGCTCTGCCAAGTGGTGTCTAATCCAGTCCCTGGGCCCTTGAAAGGAGAAGCTGGTGGAAAACCAAGAAGATCCAAGGAAAACAACTTCGGACGACTCAGGACTGATGCTGTTGCCGGATCCCTTGACACCACCTGCAACTGCAGCCACGGTCCTCGCTGGAGTGCGACAACCCCGCAGGCCCGACGCCACTGCAGCCTCGCTGAATTCTGCAACACCGTGGAAGTTGCCACACTGTGTTGTGACCGCCTGATATCAACTCTGCCAGAAGTGCGTGGATCCAGTGCTTCACACCAACTTCACCTCATCTCCACTGCTCCACAACACTGACCCAATGCCTCTTCATGACGCTGCCAATCCTTCGCTCTGCAGCACCGGAACCAATGCCACCCCAGATCTAGCAACGCAGCGATCCCCGACTCCGTGCGCTGTCTAGTTTCCTCATTTTCTCAAAGTACTGTACCTGGGAGTCCTTGTGACTCTGTAGCTGGTGCCATTAGTGTCAGATTGTGAGAACGACTCCGTCATGACGCCGTGATATCACCAATTTGAAGCATTTGGGTCTCTAAGCGCTATATTGAAGTTTAATCCTAAAAATTCATAACTTTGCTTGTGTATGTTGGATTTTTGTTGTTGTGGTTTTATTTGCTCAGATAAATTTTGGCTAATTTCCTATCCTGGTGTTAAGTCATTTTGTAGCGGGATGAACTGGGTGTGTTTCTCATTTGTCCTGACTAGAGTGAGGGTCCTTGCTTGGACAATATGCAAACTGACTGTCAACCAGAAACCCCATTTCTAACACCCATTACGACTCTTCCCATAGGAGGAGAAGGTCTTGGCCATCCTGTGTCCTGAGGCTTGACAGGAATACCTGGGGGAGTGGAGTCTGGTAAGTTACCTCATAAAAACTGTCACAAAAATGCAATGTCCTGCATGCCCGCAACTCAGATTTTGCCACTGTGTTGTTCATGTACTTCACCAACATTCCATACCCCGAGTACCTGAGAAATAGCACTGTCAATGTGTATTATTGGACCCAACAGCACAGCTGCTAAGGCCCATCACATGCCATAAGGTTGCATGCAAGTCTTTCAATATCAAAAAAATCATCCCAGGAATCATGTTTTGTCTCAACATGTAAATGTATGCTCAGACCTAAATGCAGTCTACCTACAGATATGTAATACCCTATATTTGTCAAGTGGTGGGAAGTACAGAGAGTGACCTGACTAGCTGACTATTACCTGACAGGAGGCCCTGTGCCTCAAACTCCAACCACCAGCCCAGTGTGCACTTGCCCATATATCCCTGTTTGTTAACACTCAAATAAAGTCTACTCAACTGGGAGGATACAATTTGTCAAATGGTGGGAAGTAGAGGTAGTGGCATGACTGCAAAGTCTATTAGGCTCTGTTTCCCAAGCTCCAACCACCAGCCCAGTGTGCACTTGCCCATATGCCCCCGTTTGTTAACTTTCAAATGAATTTTACTCAACCACGAAGATTCCACTTGTCAAGTGGTGGAAGTACAGAGGGTGACCTGACTACAACTAACAGGAGGCCCTGTTTTGCAACCAAGCTTCAACCACCAGCCCAGTATGCACTTGCCCATATACCCCTGTTTCTTATCTCACAAATAAAGTTTACTCACCTGGGAGGATACCATTTGTCAAGTGGTGAGAAGTACAGAGAGTGACCTGACTGCAACTACCACGAGGCCCTGTATTCCAAGCTCCAACCACCAGCCCAGCATGCACTTGCCCTTATTCCCATTTTTGTTAACTCTCAAATAAAGTTTACTCACCTGGAAGGATTCCACTTGACAAGTTGTGGGAAGTAGAGAGACTGACATGACTGCTAAGCCCAACAGGCCCTGTTTCTCAAACTCCAACCACCAGCCAAGTGTAACTTGCCCGTATACCCCTGTTTGTTAACTCACAAATTAAGTTTACTCACTTGGGAGGATGCCAATTTTCAAGTGGTGGGAAGTTCAGAGAGTGACCGGACTACAACTGCCAGTAGGCCCTGTTTTCCAAGCTGCATCCACCAACCCAGTGTGCACTTGCCCATATACCCTTGTTTGTTAACTCTCAAATGAAGTTTACTCACGTAGGAGTGAGCAATATACAGATCGTGCCCAACTCAGAGATGTGTCTGTCTACGTAGCTCCATCTTGCTAACCCAAAATGAAACTATTGAGTGCAGGAATGGCACCTCACCAAGTGTGGACAACAAGTAGCCTCAAGGCCTCAAGCTGCATCACCAGATTGGTTTTGGCAGCAAATACATTGACACAGCACTGCACACTTGATGATTGAAGTCACATATACAACAAAGCCCTGAGTTTGCCTGTATCCCATTCAACTATGCCTCCAAATGGGCAAAGGCATATGTTGACTCTCTACTGTGTTGGCTTCACTGTTGGTAAGATGTAATTTTCATTCCATCATCCAAAGTGATCTGCACATCTCATGAGCTGCTTGAGGCAAAAGGTTTATGGAAGCTCCACGCATGTCATGTCAAATACCCCAATACCTTAGTAACATGCCACAATAGGCTAACCTACAACTTAAGAATGTCCAATGTCGCTGATTACTGTAACACAAAATCTTTGGAGGTACATGTCTTACTTCAACCCATAACAATGTATGTCCTTCATCAACAGGTCTAGCTGTCACTGTGCATCCGGAGGCCACCCAACAGACTACCACTACACCACTGGATGAAGCCTGCAGTGATGATGACACTCCTTGAGTTGTGGAAATGGAGGAAGGTCCTGGCCCATCAAGGCAACCTGGTCAGATGGTAACAGTGAGTCTCACTGTGGACACTACCCCATCTCCCTGTCCCATTGCTTGTACATCACAGGCAATCATGCACCACCCACCAACCTGTGTGCCTAGCATAGTTTCCACCATCGTGTGCCCCCCAGTCCTGGATACTAAGGTGCAAATCAACACTCCAGACACTGAGGGTGCAGGACTTAGTTGGAGGGGGCACCCTGTGCCAAGGGCACAGGCTCATGGGGGTAGGGTGCATGGGAGGCATGCTGTGGGCCAGCAGAGTGAGGTCACTGGGACTGCTGTCGACCAGTACACCATCAGCCATGTCTTGGGACCGCCTGGTCCTTGACCGGCGGGGGGGTCGGAATGACCCCCTAAGTTAGGAATGCCATGGTCACCATTTTCCCACAAGCACACCACTGGGGACCTATCTCCCTCAAAGTTCCCTGGCTCCTCGCACAACATCTCCTTAGTCAACCTGATTTCAGAAATATCTGTGTCAATAGGAAACCTTAAGGGCAAAATCCTGGCACCTCAGCGTTCACCCTCCAACCTAATCAAAGTACACACCCTTTACCCTAAGGCCCTCTGGCAGCTAGCACCCAGTTCCCCAACCCCTATAGTTAATCACTGCACTCTTTGACCTATTCCCTCAGACACCACACCCTAGACTCATGTTGTAGAAACAACACTTCTCAGCGGTCTAATTGAACATTAATGTGCTCACTGCATACACCAATAGGAAGAAAATATTTAATTACACCTGGTCATTGCAATCAGACATTGTCCTCCTGGAAGAAAAACACTGGATATAGAAAGTCGGAAACTATGCAGGGAATGGGTAGGGAATGTATATCCCACTAGTAAGCTCAGACTGGGAGACAAAGAAACCCCTGCCAACAAATTACATCGTAAGGGCTGGGGTGGCCATCCTCTTAGTGAAACCCAATCTTCTGATAGGATCTGTATAGATGCTGACTCACTTGAAAAAAAACACCATGGCAGACATAGATTATACAATAACAACCTAAAACTAAATTACTGCTAGGGGGCGACTGTAACATGGTGCAAAATCTATACATGGACAAATCTGACCATCTTTTGACACATACCATACCCGCCAGAGGCCTTCTTGAAGACATGGCAGACTTCTTCCTACATGAACCATGGAGACTTCTCCACCCCAATTCAAGAGACTATACATACACATTATGCGTACACAACACCTAAACCTAGATTGACTTCTTCCTCCTTTCCTCCTTAAAATGCCTCTTCTAGGCTCCTTCTGGACATTACCAACGTACCCATAAGGGTTTCCGGCAATAATACCGTACAGATCTGCCTTGGCTTGAGCATAATACAACCTCCAACGATCCACTGGAGACTGAATCTTTCTCAGTACAAACTACACGCCAATAAAGAATAGTTATGCTCCCACCTTCAAACCTTCCTTGACCTTAATGAAGGCTCAGTTGAATCTTAAGGGAGTCATAATGAGGAACACAGCATATTGGAAACCGAAAGCCACGTGTAAGAAGACCAAGCTCCACACTGACATTGCCACGCTGACGGACTAATGCTTTCAAACCCATGAACCAGACACACTACAGGCTCTACTATGGGCCAAACATTAACTTAACCCTCTATGCACTGTTATGGCAGAAACAGCCATGTTTCACCTTAAACAGAGGCATTATAAGCGAGGGGAGAAAGTGGGCTGAGTGTTAGCCCTACAGCTGCGGCAACAAGACTCTTCTAGCACCATCCTGGCTATCTTCCTAGAGGGTGGAACATCCCTCATGCACCCCATTGACATCTTGGAGTAATTCAGGCTCTATTCCTCTGACACTACAGGCCTCCCAGAAGACGTATTGTCCTTCCTCATTCAATACAAAGTCCTATGACTCACACCGAACCAAACACAGTTCCTTGAAACTGCCATTAGAGTAGAAGAGATCAGGGAGGTGATAGACGCTTGTAGGAGGCTGGCCTGGCTTATAGTGGGCACCAAGGGGTACTTACACTCTGCACCAGGTCCAGTTATCCCTTATTAGTGTAGAAGAGGTGTCTAGCAGCTTAGGCTGATAGAAAAGGTAGCTTAGCAGAGCAGCTTAGGCTGAACTAGGAGACGTGTAAAGCTCCTACTATACCACTGGTGTCATATGCACAATATCATAGGAAAACACAATACACAGATATACTAAAAATAAAGGTACTTTATTTTTATGACAATATGCCAAAAGTATCTCAGTGAGTACCCTCAGTATGAGGATAGCAAATATACACAAGATATATGTACACAATACCAAAATTATGCAGTAATAGCAATAGAAAGCAATGCAAGCAATGTACAGTCACAATAGATTGCAATGAGAGCAAATAGGTATAGGGGCAACACAAACCATATACTCTAGAAGTGGAATGCGAACCACGAATGGACCCCAAACCTATGTGAGCTTGTAGAGGGTCGCTGGGACTGTAAGAAAACAGTGAGGGTTAGAAAAATAGCCCACCCCATGACCCTGAAAAGTAGGTGTAAAGTGCACCTAAGTTCCCCAGAGAGCACAGAAGTCGTAATAGGGGAATTCTGCAAGGAAGACCAACACCAGCAATGCAACAACAATGGATTTCCAGACGAGAGTACCTGTGGAACAAGGGGACCAAGTCCAAGAGTCACACTCAAGTCGGGAGTCGGCAGATGCCCAGGAAATGCCAGCTGTGGGTGCAAAGAAGCTGCCACCAGATGGTAGAAGCTGAGGACTCTGCAAGAACAAAGAGGACTAGGAACTTCCCCTTTGGAGGATGGATGTCCCACGTCGTGAAGAAGCTTGCAGAGGCGTTTCCACGCAGAAAGACCACAAACAAGCCTTGCTAGCTGCAAGGGTCGTGGTTATGGTTTTTGGATGCTGCTGTGGCCCAGGAGGGACCAGGATGTCACCAATTGCGTGAGGAGACAGAGGGGGCGCCCAGCAAGACAAGGAGCCCACTCAGAAGCAAGCAGCACCCGCAGAAGTGCCGGAACAGGCACTATGAAGAAGAGTGAACCAGAGCTCACCTGAAGTCACCAAAGAAGGTCCCACGACGCCGGAGGACAACTCAGGAGGTCGTGCACTGCAGGTTAGAGTGTCGGGGACACAGGCTTGGCTGTGCACAAAGGAAATCCTGGAAGAGTGCACAGGAGCGGGAGCAGCTGCAAATCACCCGGTACCCAGCAATGCTGTCTAGTATGGGGAGGCAAGGACTTACCTCCACCAAACTTGGACTGAAGAGTCACTGGACTGTGGGAGTCACTTGGACAGAGTTGCTGAGTTCCAGGGACCACGCTTGTCATGCTGAGAGGGGACCCAGAGGACCGATGATGCAGTCTTTTGTTGCCTGCGGGTGCAGGGGGAAGATTCCGTCGACCCACAGGAGATTTCTTCGGAGATTCTAGTGCAGAAAGGAGGCTATCCCCACAGCATGCACCACCAGGAAAACAGTCGAGAAGGCCGCAGGATCAGTGATACAAGGTTACAGTAGTCGTCTTTGCTACTTTGTTGCGGTTTTGCAGGCGTCCAGAGCAGTCAGCGGTCGATTCCTTGGCAGAAGGTGAAGAGAGAGATGCAGAGGAACTCTGATGAGCTCTTGCATTCGTTATCTAAAGAATTCCCCAAAGCAGAGACCCTTAATAGCCAGAAAAGGAGGTTTGGCTACTAAGGAAGGAGGATAGGCTAGCAACACAGGTAAGAGCCTATCAGAAGGAGTCTCTGACGTCACCTGCTGGCCCTGGCCAGTCAGAGCAGCCCAGTGTGCCAGCAGCACCTCTGTTTCCAAGATGGCAGAGGTCTGGAGCACACTGGAGGAGCTCTGGGCACCTCCCAGGGGAGGTGCAGGTCAGGGGAGTGGTCACTCCCCTTTCCTTTGTCCAGTTTCGCGCCAGAGCAGGGCTGGGGGATCCCTGAACCGGTGTAGACTGGCTTATGCAGAGATGGGCACCATCTGTGCCCATCAAAGCATTTCCAGAGGCTGGGGGAGGCTACTCCTCCCCAGCCCTGACACCTTTTTCCAAAGGGAGAGGGTGTAACACCCTCTCTCTGAGGAAGTCCTTTGTTCTGCCTTCCTGGGCCAAGCCTGGCTGGACCCCAGGAGGGCAGAAACCTGTCTGAGGGGTTGGCAGCAGCTGCAGTGAAACCCCGGGAAAGGTAGTTTGGCAGTACCCGGGTCTGTGCTAGAGACTCGGGGGATCATGGAATTGTCTCCCCAATGCCAGAATGGCATTGGGATGACAATTCCATGATCTTAGACATGTTACATGGCCATGTTCAGAGTTACCATTGTGACGCTATATATAGGTAGTGACCTATGTATAGTGCACGCGTGTAATGGTGTCCCCGCACTCACAAAGTCCGGGGAATTTGCCCTGAACGATGTGGGGGCACCTTGGCTAGTGCCAGGGTGCCCACACACTAAGTAACTTAGCACCCAACCTTTACCAGGTAAAGGTTAGACATATCGGTAACTTATAAGTTACTTAAGTGCAGTGGTAAATGGCTGTGAAATAACGTGGACGTTATTTCACTCAGGCTGCAGTGGCAGGCCTGTGTAAGAATTGTCAGAGCTCCCTATGGGTGGCAAAAGAAATGCTGCAGCCCATAGGGATCTCCTGGAACCCCAATACCCTGGGTACCTCAGTACCATATACTAGGGAATTATAAGGGTGTTCCAGTATGCCAATGTGAATTGGTGAAATTGGTCACTAGCCTGTTAGTGACAATTTGGAAAGCAAAGAGAGAGCATAACCACTGAGGTTCTGGTTAGCAGAGCCTCAGTGAGACAGTTAGTCATCACACAGGGAACACATACAGGGCACACTTATGAGCACTGGGGCCCTGGCTGGCAGGGTCCCAGTGACACATACAACTAAAACAACATATATACAGTGAAATATGGGGGTAACATGCCAGGCAAGATGGTACTTTCCTACAACGCTCTACCATACAAAGAGTCGCCAGGCACAGATGGCTACCCGGCCAAATATTCTAAACTGAACAAGGATGTCTTTGCCCCCGCTCTGTATAGTGTACTCCAAAGACTGCACCCCTCCCCTAGAGACCACTTTCACAAAAGCCCACAGTGTGACGATTACCCTAATCCCTAAACTCAGTAAAGACCGCTATGCTGAGCTAGTTATAGACCCGTGTCACTGCTCATTGTTGATACTAAGATACTAGCTAAACTTCTCGTAGACAGGCTACAACGAGTCCTCCCATCACTCATACGTAAAGACTAGGTCAGGTTCATCCCACATCAGCATCACACCTTAGAACATTGACACCCATCCTCTGGGGTTCTCACAAAGACAAGGATGAAAAACTGACTGTAACTCCTGACACTGAAAACCTGGTAAACTCCCATCCAGTTTTAGCCTCCACTGTCTATGCTTGGAACACACCACATAAACTGCTACAGCTCAGCCCAATGATGTAAGCACAAGCACCCCCATGGTGCAACACCTCACTGCTAATGGAGGGTAAGGAACCATACAGGAGAGCATTTGAGTCTAAAGGCATTTTTCAGCTCTTGGACCTTATCTCTGACAATTAATACAATTCCTTTGCTGATGCCCAAGCACATTATGGCCTGCACACTCATCAACTTTGGGACTATCAGCAGCTAGTACATTGCCTGAGATCAGTGCTGGGCCCATCCCCCCACCATTGAACCTGCCATCCTTGCACTTAATGGACGGCCTCTCTAAATTGGGCTAATTAAACATTGATGCTCTACCTGTCATGCTCCCTACAGGTACGGTGATCAGGAAGACTACAGGTCAAATACACAGATGAAGACTGGTCAGATGTTCTAGTCACACATGATAAGTACCTTGGGGAAGTAAAACTGAAGTTTAGTTGCAAGATATTGCATAGAGGGCACTGGGCGCCACTAAGACTCTGTAAGACATCCATACACCTATAGCAACATGTTGAAGATGTACCTCATTGGAGGTGATTTCCCGATTGCCTATCTCTTCTTGGCATGCCTGAACCTAGCTGCCTCCTGGGCCACCAGTACAACAACATTTAGCAAGACAGTACCACTAATGGGTGTCCTACATGCACAAACTGCCCTCATCCATGACTTTGCCCAATGCCCAGCGATCACTAACTAACAATTCAGATGGTGTGCCATAGCCCTGATGATACGTGACACTTGGCTCCTGGAAATGTACAATATAGCCATCTATGAACAGCTAATAGCAAGACTGAATGATCTTGTTGAAAAGTTCAGGGACATGTGGCGATAATTTCTTAAGCACCTGTGAACGTCCATCATGACACCTTCATCCCTGATTTCTTTGCCTAAGGTAGGAGACCTGATTGTAGGGCCATTAGACAATTGTCTTACCCGCACTGCAACCTCCTCATCTTCACATTTGCCCCTCTGTACCATTAACATGGACTGTAGGACTACTAAAACACACTTTGAACATTGATCGCCACCCTGTCTCCCTGGAACTATAATCCATCCGACAAGCAGTGTTCTAGCCTTTCCCATGTAAACGTATTCTGAGATTACTGAGTTCTATGTGAAATTGGTGGTTTCATCCTCACTGTAAAATTCATATGAAACCTAATAAAGAAGATGCAAATAAAAAAAAGAAATTGCTTTTGCCTTTGATGGGAATTGCAAATTAATGTCATACGTCAGAATACAAACCAGCTGCAACCATGCCACGTCATTGAGTGTAGTTCCTAAAATTCTTCAAAAGGTTCCTCAAAGATTAAGTTGGCTTTACCACTTGTGTTCTGTTTTAATCAAGCCATATATCATCTGTCAGATTGCAACGTATCCTTTGATCTTCATTGTTTGGTTTTGCCCACGCCAAGTGTGCAAGAATGCAGCAGCTTGCTTCATAATCTGCAATACTCAAAGTAGAAGTTGCATCATTTCAACTCAGAGTCTGGGCATCATATAAGTACACCAGTTGCACTTTATCTATAACTTCAGTCTTATACACTTTTACCAAGCCTGTTAGCTTTTTAAGACAAAAATGAGGGTGCATAACATTGGCAAAACCTATGCTACTCACGAAGATACTAGTGGTTGTTCCCATGAAGTTTAGGAGAGCTAATGCATTTTAAGGCACAATAGACAAATAACTTAATAATTCTTAATACTCCTTTACAAGGTGCTAGGGATGGTCTTCCTTCGAAAGTTTTGGTAACTACTGAGTAAAGGTATAGAAGTCTGAAGCTTTAGATTGCAATCTAAAGCAGGTTGAGCCTGTGTATTTGTCAGAAGTGACATGACTCAAAGATTGCCTTAAAAGGGTAGCTTGTGTGGCTTCCTCAACAATTCTTGGGAACGTTTCTGAAAAGTTAACAATTTAAAGTCTATTGGGTCAGTAACATTGGTCACAATTAATGTGGGTTAAGTACAGATTTCCTGATTTACTGGGAGATTCAGGGATGTCTCAGAAGAAACCTTACACGTGGAACAAACCTTCCAGACACCTCCCCCTCACTGAGACTCCTTTTACACACCTCCCACACATACAGAATACTATGGCCCTCATTATGACCTTGGTGGTAAATCCCACTTACAGCCATGCTGACTGCTGCCAACATACTGCCCCCACAGTGGATTACCGCCACCCATATTATGACCCACACATACGTCATCCGTCACTATGCAGCTCCACACACAAGTCCGCCAGCCCAAAGGTCAGTGATAAATTGGTGGTACCAAAACCCTCACCGTTACGCCAACAGAACTACGCCCACAGCATTATGACCCACGAATCACTATGGCGGACATTCAATGGCGCTAAACCATTGGTGGTACATACCTCTGCACTCAAAATACACACACACTAACAAAACAACACCACATTGGACAATTTGAATAACACACACCTGACACACATACACACACCCACACCACTATAAAACACACACCCACATTACCCACAACCATTTACCATTACAAACAAGTGCCACAAGAGAGATAGCAAGACCACAGACAAGACCATAGACACACACCACCATCACCTGTACACCATCGAAGGACCCCACATCACACACCCCAACACAGCACCCCACACACCCTCACCCACACCACTCACAATACACCCATGGCACCGCAACAACACCTCAGGTTCTCTGAGGAGGAGCTAAGGGTCATGGTGGAGGAAATCATCCAGGTAGAGCCACAGCTATTTGGATCACAGGTGCAGCAGTCGTCCATTGCAAGGAAGATGGAGCTATTGCGGAGAATCATGGAAAGGGTCAATGATGTGGGACAGCACCCAAGAACAAGGGATGACATCAGGAAGAGGTGGAATGACCTATGGGGGAAGGTGTGTTCCACAGCAGCAAGACACCAACTAGCTGTACAGAGGACTGGCGGTGGACCCCCACCTCCTCCCCCACAACTAACAACATAGGAGGCGCAACTCTTGGCGATCATGCATCATGAGGGCCTGGCAGGAGTAGGAAGAGGACCAGACTCTGGTAAGTCAACTCGATACTACTATCACTCCCTACCTGCATGCCATCACAAACCCCCACCCCTACCCTCACTCCCATCACTTCACCACCTCCCACATACCCCACCATCACAACACACTCATCCCAATACCAAGCCCTGCATGCAACACAAATGCCTGGACACCCCACACAGACCTGCCTGGACACCCATCACTAAAGCTTGCACACTAGAGACAATCACCTAGCCCACAAAATCACTACTCACACCAGGCAAAGCTGCCAGGGCAATAACAACCATACAGGTCAAAACACCCATGCACAAGATGACACACACAGAAACAATAAAACTGTATTTACATCCCCACAGGTCCCCTACTCAATGTCACCTGAGAGGAGGTGCCAGCAACATCCAGCCCCCCCAGAAGGGGCCCACAGTGATGACAGCAGCTCTGGGCGTCTGGATCTGGATGACCAACCTGGCCCATCAGGGATCTCCAGACAGTCGGTTACCCAGGCACAGTCCGATACCACCACAGAGCCTCCCCCCTCAGGAAACACCACCACCGTACCCACCCAGCGGGACCATACCTCTGTCCCCAGGACACGTCAATCAGCAGTGTTTCCACCACTACAGGGACCCCAGGCCACCCCACAAAAACACGACGATCAGGGACCTGGGGTCAGTGACAGTGGGCACAAGGTTCAGGGGACAGAGGCACAGGACAACAGGGAGCTGGGAGGACTGCTGTGCGACAGGGGGAGGACAGGCCCAGGGAACCAACTCTCCAGGAGGCACTCACCAACATCCTGGGAGCATACCACCATTTCCAGGAGACAATGGGCCAGATACTGGACAAGTTGCAGGACACCCAGTGGCTGCAGGAGGGACAGTACCTGGGGATCAGGGAGGACTTAAAGGACATCATCCACAGCACCCTGGTCACCATTGCAGGGGTGCTGGCAGACATGGTCAACACCATGAGGGAGGCAGTGGCACACCACCGGGCCCCTGACACTAGCCAAACCGATGAACAGCCTTCCACCTTTGCTGCCGCTAGTGGACAGGAGGCCCACCACAGGACCAACAGGCCACCAGCACCCCACCCTCTGCAGAAGGAGAACCACCCCGCAAACGGTCCCTGCGATCCAGGCAGAAGCCAGAGAACATTACCAAGACCCCGCCAGGAAACAAGACTCTCCTGAGTGTCACCCTTGTGTCCCACTCTGTCACCCTGTCCACCTTGAACTACCATTGCTCCCCTTCCTATGCCCCCTTGGACAATGCACCTGTGATACAAATAGACTGGACTACAACCTGGACTTTCCTCTATCATCACCTCTGCCCAATGCACATCCCCCTCTAAGCATTAGCACTTAAATAAACACTGTTTGAAAAAGTACATGTATGGAGTCTGTCAAATCATTTAACCTTGTATTTGTTCACAAACTTTAAACACTGCAATATAACTGTACCGTATTGTATACATAAGATTGACCTGTAGATGGCTGCAGTCAACACACCAGGAGCAATAGTGGGACACAAATATCTGAAAATAGAGATGCCAAAGAGTACAGTAAGTGGGCATAGAATTTTGAAAATTAGCCTGCCAGTGACAATATCAACTACAAAACTGTCAATGTAAAGTGTAATTACAGTGTCTTACCTGTGTGTCATTGGAAGTACTGTCTTATAATAGCACTTCTGTTGTCCTCATCCTCAACCTCTGCCTCCTCATCTTCACTGTCCACAGGGTCCACTGCTGCCACACGCCCATCTCCAGCTTCATCGTCCTGCAGAAAAGTCACCTGGCGACGTAAGGCAATGTTGTGCAACATACAGCATGCCACGATGATCTGGCACACCTTCTTCGGTGAGTAGTACAGGGATCCACCTGTTAGATGGAGGCAACGAAACCTGGCCTTCAGGAGGCCGAATGTCCTTTCTATTATTCTTCTTGTTAGCCCATGTGCCTCATTGTAACGTTCCTCTGCCCTTGTCCTGGGATTCTTCACATGGATCAGTAGCCATGAGAGGTTGGGGTAACCAGAGTCACCTGCAAATATCGAGGGACAACTGTTAGACACACACTAACCCTTAGGGCCCACACCATACCTACACACCAACACCTACTGGGTGGGAACCAGGGCTCACCTTTTAGCCACACCCTGTGCCTCTGGAATTGACCCATCACATGTGGGATGCTGCTATTTCTCAGGATAAAAGCATCATGTACAGACCCAGGATACTTTGCATTGGCATGGGTGATGTACTGGTCCTCCAGGCACACCATCTGCACATTCATGGAGTGAAAGCTCTTTCGATTTCTGAACACCTGTTCATTTCTTCGGTGGGGGGGTGGCAAGTGCAATATGTGTACCATCAATAGCCCCAATAATGTTGGGGATATGTCCATTGCATAGAAATCTGCTTTCACTGTGGCCAAATCCTCCACTTGGGGGGAAAACGATGTAGCTGTGCATGTGTTTAATCAGGGCAGACAACACTCTGGTCAGCACTATTGAGAACATTGGCTGAGACATTCCTGCTGCCAAGTCCACTGTCACTTGGAAGGATCCACTTGCCAGGAAATGGTGCACAGATAGGACTTGCACAAGAAGAGGGATCCCAGTGGGCTGACGGATAGCAGATATCAGGTCAGGTTCCAATTGGGCACACAACTCTGTGATTGTGGTCTTGTCCAGTCTGTAGGTGAGGATAATGTGCCTGTCCTCCATTGTTGCCAAGTCCACCAGGGGCCTGTACACGGGGGATGTCTCCATCTCTGATTCATCCGCGGCAGTTGCAATCTATGGGGCAAATGGTGAGTAGCTGGTCAGTATCCCATATTTCAAAACACTACACTGCATTGCATGTAGAGACTGTAATACAAGATTGTTGTATAGGCCCAAATGGTGCATATGTGTACTGTGACGCAGTTAGGTGCCATGGCATGCCCTCCCCCTGAAATGGCATCCGCCTGTCCTGTATGGAGTGACATGTGGAAATGAGGTAATTCCGCTAATGTTGTGCGCCGTTGCAGGAGGCAGTTGAGAACCGCCGTGCAACTCCTCATTGGATACCATTGGGCCCTATGGGTTACAGTGGCCAATGGTGATGTACACCAGCGGTGACGGTACGCACCGCTGCGGATATGACCGCCATTTTCTATCTGTTCTCCCACTTGCTACTTGACCTTCAACAGGAGAGGACCTAGACTGCAAGCGCTGCTGTGACCTGTGTCTGGAACCGACTATGACTCGTGTGACTCGGGAAAGGGTCCGTGCCTTCACCTCTGCGGAGTTGGAAGGACTGGTGGATGGGGTCCTACCCCAGTACCGAATGCTGTATGGGCCTCCAGACCAACAGGTGAGTACACTGTGAGCACGATGCTTGGGGCATGAATGCATGGAGTGCTGTGTGTGAGGGCCTCATGTAAGGGGGGGTTGGTGGAAGGGTCCTGGGCAGCGTGCTGCATGTATGGTGGGCAATGTGTGTGCGTAAGGGGATGGGAGGGCTATGGTGGGACATGATTGTAACAGGCCAGAAGGTCTGACTGATACCTTTTTGCTATGTGTATTTTTCTGCAGGTCAGCGCCCATCAGAAAAAGGGTATATGGTGTGCCATCGCCAAGGACGTGCGGACCCTGGGGGTCTATGGCAGGCGGAGCACCCACTGTTGGAAACGGTGGGAGGACCTGAGATGCTGGGCAAGGAAGACGGCAGAGGCCCAGCTTGGGATGGCCTCCCAATGAGGAAGGGGTGCCCGTCGAATGCTGACCCCCTAATGGCCCGCATACTGGCGGTGGCCTATCCGGAGCTGGATGGGCGCTTGAGGACATCACAGCAGCCACTAGGGTGTGAGTGCAGTTTCCAAATATACTACTTGCGTGTGGTGGGGTGGTCTCCGGGTGGTGAATGTGGGCCTGTGGGTGCCAGGCCGGACATTGCAGGGTAGGTCCCATGTTGGACAGGGTATGACGTGAACCACCTCCAACCAAGCTAGTAGGCATCCACTACTGGGCAGGGGTCTGTGGGTCTCTGGTATGCTGTTAGTGGTGTTAGGTATTACTGTCTATGGGCTGGTGACTAGCATTCTGACTGGTAGTGCATTGCCTAATGCGTTGACACACACAGGGACCAGCCCTAATGCGTAGGGCTGGTCCCTGTGTGTGTGTGTGTCATGTATGTCAGCGGTGGTGTTGGAGCAGCCATTGACGCAGTGTATCCTTTGTCTCTTCCCCTCCTTTTTGTTTTGTCACCCTGTCCTTCTGTGTATTAGCATCATCTGGCGGAGGAGCTGAGGCACTGGTGACGCAGGGAGCTGCATCCCACAGGGCCCAGGAGGCTGAATCCACTCACGGTGAGGGCACCAGTGGGACGGAGGGCGAGGGGAGCACCACGGCAGAGACAGGAGTGGACAGTTCGGACAGTGATACCTCCTCCGATGGAAGATCCCTGGTGGTGACAGACACCTCTGTGTCCACCCCAACTACAGGTACAACTGCCACCCCCGTACCAGCACCGCCCTCCCAGCAGCCCTCAGCGAGTTTCCCGTGCCCGCACACCCAGGAGGGTGGGCATCTCCTTCACCCCAGGCACCTCAGGCCCTGCCCTGTTGCCCTGAGTGAGGAGGCAATTGACCTCCTGCGATCCATCTCTGTTGGGCAGTCAACAATTGTGAATGCCATCCAGGGGCTGGCACCCCATTCGCAACAAACCAATGCATTCCTGGGGGGAAATCACTCTGGCATGGCGGCCCAACAGAGATTAATCCAGGCTCTGGCCTCCTCTCTGAAGGCAGCCATTGTCCCTGTTTCTAGCCTCCCCCTCCAACTTCCTCTACCCAGTCCCATTCCCCTCAACCCCAACCTATCCCAAGCACACAAGCAGACCAGCATGCACCCAGGACAACACACAGGAGTGGTTCAGGCAAACACAAACACCACACATCATCCCACAGGCACTCACACAAACACCATCCAGATGCAGACATACCAACATCCACTGCCTCCACTGTGTCCCCCTCCTCATCCACCTCCCTCCCAGTAGCATCTACACACACACCTGCATGCACTACATCCTCATCCACTACCTCCATCACCAGCACGCCTATCACTACACACCCCTCACTGGCAGTCACCACCCCCACATCCATGCACATGTCCCCTCTGTCCTCTCCCACTGTGTCTGTGCCCCCTCCTCCCAAAGTACACAAACGCAAGCACTCAGACACCCAACAGCCATCCATCTCAGAACAGCACCCAGCCCATGTACCTGCCCCCAAACACAGCAGACAGACACCTCCTACAACCAGTTCCTCTGCCTCCACTCCCAAACCTCCACCCTCTTCCTGCCCCAATGCCTCTAAGAAGCTTTTCCTCTGCACCATTGACCTCTTCTCTACCCCTACCCCCATCCTTCACATCAGGCCAGGGTGGTCAGAACACAGATTAGCACCTCAGCCACCCAGTCCACAGCCACAGTAGTGTCGACAGCTACTGCAAGTCGGAGAGGATCCCAGGAACCAGCCAGCAATACTGGAATTGTGCATGTACGAGGTGCATCAAGGAAGGGCAAGGAGGCACCACCAGCTGCAAAAGGGAAGGGCAAGGAGGCACCACCAGCTTCCAAAGGGAAGGGCAAGGAGGCACCACCAGCTGCAAAGGGGAAGGGCAAGGAGGCACCACCAGCTGCAGAAGTGAAGGGCAAGGGGCCAGCACCTGCAGGCAGGAAGGACAGGAGGCCTGGTGGTGGGACTCATTCGGGTCCCCCACCACCTACCATGTTGGTTCAGCCGTCCGAGGCTGCAGGGGAAGGGCTGGAGCCTCTCCCCACCACTGCCAGCACCGCCACCAGCACCACTGGCAGCAACCCCAGTGGGCAGCCATCCAAGGCTGCAGGGGATGGGCTGGAGCCTCCCCCCACCACTGCCAGCCCTGACACCAGACCTGCCACTGCCACCACTGAGCAGCTGTCACCACCAGCGGGCAGTGTGTAGTCCTTCCTCCATGGGCTGTAGTGCGTCCTGGCCCCTGCAAATCCTGTAGGTGTGATACCCAGGTGAGAGACTGTGACCTTGCACTCCCCAAGATCTGCATCACAGGGTACAATGCCCCCTCCAGAACCAGTGGAAGAAGCTATCCACTCACCTCATCCTTCCCAGGATGAAGCACACTGGGCACAATGCCCCCTCCAGAACCAGTGGAAGAAGCCATCCACTCACCCCATCCTTCCCAGGATGAAGCACACTGGGCACAAGGCCCCCTCCACAACCAGTGGAAGAAGCCATTCACTCACCCCATCCTTCCCAGGATGAAGCACACTGGGCATAAGGCCCCCTCCAGAGAACCAGTGAAAGAAGCCATCCACTCACCCCATCCTTCCGAGGATGAAGCACACTGGGCACAAGGCCCCCTCCAGCACCAGTGGAGAAGCCATCCACTAGAGAGACTGCTCAGGACCAAGCAGTGGGTAATCCACCCACTTGTGAGACTGTGGCCTTGCACTCCCCAGGACCAAGCAGTGGGAAAACCACCCACTTGAGAGACTGTGGCCTTGCCCCCCCAGGACCAAGCACAGGGCATGTTGCCCCCTCCAGAGCATGTGGTTAAACCACCCACTAGAAAGACTGTGGCCTTGCACTCCCCAGGACCAAGCTGTGGGCAATCCACCTACTTGTGAGACTGTGGCCTTGTACTCCCCAGGACCAAGCAGTGGGCAAACCACCCACTTGAGAGACTGTGGCCTTGCACTCCCCAGGACCAAGAAGTGGGCAAACCACCTCCTTGAAAGACTGTGGCTGGGCACTCCCCAGGACCAAGAAGTGGGCAAACCACCTCCTGAGAGACTGTGGCCTTGCACTCCCCAGGACATCGCACAGGGCATGTAGCCCCCTCCAGGACCATTGGCATTGTACGATCTTCCAGCTGAGGTGCTCCTCCATTCCCCATCCTCCTGAGGTTCCTGTGTGTGTTCGACCTGATGCCCCTGCAGTGTTCTCTCCGTGTTGTTGCAGGAGTGAGGTGGGGCCTTGGCCTATGTGTTGTGGCCCTGTGGCCCATGGACATTGATGACTGGGCAGTGTCCCTCCATTTGTAAATATGTATATAAGTTTGTATTTTGATGCACTTATTCATGTTATTTTATCATAGTGCACTCACTTTCTTCCAATCTTTTTGTCCTTACATTATTCCTGAGGGGTAGGGGGCGAATATGTAATGTTACTGCATCTGTTTGTGTGCATGGTGTTGGGGGTGGGGTTGAGGGTGTTGCGTGTTCCATCTGTGTGTCACTCTCTTTTTCCTCCCCCCTCCCTTGTGTGCTAGGTGGCAGTACTCACCGTGGTTGTCTTTCATCGGCGTTGCTGCTTCTAATGTAGGAAGAGGTAAACAAGCATGGGGAAAATGTGCAACTCTGGCTCCATGGCGCCGTGGTTGTTCCCTGAGTGTCCAGAGATGAGTCCTTTGACTTCTGTGTTCTGTTTCTGCCGTTCTTTTGATGTCGTTGGTATCACCCCGGAAAAGGCGGCGGTTAGGCTGGTTGTAATATTGTGGGCGGTACATTGTCTTTTGCCTGGCTGTTGGCGGTTACCAACGTGGTGCTTGTTGCTACCACCATGGCCGTCGGAGTGTTAAAGTGGCTGTCTGTCTGAGCGGTTTCCGCCGTGGTCATAATTCCGTTTTTTTTTATCGCCAGCCTGTTGGCGGTATTACAGCCGCTTTATCACCGACCGCCAAGGTTGTAATGAGGGCTTATATGGGGCAGTCTAGCCTTCTCCTACATTGCTCCACAGCATGGAATGACCTTCCGCTAATACATAATAGCCTTCTCCTCACTTCTTGAATTCTACAAGAAGCTGAAGTGCTGCACGGGCCCTACGTTTGGCTATACTCACACCTGCTCTGCACAAGGATACCATCCCTGGTGATAGTGATCACTAAAAATCTGCATAACATAAATCATAGATGTACACCTGCAGTGCATGCCTCCCTCACACATAACAACATATTCCCACAGCAGACGTACAAGCCACTGACAAAGCAAGCCTTCCTTATAAACACCGACAAGATTTAGCAGAACGATAAACAATGCTTCTATCCCGCAGACAAACAGAACTAGTACAGCCTGGATTGGATTAGAGCAGGCTTTCCTCACTGAGAAAAGATGTGAAGCACAGCAAGAACAGTGTGAGTGCCATAGATATAGGATGAGCAGCAGCAATGCAGATTTCTAGATTTATGTAACAAAGTTAGCACAAGCAATAGCAAACTGCTTTCAAGTTCAAAATAAGAAAACAAAGCCCAGGGCACGCAACAGATGAAAAACACACAAGAGGCCTCTGGTCTTTAAATAATGCAATGCAAGAAGGTTATGCTTTCTGCTGGGTAAGACTTCTTATCAATGTGGTTAAAGAATATTCAGACCACTTAAGTCATGCACACACATTCTTTGAAGTCCTTTGAAATTCAGTGGGAAAATAATAAAAAGATTGTGTGACATTGGGTTGTTGGTTGAGGATGGTGTGAGCCCTTCTCAGGCAACAGCCACAGTCCTTACCAGGGTTAACCCCTATAAGTCACTAACTGCCAGTTAGCGTGGAATGAAAGCAGTCACACTTAACTTAGAGACAAGTGTAAAGTATTTATGCAGCACTCACACAAAAATAAAGTGAAAACACAACACAAGAAAAATCCCACTCCAATTTAGAAAAATAGAAAAAAGTTTAGTTAATGATTTGACACCAAAACATACAAAATCCAATCAGTAGAACTGGACATATGCAATTTCAAAGAGTTAAGGTAAGTATAGCTCCTAAAAGCCCAGGGCGCTACTTGTGATTATCAGATCGAGTAATATGCGGAGAATGTCACAAGTTCAGTGACTGCAATGGAGCACGGGCCAGATACAGGGACCTGGTTAGTCCCACTGAAAAAGTTACCTTCTGAAGTCTAGTGCGAATAGTTCCATTTGTTGTGGAAGAAGCCATGAGCAGCAGAGACAGCGTCGCAGATGGTTGCCTCTGTAGGTCAAGGCTGGAGATAGTGATGATCATCGCTGTAGCACAAAGATCCTTTCAGGCGTCACAGGCATTCATTGCTGGAGCTATGTATTGGAAGTCACTGCTGCATACAGATGTTGTGGGGTAAAGTGCAGATTTCAGATTGCCGGTCGCCACTGATGGGCTCAGTACGGTCAAGAGTCAGATTCTACACAGCTTTGCATTGGCGGTCAATGAGGGTTGCAAGATCTTCGCATGAATGAGTCTGTTCGTGGTCATGAAGAGCCAAAAGCTTCAGGATTTCTCCATTTATTTTAGGAGGCCATCAACTGATGCCACACAAATGGTCCAGGACCTGAGGTGCTTCTCTTGGGGATCAGGAACTCACCCCAGCAGGCCCAGCAGGACTGATTCTGTTGCAGGTACAATGCACCTGGGGAGTTGCAGGAAGACTTCTGGAACTTGTTGTGTGGGTTGTTCCTCAGAACAGGAGGTCAGTAAGCTGACCCTTGAAGTAACTTCAGCCTGGAATGAAGGGTGAAGGTCCAGTATTCTCAGACAGCAGGGAAGGCCTCAAACAGCAGGGTAATCCTCTGGCAGAAGGGTAGTCCTTCTTTAGAATTCAGAGGTTGAGGATTATACGGAAGAGTGAATCTGAGGGTCCCCTTTTTATATGTGGTGCCCATTTTGAAGTGGAAGAAACGTCTGGAGTTTCCCCCTCAGAAGTATTTGAATTTCCTGCCTGCCTGCCCTGGTCCCATGTTTTCTCAGGGCACCATAGACTAGTGTGAAGTCCCTTGTGTGTGAGCTGTGGCAATGTCTTTGAGGTGCAAATGTGACTGGTGACATTTCTGCCCTACTTTTCAAGTCAGGATGACACATCCTACAAAACAACCAGACCCTCCATAGTGTGGCTGCCTGATACACAAAGAACAACTGCCAACCACACCTAGTCATGTGACCCAGGAGCATGCTGCATACACCAAATGGTTAGGGCAAGAAATTGCCAACTTTCTGACAGTGGTATTTTGAGAATTGTGACTTAAACTCCGACTTAACCACTAAAGAGGGTTTTAAAGTATAAATCCTCAGACACATAATATGACATTCCTAGATGTTCCTAATCAAAAGGTATCACTTACTGTTAGTAATTGAGTTTCTGGTTGGCAGAGGTATGCACCCTGTCCAAACAGGGACCACAATCCTAGTCAGGGTAAGTCACAAACACACCCTAAATTAACCTCTGCTCATCCTCTGGTAGCTTGGCACAGATCAGTGAGGCTTAACTTTAGAGGCAATGTGTATTTGTGCAACACTTCAAACATTAAAACAGTGAAAACACCACACAAAAAGATACCACAGCTGATTAGAAAAATGGTGCTTAATTTAATAAATAAAAAAAGACCAAAATATCAAGAATCCAATAAGTATGACTTGAGATATGAATGTTTTAAGAATAAATGGTAAAGTAGCACTTAGAAACAAGACGCGCCAGCCGGGGAAATCTGATTGTACCAGACTGGAGCAAAGTTACAAGTTCATGCCGAATGTGATGGAGTGTGGGCTGGCTACAGAGATCCAGTGAAGCCTCTGAACAAAAGTACCTCAATTCTTGTTGCAATGGTTTTTGAGAATGCAGACACCAGGCTGAAGTGATGCGTTGATGTTGATCCTCGCAGTGAAGGTGATGCATCGATCCTTCCTGTGCAGTAATGATGATGCATCAATTTATTCACACTACAGCGGTGATGCCTCAGGTCCAGTTCGTGGCGGTTCTGAAGGCGATGCGCCAAGGTCGATCCATGCTGGGGAGGCGATGCTTTGACTCTGATTCATGCAGTGGGGCTGATGCACCAGTTCCAATCCACGCAACAGGGGCAATGCACCAGTTCTGATCTGCGCAGCGGTAGCGATGCGTTAGTTATGGAATATTCATAGGTGCTGAAGTGTACTGAAGTGGTGGTGTCAGAGGTCCAGTACTTACACCTACTAGTGCCTTTGAAGTTCGGAAGACTTCGAATAGAGGCCTTTGAAGTCCACAGAGTCCCTGCCCTTCCTGCCCTGGCTTCAAACTCACTAGAGTGGGAATGCAGCCTTTTGTGTGGGGACAGGACACAGCCCATTAAAGTGTTTCAGCTCCTCCCTCCCAACCTGCCCAGGATGACTCATCAGGCTGCGGATGGCCCATCAGTCACACCTAAACTCCTTTTGTGTGTAGCTGTCTAGAGGGAATGAACAAAGCACAGCTTTCAACCACCCCAGACGCGTATTCAGAGACAGGTAGAAGGCACCAGATGGCTGAAGTAAGAAAATGCCAACTTTCTAAATGTGGCATTTTCAGAATTACAAATTGAAATCTGACTTCATCATGAGTTGGGATTTTTAACTGTGATTCCAGAGACACCAAACTTGGGTTTCCATTTCTTCCCAATTGGAAATTACACTTATAAAATGTACTGCAGTAATCCCAATTTTATCCAAGAGAGATTAGCCTTACAGTAGTAAAGAACGAATGTAAGATTTTTTCACTATTAGGACATGTAAAACCTAGAAGTACATGACCTACTTTTTTAAATAGTCTGCACTCTGCCATTTTTTCGTCTAGGGCCTACTTTAGGGGTGACTTATATGTAATAAAAAGGACGGTTTGGGCCTGCAAGAGGGTTAACTTGCCAGATCGACATGGCAGTTTAAAACTTCACACACATGCCTCGCAATGGCATTCCTGAGACAGGTTGAAGAGCTACTTATGTGGGTGGCATAATAGGTGCTGCAGGCCAACTAATAGCATTTAATTTACAAGCCCTGGGCACAGATAGTGCACTTTACTAGGGACTTATAAGTAGATCAGATATGCCAATTGTGGATAAGACAATGGGCCAGATGTATCAAAGAATTTTGCATTCGCAGACGGTGCGAATTGCAAAAATTGTCCGTTTGCGAATGCAAAATCACCTTTCTGAATGTAAGAAAGGCATTTGCAGTGCAATTTTAAGGAATCACTAAAATAACGATTCCTTAAAATTGTGACCCCATTTAGAGAATCGCAATTTGTGATTCTCTAAATGCGGCATCGCAAATAAGGAATCCTTATTTGCGATTCCTTAAGCACATGTATGAAGCAATTCCGTAATGCAAATTGGGCATTAAAGAATTGCTATTACCACCAAGTTGGCCTTGGTGGTAACCATGTGCAAATTTAAATAATGCAATAAAAGTGCATTTTTAAAATTGACATGTAAAGCACACATGCTCTTTTGGCATGTGTGCACCTTACATGTCTTCCAAAATTGTTTTGGGGTGCAGCAGAGGGGGCCTTAGGCCCCCAGAACCCTGGAGTTTGCATTTCCCAAATTGCGAATTCCAGTTAGGAATTCCCAATTTGGGAAATGCAAAGAATTCGCACTTATAGGCCGATAGGCCCATAGGTGCGAATGGGAGCTATATTGCAATTTGCGATGCGTTAATAGCATTCGCGATTTTTAAGAAATCACTATTACCGAATCGCAAACATGATATATTGCATTTTGCGAATCAGAAATAGCGATTTCTTAAAAATCGCTATTTCCGAATCGCAAAAGGCTTTTTTCATACATCTGGCCCAATGTTACTATGTTTTAAGCAGAGTGCACATGCACTTTAGCACTGGTTAGCCCTTAAAGCCAACGAAAACAAATGTAGCAAAAAGGGGAGGAGGAAAGCAAAACTTTTGGGATAACCTTGCAGAAAAGGGCCAGATCCAAAACCTTTTGAATGTAATAAGATAACCCAATGATTATCCTATGGAAGAAGCAAGCCTTTAATCGTGAAAAACGAATTTGAGAGTTTTTCAACTTCAGGACATAAAAACTTGAAAGTACATGCACAACTTTTTAAGTACAATTCATTGTGCCTTATGGGCTGGTTAGGGCCTTTAGGGACTTATATGTATTTAAAAGGAATATTTAAGCCTTGTCGAAGGTTTATGTTGCCTGGTCAAAATGACAGTTTAAAACTGCACACACACGTTACAATGGCAGGCCTGAGACATGTTTAAGAAGGCTACTTAAGTGGGTGACATAATAGGTGCTGCAGGGCTAATAATATTATTTCATTTACAGATCCTGGGTACCTGTACTACTACTTTACTAAGGACTTACAAGTAAATTAAATGTGCCATTTTGGTGTAAGCCAACTTGCAATGTTTAAAGGCGAGAGCACAAGCACTTTATCACTGGTTAGCAGTGGTAAAGTGCGCAGAGCCCCATAGCCAACAAAAACGAATCCAGAAAATAGGTGGGGTAAAGGCAGAAAGTTTGGGGTGACCCTGCCGGAGAGGGCCAGGTCCAATAAAGATAAAGTAACTTCAATCATTTATGCATCCCATTATTTTCATCAGTGTTGATCCCTGTGTATGCCTGGAGTAAATAGGTCGACTCTTGCAAAAATATTGATCACTATACTATGTTCCTCAGAAGACGCGTGAGTCTCTGTAGCAGGCACACAGCTTCTACATCTACGCAGTTTAGCCTTGTGTTGTAGTGTACACAGCAAAGAAAGAAATCGGTGTTGTTTTTTTAGCTGATAGCTTCCCCATTACATCATAAATGTGCTGGAAGTTTAAGGCATCAATGTCTTCCCCCCACACACTAGGTAATTCCAGCCCTCTAGTAAGATTGGGAGGATGTTTGAGCTTATTTTCCAGAAAATGAGACAAGTAGGGCACATGACAGGGCCTGAAGGGGCAGTGGAAAGGGAGACAAATGTGGATTGGCAGATGTAGTGAGAGAAACTCAATATTTTGTAAAAAATAACCAACATTTTTGAAGACTTTCAAAGTTGAGAGGTTAGTGTTAGTGTGTGTTAGTTTTTGTCTGTTTGAGTAAGAATTCCTGGTGAAATCCGACAGGCGCGCCACCATGCCTGACTAAAAGCACCTGTACCCAACTATTTGCCAGAAAATACATTTATTAGTGGGGGTAACACCCCAAACATCCCCCACGATGCTACACCCCTGCTTCTGCCTGTCGGAGTGGTTGTACTGTGGCTCTGTAACAGTGAGGGCTTCATTCTGGTGCTTGGAGCAGACGGGGACGAAGCTCTGGCATGCAATATCTTGCCAACCATGCAGCAGAATTGGCCCACTCTAGGTTTCCTACTCCCTTTCTACATTCTCTAGTGCTGGGCAGGCAAACCTCTTCAGGTTCGTAAAGGGCAAAGAAAAGATAAGTCCCACCGTTGATTGCATTTTACTTCAAATAAAAATGTACTCGTTTTGAAGAATGTGCTGTTTCCGAAATTATATCTTTTGTAAGACGAGCTGAGGAGATGAAGTAAACTTTCATTAATAGGTGCATACACGCTGGTAGAAAATGTGTTTATCCATGCAGCGAGTGGAGCAATGAATCCTGAATGGAAAAAAGTATCCCGGGTGAGCTGTGACAGAATTCTTTAAACAATTGTAACTTGCAGAAATCCTAGCGGAGTTATTGTCGTTCCCCTTCTTTGATCTTTAAAACCTTTAATGGAAAAATAGCTCCATATTTTATTACATCCACTTAAGTCTCAGAAATAGGATCCAATTGTAACATTTCTGATATCCATTAGGTGGTAGCAAAGCCTTTCTGTTGAAACGCAGGAAACAGTTTAATATACCTGGCGAGAAGTGAGCTGTTTTTCTCATATTTTTGTTTACTATTTTACAGCAAAGTGCTGTGGGGCTCGTGTGTTTAAAGAAAAATGCAGGCATGTGCAGTGAAATTGTTATTATAGTACTTAAGGCATGGGCAGAGTGGGCGATTAGGATCCCTAATCCTTTCCAATCCCACCTAATCTTTGTCAATTTTTCAGCATCCCTCTTTACCTATCTCTACCTCTGTCTTCTCTAGCCTGTGTCGTTTTAAAGATTTTTAGGCGCCTCGTCAAGACATATTGCAGCTGTGTTTTGGTGCGATAGTTTATAATTTCATGTTGTTCAACATCAGACATGCTTGAACTAGCAGAAATTATGGCAATAAAATTAGGGGAGACAAATTCTGAGTTTATTGCATTACTGAGATGGAGAGCAGTAAAGTTATGATGAAAATGGTGTGTTCCGCAACAGGGTAGGGTACCTCCTCTCCTTAGCAGAGCTCATGTATTCATAAAGAGGAAATGGGGGAAAGTTTTTCCTCTGTTGGCGATCGTCATGCATGAACCGGCCTGGTTTCAGGATTAGTGGTCTGGGGAGGCCATGAAGAAGCCTGTGTAGCTGGGCTGGAAAGAGCCTACTGCGCACCTGCCATGCACAGTTTTTGCGTCCATAATTTTACTGCAAATGTTACATGGATATTATCAATGATGTTATCAAAGATGTCATGAGTGCTTGTGGAGTTATTAGCAGTGCATGGTGAGGGCGGCGCAAGTTATAGTTACCTTAGGGCACTAGTGATAGTTACTTGAGATAATTTTAACTATAACAGGTGCATTTCTGTGGTTTTGTGCATTTAAAATGTGAGCCTAACTATAACACCTTTGTAACCTTTGTTGTTTTGAGTGAAGTTCCATGTTTAAAAAAAGATCTGTTTCCTAACTATAATGTCCCTGTAACCTTTGTTTTTCTCAGTTTTTTTTTTTTTTTTTTTAAATGTAAAGTAATTTTTATTTCTATACATTAATCCAACAACTGCTGCGCACGACCTTTGGCTGTGTGCAGTGGAAGTAGGCCACAGAGCATGTTCTATGGCCAGGCCCTGTGGCCCACATCCTATAACCACCCAACCTTGCACCACTCAGGGCCAAAGGCTGTGCGGGGTGGGGCTGGCCACAGGGGGTCATACCACCCAACTCCACGCAGTGCATGACCTTTGGCCATGCAGCCAGAGCTGGCCACAGGTCCTCGTGGACCCCCTCCCCCAGCAGATTTCAGCCCCAGGGACCCCAACCCCTGGGGCCCAGCCTAAACATTTTATTTTTTTAGGGGGGAACCACATGGCAGGAGGCCCAAAATGGACCCCTTGATTATTTTTAGAATTAGCCCTGGGGAGGTGGAAGTCCCCAGGGCTCTGGTGAGGGGTGTGCAGCCCATGCATCAATTTAGTATTCTGCTCTGGGAAAGTGGTCTTCCCTGGGGCTGAGGCGGGGCTGGAAGCTCCCCCATCAATTTACTATTCTGCCCCAGGGAGGTGGTGGTCCCTGGGGCTGCAGGGGATCTGCGTGGCCTCCCTGCAAATAATTACAATCAAGCCCTGGGGAGTTGGCAGTCCCCGGGGCTTAGGGGGCCCTCATCCATCCCCTGTAGATACTCAAAAAGCCCCTGGGAGGTGGCGGACCCTGGGGCTGCTGGGGGACCCCCCGCATATGCTCAGAAAAGCCCCGGGGAGGTGGTGGTCCCTGGGTGGGGGGTCTGCAGGACCCCCTATATTAGTTAAAGCATTTTGCCCAAAGAGGTGGTGGTCCCCAGTGTACGGGGAGACCACACGCCCCCTCCGAATGCAAGATGGACAAATCCCTGAGGAGGTGGCGGCCCCTGGGGCAAATATAAGCCAGAAAGGGGGACCCTGTCAGCTCCCCCATTTTATTTTCCATGCCCCGGGACCTGGCGGACCGGGGGGCTTACTAAAAAACAAGTGCGGGAGACCACACTCATTTATTTTTAATTTATTACCAAGCATTTGCAACTCCGTTGTGAATTTGCAGTACAAAAAATAATTTAGCACCAGAGCTAAGGGGTCAGGGTGCCTCTACCGTAGCTCCTTTTCCAATTTTTTTGCATTTTATGCTCGGACTCGACTGAAGCCGAGCCTCAAAATGGCTGCCAACACTTCCTGGTTGAAGTGTTGGAAGCCAATTAGAGCTGTGCATTTCCCTGCATGAGCTCGTCACTATCTGCAAATTCATTGTGAAGGAACCCCAGCCCTAGATATACAAATGTACTTTCCTTTTACTATCTCAAAAACTACTGAACAGATTTACACCAAATAAGCGAAAGCGTAATCTGCGTACCAAATGCTAGCTTTCTGACACATTTGGTGTAATTCCATCTGGTGGTTCAGGCTGTAGTCGTGTTCCAAGGCCTTATGGGAATTAGGGAATTAACATGGGAAATGCACATTTTTTCACCCCCCTCCCCGCCGCTTGACAGATCACCCTAAACCTTTCTGTGTACAACAAGAATCACTGGGGCACTTTTTTTGGGAACATTTTGTGATGATTTGTCAAATGTTTTCAATGACATAGGCAGGTCAAAAACGCTTTTTCTATGGAGACATGGTCCTATGGTCCCAACTAGAACTACCTACCTAGTGTCGACCACCATCAGGTAAAATATACATGTATATGCATATATATATATATATATATATTTCTTCAAATGGCCCCTATCTGGGCGCGCTCCATAAAGTTGGTGCTCAAGTCAGGGACGGACCAGCCCTGTAATCAATCCTCCACCAAATGACACAAAGTCGTACACAGCACTCACAGGAATCCTTTTGTTTCATTTTCATTCTTTCATCAGAAAACAAGTAACCCAAACACCACCAACGCGTTTCAACCAACAAGGTCTTGATGACGGTGGACAAGTGATCACATACTTTATAGTGTCTCCTATTACATGCCATTATGAGGCATTATGGGATATGTAGTCACACCAAATTAAAAATATAATTATACCACTTAATAATGAAAACAACTTACACTTATTACAAACCCCTATAATCATGTATAGAAAACAATACTAAATATCTATAAAAAAAATCTATAAAACAATTTTTTCACATTTTTTCATTTGCAAACAACCCATCTTAAAATTTTAAAGTCTCACACAACATTAATTAGAAAGAGAGGGAAAAGAAGAGGGTGGATTTTTAAGGAAAAAGGGGAGGGGGGAGGGGAAGGAAGGGGGAAGAGGAGGGGAGAAGGGGAAAAGGGGAGAAAGGAGAAAGGGGGGGAGAAAGAGGGAAGGAGAGGGATGGAGGGGGAAGGGGAAAGACCTTTATATCACTTTAACACTGTCTCTCAATTGTATGGTTCAGATAGTATTCTCGCAATCTAATGCTTTCAAATGAGGAAATGAGGTTTGAGATTTTATATAAGTATATATATATATATATATATATATATATATATATATATATATATATATATATATATATATATATATAATCTCAAACCTCATTTAATCAGATTCCAATTGTCGAGATGTCTGCTGCTTTCCCGAAGTTTATGCGGTGTGTATGCTCCCACATGCGTTTTGTTATCATTGTGGGCATTCTGTCAAGGGTTCTATTTACCTAATGCATGAATAGAAGGACATAGCTATCTAACATAGCAAGTGCTTGGTCAGGGTATCACCACTGCCATGAGTGACTCAGGTAGCATTTCCTCCGATTTATCTGGTGATCTGTTTTGTAACACGAGGTTATCTATATTTAAACTCCATTAACCTTTTTAATTGAACCCCTCCCCAATAACGACGGTCATGGTTGTTGCGAAAATATTGCATACTTGTTTCCAGGATTTTCAGAAGTGGGTTGAAAGATATCCATTCATACAAAGCACTGCTGAGAAGTTCACTGTTGAGAAACCTTCAAGAAAAACCTTGAACTGAATCTACGGTCCCTCTTGTGTGGCTTCTACATGATATGTCCATCAACGAGTATCAAAACAGCAATACAAGTATGTAAGACCATATAATACAGTGCACTAAGTAAATCTTTAAATAAAAATGAGGTGAATTGCCAGAATGTAAATGGAAATAAATAATCATAATCTCTAAGACTCTCATAGCAACTTTTCAACAGAATTCCCATCTCAAGAAACCTTGCATCACAAACGTAGAAGTGTGTACCTTGAAGATGTATTTATATATATATGTATAGATATATATATATATATATGAGAGAGCGTAGTTTATATAATCTATATTAACATGTAATGTTTATGAATTAATGTGTGATAATGCCGCATAGAAACTGTAATAGTAAAATTTTGCTTAAACGTGCACTTGAAATGTGACCACGGGGAGTGGCCACCAATGTATACGTAGACTAATAATGATGACTAAAATGTTTATGAATTGTTATATTGAATAAGTTCTATACTAACCATTAATCATTGTGTTATCGAATCTATGCTGAAATCCTTGTAGGCCTTAAGTTAGCATGAGCTGAAGTTTAACTGCTTGCCTCTCATATTAAACATATTTTTCCTATCTTGCAGTGTGCTGACTCACAAAAGGACATGACCTCTTGTTTTCTTCAAACTAGAAGCTAAATGTAACCGTAGTAGAACCGTTCCCATGAAATCCCCATTGCTTGTAGAAAATGTTAAACAAAATGCAACAGTGTAGATTAATGTAATGTACAATGTCATTCAAACCGGTGAAGACAATGGAGCTACTGACCAAAAGATGTGCAAAGAATTACAGAAGGATGAAATCATACCGGATGTGCCACCTTTGAAGACGTAAATCATGTGTACCAATGAAGTGTCTGTTAAATAATATGGGGTGAAAGATTAATGACTTAGGGGTTCATTCTGACCCTGGCGGTCACCGACCGCCAGGGCCAACGACCGCAGAAGCACCGCCAACAGGCTGGCGGTGCTTCCTGGGCCATTCTGACCGCGGCGGTAAAGCTGCGGTCAGAAAAGGGGAACCAGCGGTTTCCCGCCGGTTTACCCCTGGCCCGGGGAATCCTCCATGGCGGCGCTGCTTGCAGCGCCGCCATGGGGATTCCGACCCCCTTCCCGCCATCCTGTTCCTGGCGGTTTTTACCACCAGGAACAGGATGGCGGGAACGGGTGTCGTGGGGCCCCTGGGGGCCCCTGCACTGCCCATGCCACTGGCATGGGCAGTGCAGGGGCCCCCTAACAGGGCCCCACAAAGATTTTCAGTGTCTGCTTTGCCACTGCACCCGTCGCACCCCTGCAAATCCGCCGGCTCCATTCGGAGCCGGCTTCCTCTTTGCAGGGGTTTCCAGCTGGGCCGGCGGGCGATCTTAATGTGCTTTCTAATAGGTTAAAGATAGTGGGGTATAACCAACGACCAATGACATTTTAGGGGAATGTACAACGGAAAAGGGATAAAAACCCATGACACGGGAAGCCATTTAGAATTAGGTAGGGAATGCTATTGATTTTATCCAGAAACTTTGTCACTCTGTTTGGTGACTTATTGGTTTACTTAAAACCATCCTCGTCCTTAGATTTGCCCATTCTACACTTTACCTCCTTATGAGGGAAGTGCCCATTCTACACCGGAGCTGAGTTCTGACTGATGGCGATTTGACTGATGTCCTGAGGATGAAGACTGAACATGTGCGCTGACCTAAACTTTGGAGGGTAACTATGACAATGCATTTGTGATTTGTCTGTTTGCTTTTCCTTTCTAGGTACCAATTGCTTACTTTTGACAGGGACCATAGTTCGATGTTTTCCAAATTGGTGTTCTAAATTGTTTTGCATGAAGCCTAACATGCTAATGCTAATCAGTGGTTAGGACAGGTGTTCACTAAACTGACGCAAATCGACAAACGACCAAAACTATGCTTTGTTGAACTGACGCGTTATTGACACTCTGCTAATTGATCTATATTCACGCCATGTTATGGTCTGATGTTTGTAATTCTCGCCTTAATGAAATCTTACCAAAGTTGCCATATCGTGACTATGCTACTATGTTTCTTGGTTTTGAGATTAATGCATCTGCTTTTAGAATTGTAATCAATAGGGAATAAAACTTCATACAATTCTACTAAACTGGTGTGGTTATTCATGACTGCAAGGTCATGGTAGTGTCTTGAATTAATTGATGACTTTGACTAAAGTGAAATGTATTGTTGTGGTAAATATTAATGACATTATCGATGTATTGATTGACATATTGATTAGCTATCTCGTCCTAAGGTGTCTCTCAACTGGGTCAAAAGATTCATTGGCCTAAAACGGTCCTGATGTGTAATAAATTATCATAAAGGGACACGTTAACAGTTCTGGTAGCAGAGGATGGTTTGGCCCTTTGGGGCCCTAGGACGGAGAATTATTGTTTAAATTGTTTTTCTGAGATAATGAAAATTGGAGGTATGATGTGTTTCTAAATTCACCATGTCTTTCCCGGGATCTCGGAGCCTGCCTAAGTGAGTTTGGGATGTTCTCTGCGTTTTAGCATGTATGGTGTAGGATTTGCGCTTGCTCAGCTTATGCATTTTGCAGGTGATTTTTGAAGTTCGTGTGTATCTAGGCCAGGTAAATGTTGTTTTAGTAGGAGTGGGCGTACTCCGCAGTATGAGTAGGGAAGTCGGCGTACTTGATATGAGTGTGGCGCTTTGTGCTAAAAAATTATCCACGTGGTTGGCTGTTATTGTACGGACCCATCGCGGTCTAAGACTCCGGAGTATATTGACAAGTGTAGGAGACACTTGGATTTATGTTGTAATTTGTGCGGTTTAATGAGGTCAATCGGGCCTAGTTGACAAGTCGAGTTTGAGTCAATTGTGTGAGTGAAACCTTCGATGGAGATTTGGCAAGTTCTAAAGTGCACTAGAGCAAACCATTTACAAGTCGAGAGTAGGATTTGCTGGTCGAATTCTGCTTGCGGGTGCGGGAACTGAGAAGGAGAGAGTAGCGGCCGAGGCTTCAAGTGAAATCTCTGTAAAGTTCTGAAGCGAATGTGTACCCTTGCTGTAGTAAACCGACAAATTTGAGTTGTTGTTGTTGTTAAAGGAGCTTGCAGTAATTTTGCATTAGTTTGATATGAATCTAGTGAGTGGCGGACAAGCCGCAAGACTTTGTCAGCTGCAGTGTGTGAGTGTGACGTCATGGGTGTTGCGCTGAGATAGGTCAGTTGCCGAGTGAGGTCGCACACGGATTGGCTGCTGTCCGGGAGAGGCAATAGGTTGAGAAAGGTGGGTGAAGGGTGTCCTGGGAATTAAAGTCACTTTCTGATTAAAAACAACAAAAGAAAAGACGCAAAAATGAATTTTATCAAAGCTTTTAAGAGCGCTCTGAAAGGAGACGCATACATTATGGCAAGTGAAGGGGAACCTACACCGCCTGAGAGTACTCCAGCCCATATAGTGATGGAGGAAAAGGGTGTTGCGCCTTGCTTGTGGATGAAACAGTGGCACAAATTGACAGAAAAAGAGGGATGTTTGGCATTCCCGGAACATGGAACGTTCAATACGAGAGTTCTAGAGAATTTGAGGTGGAAGTGTTCAAAAACCACCTCCGAGGCCAGCTCAGTACGAGGCTTTAGCAATTTGGGATTTAATGGCTATTAAAGAGAGACAACAGAAATTCCAGAGAAGAATAAAAAGGGCAGAGAAGACTTTAGCTGGAGCTAGATGGGAAAATGAGAGTAAAATGTGGAGACGGGGAATAGTTGACGGACTTAAATTGCTCCCAGCAATAGCACAGGGAGACGAGACGCAGGGGAAGAAAGCCACCTGTAAGACAGACAAAGACTCTAGTAAGCCTAAAGAGACTAAGAGATCTTGGATAGAAGAAGATGACTCAGACGATGAGGAGTTTCTTAATCAGATATTACATGATAGCCCGCCACCTTATGCGGTAAGCGACAATGTTCCGAGCACTAGTGCAGGTCCTGGGAACCAGACACAGGAGAAGGGAGTTACTGATACAGTACAGACCAGTGATATGGTTTTGACACAAAATGGTGTCAGTGTACCAACTGCACCAGACATGCAGATACAGTTGCAACCTCCACCGCAGATACAGAGAATCTATCCAGACGTCCCAGTACTAGAGACTACTACAAATCTGATAGTGCCGCCAGACCCGATATATACAAAATTGAGGTTAATACAGATTGAGCCAACTCCACAATTGCTGCCCCAGCCGCAGGAACAGTTGATACCAGGGTATAATCCACCATCAATACCTGCCCCAGCTTCAGAGAATCAAACTTTTGGAGTTGCTGCTCCACGGGGTTTGGGACCAGTTCAGACACCAGCTGCCATATCATTGCCAATTACTGTTGGTCCGCCAGTGCCATTGTATGCACAAGGTAAACCTGGTATGTGTGATCAGGGAGTAATGACCCAAGATACAATAAGAGGAGGGTCCATAGGAACTCCCCAGCTAATAGCCCCGGGAGAACAACCAGCTGAAAAATCAAGGTCTTTGATAACCCTTTGCCCCGTTGGAGGCAGGGCTAGGTATGCCAACCCCGCAGTCAATAAGTACAAATGCTTCACATTCGCCAATGATGCATGCAGGGAATATTTCACTGCAAGGTTTTACGGTGCAACAAGTGAATGAGTGCTTAGAAAAAACTTACGCTCCAAAAGCCGCAGCAACTGTAGAAAAGTTGGAAAGGTCTGAGAAGGATGAATACCTGAACTTTGTGAGACTGGGAGTGGAGGCTGCTGAACTGGTGGAAGGAACAATGGGGGTGAACAGATTAGAGTCATACACAGAAGCAGAATTGAGGTATCTGTCCCCTAAAATCACTAAAGAAGTAGGGGACAGATGTAGAAAGCCTTTTTCACGTCGCAAACTGCGAAAAACGCAGTTTGCGACGTGCAAAAGGCCTAACGCGATGCACAACCTCAAATTGCGAGTCGGTACCGACTCGCAATTTGAGGCTGCGACGCGCAAATAGGAAGGGGTGTTCCCTTCCAATTTGCGACCGCATCGCCATGCTGAGTTGCTTTGTGACTGTGAATGCGGTCGCAAACCAACTTGCAGTTACCACCCACTTGAAGTGGGTGGTAACTCATTCGCAAAAGGGAAGGGGTCCCCATGGGACCTCTTCCCCTTTGTGAATGACGAAAAAAATGTTTTTTCAGAGCAGGCACTTCCTACTCTGAAAAAACCGAAACCAGATGGTTTCGGAAGTTTTTCTTTTTGCAACTCGTTTTCCTTTAAGAAAAACGGGCTGCAAAATGAAAAAAAAAACAGCTTTATTAAAAAAGCAGTCACAGACATGGAGGTCTGCTGTCTTTAGTAGGCCACCATCCCTGTGTGTGCATGGACTCGCTACAGGGTCGCAAAATGCGACCCACCTCATTAATATTCATGAGGTGGGTCTTTGCGACCCCATATCGAGTCTCAGAAGGTGTCTGAGACACCTTTCTGCATGTACTTTTGCAAGTTGCAATTTGCGAGTCGGTATGACTCGCAAATTGCAAGTCGCAAAATTGTACTTACCTACATCTAGCCCTAGGTAAGGTACATCAGAGATTAGCGAACCTAGAAGACAAATACAATATTGATATTGAGAATACTACATTTGAAACGAAGTTACAGATTAGACTTTGACTCAAAGGACTTTGAGCACATGAGGTCTGCCAGAATGAAAGCACATCTAAAAGAAATACTGCAAAGTGCTCAGATCGGGGGAGCCTTAGAAAAGTGGGAAGGCACATGGGCAAAGAAAAGAGATAAGGAGAAAAGTGACAGTCCGGGATCAAGTCAAGATAAAGCTTCACCAGATACGGAATCAGTAAAGATGTGTCAAAGCCCAGCTCACCTGAGTCCTTGTTCAGTTCTGATGGAGGTTGAAGACAATCCGACCCCACCCTGAAACTGCTTGTTCCAGCACACTAGTTTTTAAAACAGTGCACTAAGAACAGAAGCTCAAGGGAAGGGGGGAAGTGGATAAAATAAAATAAAGAGACAACACCGTTCTTGCGTTTCCACTGTTGAAGTGCTGAACAAATCTGCGGCCCTCTCTGACTTTTGTAGAAACTGGTGCCTAATGAAACATAAACAAAGAACAGATAAGTACAACCTATTCCTAACTGGGTTCCTGACTATTCCTTTATTTATTAGAAATTTTCTTCTAAAAGTACCTCTTGGATACTGGTCTCTAGTTTCCAGGTTTGGAATGTGTTACTGCTCTGGGATGTGCTTTCTATTACTCTAAAGCTTCTAAAACATTAAACAAATACCGTTATCAGAATTACCAATATCAAACATTCATCTTAATATAACTAAAGCCTAAATTCCCAATAGCAGACTCACTTTTCCCATATTTCCAGAATCTTTTATAAAACAAATACTGTACTTTTACGTCAAAATACAGCATGTAATTTGTGCAAGTCCTTGATTTACTGTTTGCCTTGCTGTTAATGGTTTCCACGGTTCGATTCTTAAAAGTTCCATAAAAAAAAAAAATGTTTGCTTCACAAAGTTCCGCAAAGTATTCTTGTAACAAAGAGTTTGAATCACAATGTTCGTGGAAGGTATCTTGTTTCAAATTGTCTATACACGAATCCAGAAATTGTTGTCAAAGTTCTTTCAGGTAATAAAAGTTTTGCACTTACTTGTTGCTGGCAAGAGATACTGATCAGTCTAACCTTGTCTTCTTTCTCTTTTGCAGGTTGCTTGTAGGAGAGAGGCTAAGGCAAGGAGGAACCGGAAACCGGAAGAGCCAGCAGCTGCGCCCATTGAAGCCAATGAAAGTCTGTAGAGAGCAGGAGTGCCAGCGCCGAGGGATCTGTCCTCAGGTAAGCGGGAGGTAGACGAGCACAAGCACTGGGTGAGGCTCGGGGGCTGCCTTTTATAGACAGGGCTGGGTGTGGTCCTCACATGCTGCACATGTTCTTGAAAGGTGTGCAGAGTTTCAGTTATTATGCAAATGAGTTAAATTAACACATGGCCTAGAGAGGAGTGTTTTAAAGAAGCCTTGGTAAAAGCAAGGCCCAATGTGTAAACAAAACAGCACATTAAACAACATACACAGAAGCCTGGGGGGGGGGAAGGTGAGATAACAAGAAAGGCTTTCAATAGTAAGTTTAAAAGGGAGCTATTACAGAACCCACTAGTGCAGTGAGAGGGGACATGCTCTTTGCTGTGCACAAACCCTAACAAGATGTTACCAATGAGAGAAACAGCTGGTGGGGTTCTGATCCATGTACCGTGGACTAGGGGAGACATTCTGTAATTCACAAATAATAATCCCAGGTTGAGGGAGAAGCCAATAGAGTGGTACCAGCAGACAGATAGGTTTGTGAAGCTTGCGAAGTGTCTCTGGGAAGACTTGAATACCTTGTTTGAGATTATTGTTCCGCCTGACTTATGGCTTGAGTGCAAGAGAGGTGTAGACTAGCCGACACAGGTTGCCGGCAAGGGATAAGGCGACCAGGGCACCCTCTGAGGAGGTGATGAAGTACTATCATAAAGTGATCGAGTTTTTGAAGCAGAAAGTGTAGCCGAAAGTGACTGATTGGCAGAAAATCGACCAGACCTCACAGGAAGTTAAAGAGTCCATCCATGCTTATTATGAGAGGTTGTTGAAAGCGTTCAAACATTACAGTGGTACTGAAACTATTGAGCCGAAAGACTTAAACCATCTCGTGTTTAGATTTGTTGAAGGGCTGAGACCAGAGATTAGCCAGATGATTAAGAATCATTTAATCTGTTGGCAAGCGAAGGCGATTGATGAGGTGTTGCAGTATGCGAAATACTGTAGTGACGACATTGAACTGAAGCAGAGAAAGTTGAAAGAGAAAGTGATGGTGATGCAGATAAGGGCAGCGCAGGCAGGTATGCAAGGGAATGGAATCCAGCAGATGATACAGCAGCAACCGCAAGGAATGGTGTGTTTCAGGCGCAACCTAGAGGCCGAGGTCGAGGTTTTGTGAATCGCGGTCCAGATTTGAATACTGTTGTGGTTCAAAATGACGTACAAGGGATGAAAAAGATGTCACCATGTCACGTGTGCGGGGGTGTGGGGCACTGGAAGCGGGAATGTCCGAACGCGGTGCAGGATGGTGTCGTTCAACAAAGCACAAATGTCGGTACAATACGAAATGAGAGAGGTCCAAAAATGAGAAGTCAAAATCAAAACTTGCAGAATAACATGGTTCAGATGCAGGGGCTACAGCTCATGCAGCAAATGCAAATGCCACGTATTCAACCAGCGCAAATGCAGCAAGTACAACCGCAGGTTCCCATGTTACCTAGACAGCAAATGCAATTACCATTAGCTCCAATGGGACAGCAACAGGTGATGCTTCCTCAGCAGGTCACAGGTCAAGTAGTGAGTCAAAATAATACAGTACAGCAATTCCCATTGCGTGGTGAAGATGGAATAAATGATGAATGGTCGGATGACAGTTCAGACAGTGAAGAGTGCAGGCTTGCAGCGTCCCTAGAAGTAGATCAGAGGGGACCCTATGTAGAGGGAAAGGTAATGGGTCACAAGGGTTCCTTTTTGGTTGACACCGGAGCTACACGCTCTACAGTCAGAAGTGCAGAGGTTCCAAAATTGCCACTTTCAGGGTGTACTATAAGAGTGGTAGTGGTAGCAAACCAGTACTTGACAAACCCGATCACAGATCCGGTGCAAGTTGAGATTGGCAACTTCCAGGGACTGCATAAGTTTGTAGTCTGCGATTCAAGTCCTGTGCCCCTACTGGGAAGATACTTACTGTGTAAGACAAAATGCTCAATTACCTGTTCCAATGATGGAATAGAGGTGCAAACAAACAGTGATGACGAAGGGGATGATGGTCAGTTTTCTGAACTAGAGACTGAGACCGCGAATGAGGAGTACCCTCTGATAACCTTATTCCCGATGCTTACAGTGACTGACTTACCAGCTGAATTACAGGGAACAGTGACAGAGAAAGTGTGGGATTTGACAGGGAAGGAAGTGGGGTTGATAAAAGGAGTGGAACCGGTTAAAGTACAAGTGAAGCCAAATGCAGTGTTTCCCCAGGTGCCACAATATCACATGGCACAAGATGTCCTTATTCAGGTGTCGCAAATAATTGCAGATTTTGTAAAGCAAGGGGTTCTGAAAGAGTTGTTGAGCAGCCCATGTAGCTCACCAATAATGGGTCTGAAAAAGCCTTGTGGGAAGGTTTGAATTGTGCAGGTCTTGAGGAAAATAAATGAGATTGTGGTGAAATCTTGCCCCATAGTGCCAAATCCAGCAGTAATTATGTTCCAGGTTCCGTGTGATGCAGAATGGTTCACAGTTGTGGACTTGTCACAGGCATTCTTTTTGGTGCCTCTTTATGAGGACAGACAATTTTTATTCAGTTTCAAATTCCTGGACAAGGTGTACAGATGGTGCAGAATTCCTCAAGGGTTTTCTGAGTCACCATCCATCTTCACTCAGATATTGAAAAAGGACTTAGAGTCCTTAGTACTGCCTTTCAGTTCGACTTTAGTGCAGTACATTGACGACTTGCTGATTGCGTCCAGGACAAAAGATAACTGCAGGTATGACACAATTGCCTTACTGAATCATTTGGGAAAGAACGGACATAAGGTGTCCCCAAAGAAGTTGCAGTACTGTCAAAAACAGGTGAAGTACTTAGGACACTTGATTGAGAGAGGGTCCAGGAGAATATCGAAGGAAAGAGTGACAGCTATTTGGCGAATGAATCCCCCAACAACAAAGACAGATGTCAGGATGTTTTTGGGAATGGTGGGCTACTGTCGCCAGTGGATACCCAACTTTTCGATTCTCTCTAAACCATTCATAAAGCTGAAAGGCAAAGAGACTAAGGACTGACCGTATACCATAACCTTATCCAAGGAAGAGCTTGAGTCATTCATGGAATTGAGAGAGTGTATATGCAGGGTACCAGCTTTGGGTATGCCTGATTACGCGAAGCCTTTCCTACTGTTTTGTCATGAACGTGATGCTTGTTCTTTGTCTGTTTTGACACAGGTCCATGGAGGTGCAAACCGTCCTGTAGCGTATTTTTCAGCTACCTTGGACCCCGTTGCAGCAGCCTTACCGGGTTGTTTGCGCGCAGTTGCAGCAGTTGGTCAAAGCCTCACGCAGTGTGAAGGCATAGTGATGGGACATCCCTTAACAGTAATGGTTCCACATTCAGTTGAAATTCTGTTGACCCGAACTAAAACTCAGCACATGACGAATGCCCGACTTACCCGATATGAGCCAATTATTTTAGGGTCACCGAATGTCACCCTAAAGAGATATACTGTATTGAACCCGGCAACTCTACTTCCTGTTGAAAGTACCAAGATTAATAATGAGGAGGAGGTGGAGCATGATTGTCTTGAGGTAACAGAACTATGTACCGAGCCCCGACCTGACATACAAGATACGCAGTTAAAAGAAAATGACTGCATTATGTTTGTTGACGGATCCTGTTTGAGAGACTCAGTCGGAATGCTAAGATCTGGTTATGCTGTGTGTACCATAGCTGGTATTATTGAAGCTTCCTGGCTCGAGAGAGTGTATTCCGCACAAGTGGCAGAATTAATTGCCCTTACTAAGGCATGCCACGCAGCTGAAAATCTGAGAGTCACTATCTATACTGACAGCAGATATGGATTTGGAATTGTACATGATTTTGGCCAATTGTGGTCACAGAGAGGTTTCATGACCTCTACTGGTTCTCCAGTGAAAAATGGCAAACAGATTAAGGATTTGTTACATGCGATTCAGTTACCTCTTGAAATTGCCGTGGTGAAATGCAATGCTCATGTTAAATCACAAGACTTTGTGCCAATGGGAAATGGCTATGCAGATCAAGTCGCAAGGTTTTGAGCATTGAACTGTATATCGTTCAAGGAGCAGTGGGAATTATCACCTGAAAATTGAAAATGAAACATGCTTGAACTTTGCATTGAGGGTGGTTGATATACTAGATGAGCTAAAACCACTACAGGGTCCTGCTAGCAGAGAGGAGAAATGCTCCTGGCAGAGAATGCAATGTGTACAGAGAGCTGATGAATTATAGGTCTCAGAGGAGGGGAAACTGGTTTTGCCCGACAGTCTTTTGTCACAATTCGCAAGGCTCTATCATGGACAGGCACATCTTGGGAGAGATGCAATGATCAGGTCATTCAAAATTAATTGGTTTAACCCGAAATTCAGACAAACCGCAGAGGTTACCTGTCACAGGTGCATCATCTGTCAACAGATGAATGCCGGAAAAGGGACTGTGGTAACTTTGAGCCACATAGGGAGAGCTGGTGGTCCATTTAGCAGAATGCAAATGGATTTCATTGAGATGCCTGTTTGTGGAGGATTGAGGTACGTGTTGGTGATTTTGTATGTTTTCAGCCATTGGATTGAAGCTTACCCCACATGTAGAAATGACATTCTCACAGTTGCGAAGCTGTTGCTTAGAGAACTAATACCCAGGTTCGGGTTTCCGGTCTCTTTAGAACCAGACAGAGGCAGACATTTCGACAATGAGGTGATTAAGCTCTTGTGTGCTGCATTAGACATCGAACAGAAGCTGCATTGTAGCTACTGCCCTGAAGCCTCAGGACTAGTAGAACTGATGAATGGTACCTTGAAGTCAAGAATAGCAAAAATGTGCGCAGCCACCAATATGAAATGGCCAGATGCATTACCTTTAGTGCTAATGTCAATGAGAAACACACCTGATAAGAAGACAGGACTGTCACCCCATGAGATTCTCATGGGTAGAGCTATAAGGCTGCCCGCAGTACCCGCAAATGCTCTTGTGAATATCACGGATGATATGGTGTTGGACTACTGCAAAGGTTTGGCTGACGTGATTCGCTCTTTTTCCCACCAGGTGGAAGCCAAACACATTGCCACCGATCAGTGATCCAGGTCACACCCTGCAAACCGGTGACTGGGTGGTTGTCAAGAAGCACATGAGAAAGTCATGTTTGGAACCGCGCTGGAAGGGGCCATATCAAGTAATACTGACAACAACCACTGCTGTGAAAAGTGCAGGCGTTCCAAACTGGATACATGCCAGTCACACAAAGAAGGTAACATGTCCGACTGAAGAGGAACTTGAAGTTTCTGACTCATCAGTTCCAGAGAGTAGGAAGTCTCAGGGCCAGAAAGTAGCCAAGGGGGAACTGAGACTGCAGAAGAGCCCACTGAGAACAGCCTAGTCCCTCAAACAGTAAACGAGTTCGGGAGAGGTGACAATGAGCCTATCTCAGTAGAGGCAGCAGGAGAACTAAATCAAGGAGAGGTTCTCCCAGAAGTAGACGGATACGGGTTAGAGCTTGAACCTGTTACAGACCCAGAAGAAGAAGGGGAAATAGTAGAGAGAGAGGTCAAAGCACACCGGCATCCCCTGAGCCAGTTGCAGGTCCGTCAAGAGAAAACACCATAGCACAAGAGGAGGGTGCTGTTCAGCGTCCTGAAAAGACAGGCAGGAAGAAGACGCATAAAGATGATAACTGGCCAGAGAAACAAGATGCAAATGAAAAGGTTGTACCAGGTGAAATGATAACAGAAGAAACTGATACATCCCGGGTAGAGGATCTAAGTGAAGGAGAATTGCAAAGTGAACGCAGGTTGAAAAGAAAAAGAACTGCAAATAGAAGGTATGCAGGTCCTGAATGGGCATATGCAATGACATCTGAATGGCAACAAGAATTCTTAGCGTTCTGTTTTAATCGAGAAGTACCAGGCCAATACTACTGTACCTGAAATCAATCAGAGAAAGAGACTGTGTTAAAAACTAAAATTGAAAAAGAAAATTGAAAGCTTAAAAGCTGAGAAAGAGACTTATAAATTACCGGATGTGACACTGATAACCTGAATTGACTTTGAAAAACCTGATTATGACAAGCTGCTAACCTGATTTGACAAAAAGGTCCTGGAGTGAGTGAAATGCTGTAAATACACGCAGAGAGAAAGAGACTTTACATCAAGAAAAAAATAAAAGAGCTTTATAGTGTCCTCAAGTTGATTATTTTCAAGTTGATTATTCTGCTATCTGATTCTTTACAGACCATGGCTCATAATAGAGGTAGTAGCAAGAAGGGCAAAGTGTGTGGTTGGTTAAGCCTTATATTAGGTATTGTGTGTGCAATAATAATTGTAGGTGTGATTGTGGGAATGCCGTGGTTAGATAAGAAAGCGACTAACAATGCTTCAAAACCTGAGACTACAACACTAACACCGTGGGAAAAGTTTGAGCAAGATACAAAACACTTGCATGAGGGAACTAACTTAAAAGGGGAACCTCCACTAACGTCTTCTATCGCTTGCTGAATGAGTATGTTGAGACCATGGATGTGAAAAATTGTTATGTGTGCACAAAGATTCCTTCATCAGTACAAGAAGGGGTCACTTACCATAGCCTTCCACTAACCTACGGGATAAGTTGTAGTTTGCTACTAACAAGATTCTATAATCAAGAGCATGTGCAATACTTCTATTCAAATTTGGATGTGGGGTTTTCTTTTGTGCCAGTGATTGAGTTTTTGAACAAATTAGCTAAAGAGCATAATGTAAAAATAGTTAGAAGTTTCTTCGAACCGACACTAACATTTGGAACCGCTTATGCACACCGCAACAATCTGACTTGCTTATTAACACATGTAGAGAAAAGCTTCTTAGATCACACTGAGGATAGACGCAAAGCATTAAAAGAGCGACTAGAAAAAGGGTTAGAGAAACGCACATATGCAAATGATTATGCTTACACTGCAATAAAGACGCAAGGCAAATTAGCTATAGATGCATTACATATAGGTAGGCTTTGTATATATAGGCCGAAATCTGAACATGACACTTTATTTGTGGGAACGAGTGAATGCAGGCATCTGTTTTTGTTTCAGAGTAAATGGACATTCATGTTAAATGGACAGGATCCAGCAATCCCTGGGATCTATTATATCCCTAGACTTAATGCTTATTTCCTTCTCCCTAAGGGATGGTATGGGACATGTTTTCTGGGGATAGTTTTCCCAACGATTTACCAGATTGATGACTTAAAACAAATACCTAAAACATCTGAATTACAACATGCTAGACAAAAACGAGAGACAGCGGCTGCTCTCGTTGGTGACATATTTGGAGCCATAATTCCTTCAGTACGGGTTATTCTAAACTTCATAAAGATTCGAAAGTTGTCTACTATTGTGGATAACATGCTGATTTTACAGGGGCTATACTCCTGATGGATACTGAACTTGCTGCGGAAAGAGCTATGACTCTTCAAAATCGGCTTGCTTTAGACATTCTTTTAGCAAAGAGCTGCGGAGTCTGCAAGATGCTCAACTAGCGTCATTGTTGCTCATATATACCAGATAATAGTAAAAAGATTAGAGGTATGCTTACTAACCTAACTAGAGATAGTGCAGATTTGAAGGATTTGAAGGAACCTGGAGTATGGGAGAAAGTGGGAAAAGGAATTGCCAGAGTAGGGAGCTGGTTTAGCAATATTTGGAATGGGTTCTTGCAAAAATATTAGGGGGTCTATTAATTGTTCTGGCCTGTTTATTAGGTTTTTGGGGAGCATGCAAAATTAATGACAAAATTAGAAGAAATTGGACAAAGAGAAATAAAAAGAATGAGGAAAGTGAAAGGGAGATAATGTTTAACAAAACTTGGGAAAATTCACCCAAAGGACAAGATGTTGAAATGTGCATTATGCGCAAGGTGAAAAATTAAAAGTGAAAGGTTAAAGGGAAAGGTTTGTGTGATGACGAACGTCATCAGAGGAGGTACTGAGAGAGCGTAGTTTATATAATCTATATTAACATGTATTGTTTATGAATTAATGTGTGATAATGCCGCATAGAAACTGTAATAGTAAAATTTTGCTTAAACGTGCATTTGAAATGTGACCACGGGGAGTGTCCACCAATATATACGTAGACTAATAATGATGACTAAAATGTTTATGAATTGTTATATTGAATAAGTTCTATACTTACCATTAATCATTGTGTTATCAAATCTATGCTGAAATCCTTGTAGGCCTTAAGTTAGCACGAGCCGAAGTTTAACTGCTTGGCTCTCGTATTAAACATATTTTTCCTATCTTGCAGTGTGCTGACTCGCAAAAGGACATGACCTCTTGTTTTCTTTAAACTAGAAGCTAAATGTAACCGTAGTAGATCCGTTCCCATGAAATCCCCATTGCTTGTAGAAAATGTTAAACAAAATGCAACAGTCTAGATTAATGTAATGTACAAGGTCATTCAAACCGGTGAAGACAATGGAGCTACTGACCAAAAGATGTGCAAAGAATTACAGAAGGATGAAATCATACCGGATGTGCCACCTTTGAAGACGTAAATCATGTGGACCAATGAAGTGTCTGTAAAATAATATGGGGTGAAAGATTAATGACTTAGGGGGTCATTCTGACCCTGGCGGTCGGTGACCGCCAGGGTCACCGACCACGGGAGCACCGCCAACAGGCTGGCGGTGCTCCTAAGGGCATTCTGACCGCGGTGGTTCTGCTGCGGTCAGATGCGGGAAACCGGCGGTCTCCCGCCGGTTTCCCGCTGCCCTGCAGAATCCTCCATGGCGGCAGAGCGCGCTCCGCCGCCATGGGGATTCTGACACCCCCTACCGCCATCCTGTTCCTAGCGGGTCTCCCGCCAGGAACAGGATGGCGGTAGGGGGTGCTGCGGGGCCCCTGGGGGCCCCTGCAGTGCCCATGCCAATGGCATGGGCACTGCAGGGGCCCCCGTAAGAGGGCCCCACTCAGTATTTCAGTGTCTGCTATGCAGACACTGAAATACGCGACGGGTGCAACAGCACCCGTCGCACCTTCCCACTACGCCAGCTCAATTCTGAGCCGGCGTCCTCGTGGGAAGGTTGATTTGCCCTGGGCTGGCGGGCGGCCTTTTGGCGGCCGCCCGCCAGCCCAGGGCAAATCCCAAAATACCCTCCGCGGTCTTTAGACCGCGGAGCGGTATTTTGGTGGGGGAACTTCGGCGGGCGACCTCCGCCGCCCGTCGAAGTTAGAATGACCCCCTTAATGTGTTTTCTAATAGGTTAAAGATAGTGAGGTATAACCAACGACCAATGACATTTTAGGGGAATGTACAACGGAAAAGGGATAAAAACCCATGACACGGGGAGCCATTTAGAATTAGGTAGGGAATGCTATTGATTTTATCCAGAAACTTTGTCACTCTTTTTGGTGACTTATTGGTTTACTTAAAACCATCCTCGTCCTTAGAGTTGCCCATTCTACACTTTACCTCCTTATGAGGGAAGGGCCCATTCTGCCCCGGAGCTGAGTTCTGAGTGATGGCAATTTGACTGATGTCCTGAGGACGAAGACTGAACCTGTGCGCTGACCTAAACTTTGGAGGGTAACTATGACAATGCATTTGTGATTTGTCTGTTTGCTTTTCCTTTCTAGGTACCAACAACTTACTTTTGACAGGGACCATAGTTAGATGTTTTCAAAATTGGTGTTCTAGATTGTTTTGCATGAAGCCCAACATGCTAATGCTAATCAGTGGTTAGGACAGGTGTTCACTAAACTGACGCAAATAGACAAATGACCAAAACTATGCTTTGTTGAACTGACGCGTTATTGACACTCTGCTAATTGATCTATGTTCATGCCGTGTTATGTTCTGATGTTTGTGATTCTCGCCTTAATGAAATCTTACCAAAGTTGCCATATCGTGACTATGCTATTATGTTTCTTGGTTTTGAGATTAATGCATCTGCTTTTACAATTGTAATCAATAGGGAATAAAACTTCATAAAATTCTACTAAACTGGTGTGGTTATTCATGACTGCAAGGTCATGGTATTGTCTTGAATTAATTGATGACTTTGACTAAAGTGAAATGTATTGTTGTGATAAATATTAATGACATTATCGATGAATTGATTGACATATTGATTAGCTATCTCGCCCTAAGGTGTCTCCTAAATGGGTCAAAAGATTCATTGGCCTAAAACGAGTCCTGATGTGTAATAAATTATCGTAAAGGGACGCGTTAACATACAGTATATATATATATAATCAAGGTACATAGATATAGAGTTAAGAATAGTTGATCTGTAGTTCCCTATATGCACTTACGTTCTTGATATTTTGGTCCTTGATATTTTTCACACAATATTCTTTCCACACAATGTATTTGGTTCAAATATGCTGTCATTGATCCTCCAGCTGAAGAAAATCATCTTTAGAGATTGAAACTATTCCACGCTTACGTTTTTGATGCATTCAATTTACATTTCCTGTTCTTTGTCTCTTGTAGAAGGTCTATTCAACAAGGTAAGTCACTTTGCTTCCAGCCCGGAAACAGATGTCCTCATAAGAAAATTAAATATCAGGTAAGTTGGTTTTCTTTCATCGCCCCAATTCATTTTCTTCCTTGATTCCTTTATTAGCTCCTTTCCTGTTATAATCCCATTCTGGGTCTCCTCTTTTCTTTCTTAACCTGTGTACATTCTAAGTCTTTCAAATCACATACGGCAACACAGTACTCACACTATAATTTAATCATAATGTTTTTGTTTATTTACTTTCCTCACTGGGATGTTTGTTTCACAGGTTTTTATTGTCAAATCCAAACCATTCCTCTATCTTGTACCCTATTTATGAAGCATCTCTATTCTTTAAACAAGATCCGAATATTTCTTATGTCATATATAATGAGCCTATGTGCCATCCAGCATAGGACCTCTTCCTGCCCCTAAAAGACAACCACACAGAACATGCTAATGAAAACTCCCTTTTCTCAAACAAACTCGCTCTGTTCATTCACTCAATAGATCAGGTGTCTCCTGACTTGTGGCTGGGACAGTCCTCCTCCCAATGTGCGCCCGGGTATTCCTGTCAAGTGTTTGATTGTCAGCACTCTGTTGCATCCTCCAACCATCAGGCCTCTGCAGCTCCCTAGTCTCCTCCATTGGTCCCACCTCCTCTTTCTTGGTTGTTTGTGGTATCCCTTCATCCCTGGGGTCATCAGGCCAGATCCCCCACAATCTTGTCGACTGGGCTGCTTCCTCCAATGTCCTCTACCATCGCCAGCACCAAACACCACATTCTTTTTTTCTCTGTTCCTTTTACTTCCTTCCCCTCCTCTCTTGTCCCTTTTCTCTTTTTAGGTCTGGTGTTACCCAATATCTTTTGATTTTACTAAGATAATACATATCTACTTACTTAAATGGGTCTTCAGTCAGATCTCTTCATCCATTGGCCTGTTGTTGTGTCATTCATAGTTTGCTTCCTCCCACTATATTACACAGCATGGGGCAGTGGGTCAGCCTACTTAAGACACTGGTTAACTTCAATTTGAGTGACAGCATGTTGCTCTTTTGCAATGAGAACATTTGTACACAACAAAGGTCCCTTCTGGGGCAGTATTTTTGGTTTTTACTGTAGTGTTGTCTTTATGATAGCAGGTTGCTTTCTACCAGCTCTTCATGTGACCATATGGCACATTTCAGCTTTATCATATCCTTTCTCTTGTCAGTGCTGTTGTAAATTCTTTTGCTATTTCACAGCATAATATATTGTGTTTGTAGACTCAGTTCCACCAATGGTTCTTTATTAAACTTTGGCGAGGAAGAAATATAAACTTTGTCATATTTACTTTGCAGGATACTTGTAAGAGTTTTATTTAAACATCGGGTTGTAATTTGGGTTTTATTATCCAATATTTTATACCGTGAACCCTCTTTCCTTGCTTTTTTCCATCTTCTTTCCTTCTTTCTTTCATTTTTGGATTCGTTTCTTTTTACCTTTTTTCTATTCTTCTTTCCTTGTTTCTATTTGACATTCTTTCCTTTTCACTCAGTCTTTCCTGCTTTTTTTCCCTTTTTGGTCTCTGTCCTCCCTTTATACATTCTTTCCTTTTATTATCATGTCTTTCCTTCTTTCTTTCCTCTTTTTCTTCTCCTCTTCATTCTTTCTTTTTTGCCTTTCCTCCTGTCTCTCCATTTTCCTTTCCTTCTTTTATCCTTTCTGTCCATCTTACTTTTATGCCTTCTCTCCTTTTTTCCTTCTACCTTTATCTCCTTTTTTCTTTCTTTCCTTTTTGCCTTTTTTCTTTCCACTTTCTCTCTTTCCTTCTTGCCTTTCTTTTCTGCCTTCTTTTTTGCCTTCTTTTTACCTTCTTTCTGTATATGTTGCCTTCTTGCTTTATTTCTTTCCTTCTTTGTTACAATGTCTTTTTTTTCCATCTTTCATATTTCTTTCTTTCCCTTCTTCTTTCATTCTCTCCTTCTCTTTTTCACCTTCTTTCCTTTTTTCTTTAGTCCTGTCTTTCTTTTTTGCCTTCTTTCCTTCTCTTTCATTTTTGCATTCTTTTTTCATGACTTCTTTCCTTTCTTTCTTTTTTGCCTTATTTCCTTTTTCTTTCTTTTCTCTGCCTTTTTCCTTCTTTTGTTCCCTTCTTTCCTTTTTTATTTCAATCGCTCCTTCTTTCTTTTCTGCTGTCTTCTTTCTGTCTTTTCTTATTTTTTTTTACTTTTTTTCTTTCCCGTCTTTCCTGCTTCCATTATTTTTTGCTTTCTTTCCATCTTCCTTCCTTTTTTCCTTCTTTCCTTTTATGCCGTCTATCCTTCTTTTGTGCCTTCCTAACTTATTTCTTGTTTGCCTTCTTTCCTTTCTTCAGCCCTTCTATCTTTCTTTTTGCGATTTTCCATCCCCTCTTTCATCCTTTTTTGAATTCTTTCTTTCCTTCCTCTTCCTTTTTAACCTATTTCCTTTTTCTTCCATTCTTTCTTTCTTTTTCCCAGCTTTCCTTTTTGCTTTCCTTCCATCCATCCTTCCTTTTTGCCTTCATTCCTTGCCTTCAATCCATCCTTCCTTTTCTTTTGCCTTTCTTCCCTTCTTACTTGCCTTTTTTCTTTCTTGCCTTTTTACTTGCCTTTTTTCTTTCTTGCCTTATTTTTCAAAGGAGATTTCTCAATACCAGACCAACTGACTATTTTAGATCTGTGTTAGCCAAGACCTTTTGATTTTACTTAAAATATGTACAACATAGTGACTTATAAGGGTTTGTAGCCAGACTTGATCAATTAGTCTGCAATTGCGTCATTCATTTTTTTCCCAACCACTCCAGCATGCATCAAGGGGCAACACATCAGTCCACTTCACTATGAGTAACGGCATGCTGCTCATTCAAAAGGAGCACATTCCAGGGACTGATGTGGTAATGGCTATTTTTTGAGACCACAAAACATGTTTGTCTTTAGCCATTTTTATTTTTATTTTTTTGATTTGATGATGGACGGGCATCTTCCAGAACCATAATGGTGTGCAAACCACGACAAAGCAAAGCAAACATTGCTGAAAGGCTTTGGCAATGCTTATTTATTTTCTTTCTTGCCAAAAGCTTTTGTCACATCTTGTTAACCTACGTTCATTTTCTCTTCCAGCTCCTGTCCTTCCTGTAATCGGTGAAGAGGAAGCACGTCACCGCCAGCTGCTGGTAAGTGTTCCTTTTCTCAAGCTCCGGTCCTAAAAATAAACAAATGTAATGTGGACGCAGGGAAACAAGTAAATGTGTTTCCTAGAGTAAGGAGTTTGCCTAAGGATGCCCGGGAGTCCAGGATATTAATGTATATTTTTTTTATTAAATTATAGTTAGATGTTTCGAATTTGAATGATATTTAGATGGATCAAAGTTGATTACAAAAAAGAATGTCTGTAAGGCAGATATAGAGCATACCTATTCAGCTCACTATGCAAGGGTACACTTCATGTAACTTATCAAATCCATGATTCACTGAGCTGATTACTTGCCGTTGAATCAAGCAGTGTTAGGTAGGGCACCAGTTGGAATCAAGGCCACCTCAGCCTTGTCTTGTGCCTAAAAGTTGTTAAATTGAGTCCCAATAAATTGGATAATAGAACTGCTTAATTGTTTTAGTTGACGAATAAAAGCAGAAGCTCTAATTAAAAACAAAATTATTATTATTATTGATATTACTCATAATTGTGACGAAATGGCACAGAAAGACACAACGAACAGAAGAGGAAGCAATTGGAAGTATTATTAGCAGCCTATTTCAAACCCACACTCCACGGTTCCTTTGACCTTGCCGTGCCTCTCATGGTCATAGTCCACTGTCACAGAGGATTTGCACTGCCAGACAGCCAGTGGACATCCATGTTACTGTTGCTTGTGCCACAGGGAATACAGCAAACACATTTTGCTCCAATCTATATTGGAATACATTTCTGAACAAAGGCAATACATTGGGAGAAATGGATTGTGGATCATTTGTAAAAGATACATGATACTGTTACACATATAAAATGATTTCTAACGAATAACAGTGTTTACTTAAAAGATTCTGATTCACGGATTACATACATCAGTCAGGTCTTTTTAGTAATGCAATAAACAATGTAGCAAACCGATTTCGCCCCAAACTTAATCCAATTTTGTACATTTGAAAACTTGAGAAGAAATATTCTTTGTTATTCTATTGTTATTTTCTAAACACAGCACAAATGTAGTGAAGTCATTTGCTTCATTGTATGCCCTTGTGCCCGGCTACAGTTCGTGTCATGCAGCCCATAATCTATTCTCTACTGCAAAAAGAAGCAAGATGTGTCAATATTTTGCTATTTTCAGTAATAAGCCCCTTTCTGCTCTCTGGGCCGTGTTTAACTAAGCAGATCATCATCAGCTAATTTCATTATCTTCCCTGCACATTCCAGGAATATTACTGAAATGTTTGCAGCATCTTGCTGGGTTGGAATTCAGCATGTGGCACTATGCATGTCAACACTCAATTTAGGTTGGAGACTCCTGAATTTTTAAATCCAAAAAAACATTATTGCATCTTTCTGAGTATATTTGAAGTCCTATGTTTGAAGCGCACTGGGTGTTCATCACTAGTATATTGCTGGGTTACTTATCCGTGTCCTCATTGGAAGCAGTGAGTCAACATCAAATCTTGTGCAAGGTCATACTTTTTCAGAGTCACTTTGACACAGTAAAGCTGCCTGGTGCACCTGTCTCTTGGCTGTAAAACTGACTGTGAACCGGAAGTCTGGCCAGAGTGCTCTGTTCGGTGTCAGTCATAATCCGTAACACAAATAAGCAAGACAGGAGAAGGAAAGAAGCTGGGGTGGGTCACCTGGGGTGGGTCACCCACCAGGTCGGGTGAATTGAGCTCCATGATTTTTAGGCGCAACCAAAATTGTTGGCAGTGTCTTAGTTAATATTCCCAAATAGCAACAAAAAAAACACCATTGCACTTCATGACTCCGATATGTGAGACTTTCATAATTTGAAAATACCCTTTTCTCCATAGTCATAAATACAGAAGCCACGATAGCAGGAAACATATGAGGCTTTAGGGTTAAAGTGACAGAAGAACTCACCAGATGTCTTAACGCATTCAGCTGCTTTATTTAGATTTATTTTTACCGAATGCTGTAATTAGGTCAGTGTGTGATATGTGCACAGGCAGTGTGGGATTTTGATTTTGCAGTTGAGATGTTAGACCAAAATACTCAGGGCAAGAAAATCCATTTTTAGGTCTCCACAATTCTCTCCCAAGGCTAATATGATCAACACAGAGAGATGGAAGAATGTTAAGCCAAAATCATCCATTAGTTTTTGTCAGTCCATATTCACCAACCGTTGCCTGATTGAGCTTCCATTCGTGACATAAGAAGTTTCACTTATGCACCCCAATCAGACCATTGCGTTGGTACAGCAGGCAAATGTAGCCACATAAGCAATACTTACTTGGCTCTGCTTTTGCAGGCAACATGCAAACCGTTCTAGACTTTGGACATCCAAACTTTAGTTCACTTGTTTTTCAAACATCTTTACTCTCTTTAATGCTCAATGCATTTTCGGCCAGTTGCTCTTCATCAGAAGCTATTTATTCAAAGTTTCCTACATTAAATTAATTTAAAGACCAGACTTTACCTGAACTTTATAATTCTTTTTTAGGATCCTTCTACATGGGGCAAAAAAGCAAGTCTACACATGGTAGATTTACCTAGTCCGAAAGGGTTGTGCATAGCCTTGGTCTCATTAGAGAAAAGAAAAACTGAAAGATGTTTCTGCCCCCGCCCACATCCCTTAAAGGCTGCACTCATAGGACAATCATGGTGTTAAGAATTGAACAGACCAGTCAGAGAAGCTCTAATATGTTACAGATGAAAAGCTATACCCCAAAACTCATTCACAAAACCAAGAGGGATATTTAGAGTTTTACTGATGCAGGTGTTTTCCCAAAAAATGCTGAATGTCCCATTTATTCTGTTTAGAGCCTATATCCATACATAATAAGTTTCCCCCACAGCATCATAATTAAGCTGGTGCGGACACCCATTACTTAAAACTCTATTTTGAGTAGTTAGAAAAATTCAGCTAAAATAATGTTTTCATTTGAAACTATTGGAAGTATTGGTACCTGTTGTTGCCAGAACCCATTGGCGTGTAACTGGAGCTATAGCAAGGTCATGGGGACCCCTTGCCATTTGCGAATGGCCTACAACTGTTTTGTGGAGGTGGTAAAATATTAATGTTTTGTGACCGGATTTCGGTCGCAAAACATTGATACACACCGTAAAGATTTGGGCCCATATTTATCAAGCTTTTGCATTACCCTCATGCCAGGCAAGGGGAAGCAAGGAAGATGCACAACCTAAGTGAGATTTATCAAGCCACACGAGCCCACCTTGCATGGCCCAACATGGCTTGATAAATCTAGAGTAACGCACGGCAGCCCAAATTGCTGCCTTGCATTACTCTGTGGCAGGGAGTCATTCTATGGGTGGAGTGTGGGTGTCCCTATGCATCCACCCATGGATTTTGGTGCATTCACAGATTTACCATTAGAGGTGGGCCTGGGAATGCTTCAAAATACTTTGCCTTCCCAGATAAGGCGTAACAAGGAGAAATATCTTTATTTATACTTGTTTTTCCTATTTTTATGTGTGCTGCATCCTGCATCACACAAAGAAGAAGGAAAATGTCTCTCAGATTTTTTTTGTGCCTTCCTGCACAAGTACAGTACTGCCTGCAACGCAGCCACCCTTGCAACATGACAAAGCCAAAAGTGCACCAGCCATAGGAAAGGACTGGAATGAGCCATGTAATGTTAAACATGGCACATTCCTGCCCTTTTCCTTTCGCTCAGCGCAGCAAGGTGGTTTTCTGCATTGCACTGCATGAAAGATTGATAAATCTGCCCTTTGGTACCTGGAAGGAGCACCCTTAATATACCCCTTCCAAATACTGAATTGGTATTTATTACCAACACCAATTAATGATTTGTTAAGATTTTGAAACATCTTATCGAATAGCAAATTGGGTTTGGTGAATTAAAAAATGCAATTTTTTGGTCAGAAAGGCTCTGATGCGATGAATTGGAGCCTTACAGACCATAGAATAGCTTAGTACATGAGAGCCTCTGGCTCAAAAAAACTGTTCAGCACCAGGAATGGATTACATGCTGAGGTGTCTAGTGTATGTGAAGGTTTCATCACTGCCCTAAGAGGCACCCTCATGTTGAAAGATCTGGAGTTCCTTTACAGTCTCTTCTAGCATCTGAGGTAATGCACATGTATATGACAGTTTACCGGAAGTTACATTTTCTGCACCTGGAACACTTAGCAAGGTGTGAAGATCTGTAGACTGAAAATATTTTTGTAAACCCAGCCTTGTCAGATCAGGTCATCATGTCTATGTTGGTGTATGTCAGTATAATCATTTATGTGGATTCGCTGTACAAGCCAGTCATCAAATTGTGACTTTGGACATGTGGTCTGAGCCACTGTATGTGGTATTTATACAGTGTGAACAAATCTGAGACGCAAAGGAGCCATTGCGTTCAGAAAGCAACAGAAGGGTTTTGAGAATGCCTGGAAACATACTCAGTAAGCTACACCATAGAAGTGTAAGTTCTCATGAGGTCTTCATGCCTTAGTTTTAACTTTGTTCCTTCATGCTGATTTGATCATACTCCAGGAAGGATGCAGCAGTCACCCCATTCGAGGATCAGTATGGGTACACAAAGAATACATCCATGTAGTCTAGCCATTGACTGCTCCAAGTAAGATATGTTATGGAACCTATTAGGAAAGCTGTAGTTGTTCTTCAGGGGGCGATGTTCATACTGTGTAGGCAGTCATAGAGATCTACATCATGATTTCTCTGAGCCAGCATGATAGTTTTTTGTAACGTTTATATTCTTTGTCTTCACATTTGTCTAGATTTGTGCCTAAATCTGTAGAGGCTGTTGTTGCAAGTACATAGGTACACTTTTCTTTTCTTTTCTTTTGGATGCAATGTGCAGATTGGCCAATGTGAAACAAAAAGACTTTACATTGAAGAAATGTGCATGGTGCTATAGATGTGTGTGTCTCCTGGAGCTGAAAGACTTATCCCTGGTAGATCGATGGTGAGCCAGTGAGTGCAGGGATCACAGTAAATCAACCTATTTGCTTTTTCATGATGTGCAGACTGGTGGGGTACTTCTGGGTAAAGACACCACCATCTCCTCTTACAATTGTTAGCTCACTTTGCTGTCTAACTTACTAAGAATTGCGAGGAACCTTGCAGAGATCCTTTCTATTTTTTGTGAGCTTTTCACTCTGTACCAGATAATGATAATTTTCACAAGTGTGGCTGCTACTGATTTCTATCACATACTCCATCTCAGTCCCTTAATGGCCTGTCTTAAAGCCACTGACCCATCTTGCCTCTTCCTCTACCTCCTTCCTGTCTAGCTATCTAGACAGTAATGTTTACCCACCACATAACATTCTGGTAGAGTGTAGTCTTCTGGCACGATACCTTTCTATTGACCTCTTCTGTCTTGTCTTTCTCCCAGTGCTTTTAGGTGGTCTATGGGCTTCTTTTTGGATTCCGGCTGAGTTTTTAAGATATAAATCCTGGCGGCTCTATAGGAGGCCTGTATGAGGCCTTGATATTTCTCTCCCAACCAAAAGATTTAGTATTTTCCTATGTTAAGGACATCTTGGGGAGGAGGTACAAGAAATTTGCTGACATTCGAAAGTGGTGGTTTACATTATCCCAACACTCAAATGAATATGCGGCCCACATCCACTTAAAGACAAGTGGCATCGCCTGCAAAGACATCGAAAATGGCATTCCAACTTAACAGCCCAAGAATTTAACAACCTCAGGTGGGCAACACCACAGTAGGAGCTAGGACATCAACCGACTGGATAAGATGAAGTGTAAGAAAGAAAACAGAGAAAGGAATCTTTCCTCATCTACACATCAATGATATGGAACAACATCCTCAGTGGCATCAGAAATTCTGCAATCCTTTTGAAAGTCGGAAACAAACTGGAAACAAATGCTTTCAAGTCACATTACGTATATAGTCATAACTCCTCACATAGAGAACATCTCAAGAACATATTTCGACTGAGAAAAAAGAAAGGATCTGAGTAAGAACGGAGAGGAATGAAAATATATATCCAGACCTTTGTGATAAATGAGGCTTATACAATGCCCACATAATCTTTCCATTATATTGTATTGAACGATTTTTAGTACTTCATACACCTATTGAATGTTGGAAGCATGTCTGGGGGGGTTGAGTAAGAGGTGACTCGATTTTTTGTGTGTTGTTTCTAGTGTTGTCTATGTGGAAAGTAATGGTTGCTGTGCAGGAGGTTTAAGGGTGGGTATCTGCAGTCATGCTGTGGTGATCCTGCAGCTGATGTTATTCGAGTGCTGCAGCAGTTGAGAACGTGGCTGGACGCCACACAAGATGGCCACTGCTCTTTAGAGCTCAGTGCAGCTTCACCGCTTCACCAAAAGGAAGAGATTTCTTTCCTCTGACCGGGTCGTATTTTATGTCAAGCTGTAAATTGGAGCTCTGCTGCTGCCAGAGCATGCCTTCGCCTTCGATATTAATGGATTTTCAAAGGTATTTCTAAGTCCCAATGCAGGCATGCTTCACAAGCAGATTTGTGCCTGAAGTAATTTACGTTTGAAGACACACAAGGCTACTCTCAAAGGTTTCACTTTAACACCCTCAACTCAAGGCGTCGCTATCATTTATCATTTTGCAGCCTCAATGATGTTTAATTTTCAGCATGTATAAAGACATTTTTCTGCATTATTGACAATTTTCAATAATTAAGAATCCTTGCTCAACTTTTGGTCTTTTATTTTTCATCCAGCACACCAACTGTAGCCTTTCATAGCTACTCGCCTGCAGCTAATTATGCAGGAGTCCTTCTTTACAGTTCCACCATAATATTGTGAATGCTATAAAAGGTTTTTTGGGGGGGAAGTTGAGCACAATTGAGATTACTCACTTTTCCTCCTCCGAATGACAAACTGTCTCCCATTCATGCAATGAATTCTCATCATATGGGAAGCATCTGCCATAAGTATTTCTCTATGTTTCTGTGGTAACACCGTTGCGTGGCACTCACAACGTTTCTGTATCACTGCTTTCAGACTTTATGGGGAAATCCTGCAAAGGGCAAGCTACAAACAAAACCTCTTCAAAGGCTATTCCTCTCTGCATACATAATATTCAAATCACTAAGCCAAACTCACTTGTAAAAATGGATGCTGCATCAGACTTCTTAAAAGAATGCACTTTCTCAACTCAACATATAGGTACTATACCAAAACAGCTACAAATAACTCTTCTATTAAAAGGCCAAAAAAGAACCCGGGCTACCCTGCCAAATCCCCCACTCATTTGACTTTAGGAGATGTAAAGGAGGAATTAAGAACCTTAAGGCTATTTATGGTTGACACAAATGCTTCACTCCAATGTATTGAGGAGAAATGGTCATTACATGAGCAACGTATCTCAAAATTAGAGCAGAGAGTGAGTGATCTCGAAGATATGTGTCCTACTACTTCCTATATTACTAAAGATGTAACTCAACCTAAATGCCTTACAAAAAACTTGGAGAACAGGAACAGAAGGTATAATCTCTGTCTTTTTGGTATTCTGGAGGGTTCATAAGGATCTAATATGTTTGCATTGTTACAGTCAGCGATACCCTTGATCCTACATCTTCCCTCCTCTACTCGAGTTCGCCGAACTGTCACATCTTCTCTCTGTTGCTAAGAAAGCAGGCCATCTTCACTGGTCAGGTCACAAGGTGTTTTCCACGCAAGATTCTCCTGCCACAGCAGCTCATTGAAAACAATTTTTAGACCTTTGCCCTCGACTAAGATCCATGAATATTCTATATGGCCTACTATATCCAAGCCTCTTTAAAACACCTTTGGAAGTCAAATTCTACTCTTTCGAAGAACCTGCAGAACTACAGACATTTTTACACCAACACACAACAGAAGTCATGGATATAGGTCCATCCCCATCCCATGATAATATCAATGCTTTAATGCTCTCAGAGTTGTTTATAACATTGAATTTAGACCACCGTCAGCCAAGTGGGAAAGTTGTAATAGGGCCGGCAGGGAGGTAGCCAGTAAGGCAGCAATCTCCCCATCGGAAGTTCGGCGTACGGGTCTTCCTGCCCGCCGAACTCAAAATGAGGCCCTATATGAGGAGTAGGACAGGAGTACTAAGTAACCAAGAGAAAGCTTTCTGAAATCTGTAATGTTTTTTTGAATAGGTTATCCTTATAGCTGTTTGCTTACTGTGGTTTTGAATGCTCTGTAATTTGTCGACCTTTGCCTTACTTCAATTGATTTCCCAGGAGTAAATGGTTAATGTTTTAAAGTACGCTTTTTATTTTATTTATTTTGCATATTAACTTTAAATGCCCCCTACTTATTTTACCTGCACTCTGGGTGAATTTGGTTTCCACCTCCTTCTTAGAGTTGTAAAATGCCTAAATGTGTATTGATTTGATTGGTTATTTAAATGATGTGATCATGCTTAACATGCCTACACTTTCTCAGATTAATTATCGATTTAGCCTTTGCTGTATACAGTACTTAATTAAATTGCATGGAAAAAAATTCAGATGAAAACAGTTGCAATGTAGAAGTGGTTATATATGTGTCATTTTCCCAAACAGGAGAATTTCTGTTTTTGTTTTGCTTTTTTGTGGTCATATGTCCCAATATGCAATAACACACAAGCCACAACTGATGCCGCAGAAGTCTAATTTATTTAACTCACTGGACTTTTTCTTCATTTGACTGCTTTTTTTATCGCAGGACAAAACTAAATCTGTCACAAATGCATACAGCTACACAAACTGTGGTTATCAATAGACATCAATGCAAATACCATATTAAATATTGTGGTACTGATAACTCTGATCTACAAATCATTAGATGACTCCATGCACCTGGCGCAACAATGTGCTAGCCATAGTTGTTTTTTTAACAATCTAATTAATTATAGTTGTCTGGATTCCCAACAATGAAACATATCAGAACAATATACCAGGGGCCTTATTTACAAAATCTGTATTTACTGTGTTGTAATTTGTGATTCACATCAAATTGCAAAATAGGAATCGGTAAAGATGATTTACATACCTTTACTTGATGCTAAGAGTGATCTGAACCCTTCGGTATTTTTAAACACAGAATTGTTAAAAGTGAATCAATATGATTTGCAAATTGCTGATCTCTCACCTGCAACACCTGTGTGTACCACACTCAGTCCAGGAAGTGCATTTGCCTGGAGCAACACAGCACAGACAGAGTTTGACACCCATCCCATCAGTATTTGCACTCAAGATATCAAGCCGGAAGCCACAGGAAGGGGTAAGGAGGAAAAGAAAGAGGACGTCTAGTGATACTGAGTTGGAGATTTTGGTTGAGGAGTGTATTGGTGAACATGACATTCTCCTTGGGAATGCTTCAATGCCTGTTACTGAAGCCATAAAGAGGCAGATATGAACAAGGATACAGCATTGTATCACTGTTGTTGGAGTCACCAAAAGGTCTGTGGAAGCAGTTCAGAAGAGATTGTATAACCTGCACTCCCACACAAAGGAGAAGGTAGCCACTCAAATGACGGAGGCAAGAGCTACGGATGGAGTACAGAGCAAAGAATCACCACCCTTTATGGAAGAAATGATTGAGTTCACATTGCATTCAGAAGCCTCAAGAAATCTTTATTTCGGTGGCAAGACACAGCCATAAAAGCACAATTCAATTAAACAAAACATCATAAAACAAAATTAAAATCACAGTTGATCGCTGATTAAAAAAAGATAAATACACAATAAAATACTCAGAATAAAAGAGTGTGCAAAATACCAGTCAGATGCAATAATAAACTATCAAAAAGCCTTTTGTTTTCTCCTACTTAACACACAGTTTAAAAAGGAACAAACAGAGCAGCAGAGGACGAGGAAACTCAAGGATTGCAGGTACAACAAGGCCTCTGCACATCTTCTAATGCCACTGGCTCAAATTAATGGGACTAAAAACTTTTTAGAGATGGCCCTATAATATTTACAAAAAAAAAGTGAAGTGGAGAAAACTCTGGAGGGAAGACTCATCACAGGTGCAAATTAACACATTGGTATAATTAAATTGACCCAGTGGGAAGCTTAAAAGCCACTTTACTGAACGCAGCCCACATGTTGTTAGAAGGACTCCCTCCTAGGTGGTGTCCATCCAGAACAAATAAGGTTCCATATGAGGGGGGTAGATGGAAATCTTTCATATTCCCTAACGGAAACATTAGCTGCTTCAAGTTCCTTTCTGCGCTGTCTATTCCTGGTTGTGAATGCATTCTTAACCCACAATATGTCAGGCTTGGAAATACAATTAGAGGCGGAAAAAAGCTTGGGTTTCCCCAAATCAGTCAGTTCCTGTTTGACGTAAGACAACCAAGGAATATTTAGGCCTCTATCGCAAGCAATGCAGACCAAGATCACCTTCCTGTTCAAGACTACATGTTGGTTCATCCAAATGGCACACCAAAGTGCCAAGGGGCTGGTTTGATCAAATATTCGATAAACCCAACACCAAGCACCTGATGGACAATATAAGAGGCACATGATGGAGGTACACCCTGGAGGCGGCACAAAGCCTTATTCTCTTCAATCTGAAGAGCATAGCTGTTAGAATAGCCCCATATGCCAGCCCTGTAGGTGAGGATGGGAAGATATTTGCTCCTAAAGACTTCCAGCAAGGGGGCCAAAGGTTTTCTGCCAATACACAAGGCTAAACTATAAATAAAACCTGTGGCACTGGTAAACCTCTGAGCTGTTTTGTTCTTACAAGGGCTCCAATTGACCTTGGCATCAACACCACCCTCAAATTTGAAAACTCCTGGGTGGAAGCAACCTGATGAACTTGGAAGTAGACATTTCTTTGTTTCATGGTTTTGGTCCTGCAGAACATAGTATACATTTGGGTACGATCAGTGGATAGACCCAAAAAACCCATGAAGCCCACAAATTTCTGGAGGAGAGTGTTAAGACTCGTGGGTTCTACTCATTATGACAGCATCGTCCACGTAAAATAATGCAGGGACTTTTTTCCCATCCACCAAAGGAACAGCTGCCACACAACTATCCAGAAGCCACCTTAGGTGTGTATAAGGTTGACACTTCTGTCAGTACATCAGATGCTCAAAATTAGCCAATTACTATTTTCAAAAACATATAGCTCTTGTATGATTGTTAAAAAAAACATTTCAAATGAAATATAACAATGACAAACTTTTAGGTGTTTTTATTAAATGAATTAACAATTTATTGTGTTTTCAACAAACCTTCAACAATATTCAGCAAAATATACATATCATATTTTCATAGTGTTCCAGACCAATCATTGTGGGTAGTTTTGTCAAAATGCTGAAATGTATTTTTTTGGTTCGACAATCAGACATTTACATGTGTACGCTCCTGGTCTGGCAAATAAGTATTGTTAATGTATCATGTAGGTGTAATTGAACCCAGAAATAAAGAAAGGAAATTGTATGTTAGTAGCAATATACAATTTTTAAATGTAGGCAAATGATGACCATTAATATTGAAAAAGTACTTTTGTTTTGTTTTAAATTACAACATATCAGTTTTCCATTGCTACTCATACAGAAACAGATGTGAGTGAAATATCATTTTAGAATGAGGATGAAAACATTGAAAATGTTATTATTATTCTGTTGGAAAGTGGACTACTGGTAAGGGCAGGTAAGTACCGACACTTAGCAATAGGCCACTAGCCCCCACTAGGTTCAATTAGGTCTCAATAAATTAAACCCAGCTCAACCCTTGGTAGCTTGGCAACGAGTGACAAGGCTTAACTTAGGAGACAAAGTGTAAAACATTTAAGTATCACATAACAGTAATTAAATAAAACACAGGAAGCAGTTTAAAAATTTAAAACAAATTTATAACAATAGGACATATCTTTAGCTTTAAAATGACACCACAACAAATAAAATCAGATAAGGGGAATTAGAGATATGATTTTTTAAAGAATCAGTGTTTTTTAGCGCTTAGAAAGTGAATAGCACCAAATCTGGTCACACCTCAACCGGAGCAAAGTCAAAGTTGAAGGCTGTCTGCGATGGAGCCCTGCTTGGCTACAGCAAGTGGGAGTCCTCAATCAAAAGTTTACCTTAGGACTTATTTGTTTTCTTGAAGATTAGTTGTTTTCTTGAAGATTTTCTTCAGCAGGACGAAGTCGCCAGTCCGATCCGACCTCCATTGGGCCCTTCCTCTGATACGCATTGCAAGAGCCCTAGGTGAAGATTTCTACAATTCGACTTAGATGATTTTTCGAGATGAAAATCGTTCGACAGGGGAAAACCTGAATCTTGATCCGGCATCCCTGGAGCCCTCATCGGATACCCTGTGAGGAGGTCTCGGTCAATGTTCTACGTTTGGACTTAGTCACTTTTTCAGAGATTTTCTTCAGCGAGACAAACCTGTAAGTCAGGACGGGTCGCGGTTGAGGCAAGCCGGCTAGAGTTGCCACAGCGGGTCTGTTTCTTTATGGAGCTTTTTTCCAAAAAGTTCTCCAAACTTCTGGATCTTCTTCCAGAAGGTTTTTAAGGTCTTTTAGGAGTCCACAGCTCACCCCAAGGTCACAGAAGCTCTGAGTTGCTCCGTGAGAGTGTGGACTACAATACCCAGAATCAAACTCCAAATTGGCCACTGGACAGTGATCAGCTGGTCAGTTTCTTCAGGATTTGATGCAGGGGACTCTGGTTAGCAATTCTTCACCTGTAGCAAACAGGGAATCCCTCCTTGAACCCGTTGAATCCAGGCAAAGTCATTCTTGTGGTGAAGCCCAAGTATGCAGCTGGTGCAGTCCTTCAGAGTGCAGTGTCCAGGTGCAGGTCAGGGGTCCAGCACAGCAGTCCTTCTTCTGATGTTCTTCCTTGTAGGGATCTGAGGTGTGGGTGCAGCTCTGTCACATTTATCCTTTCTTCTGGGTGAAAAACAAGGGGTCCTGGTTCTCCAATCAGATGCAGGGTCCTTGGCCCTGTGATGATCACTTTCTGGGAAGTGTGACAAAAATCAATCCCAGGGAGCAACATTCTTCAAAAATCCATCATGACTGAAACTTATTTTTGGAGGTTACATCTGGCTGAGCCCACACACTGATGTGGCTAAAATCATAAACACATAGGGCCTGATTACAACTTTGGAGGAGGTGTTAATCCGTCCCAAAAGTGACAGTAAAGTGACGGATATACCACCAGCAGTATTACGAGTCCATTATATCCTATGGAACTCGTAATACGGCTGGTGGTATATCCGTCACATTTGGGACGGATTAACACCTCCTCCAAAGTTGTAATCAGGCCCATAGTCTCTTGCCCTCTCATAATCTAATCAAGAGGGCAGCTAATTGTCCGGATTGCAGGATGTGAGGGAGGTGCTGGGTTGCTCCAAATGTCCTTCCCTGCCTTTGAAGGCCAGTTTGGCAGCCCTCCCCCTTCCTCCTTCCCCATTTGCTGAGGTAGTTATTCTCCCCAGGCACATTTGTCATCTTCAGCCCAGGCCACTCCACACCTCGTCAAGGCAGCCTGGCCAGGCTGCCAGGGGCTGGCCAATCAGAGAAGGGCACTACAGAGCTGAAGGTGACATCTTTTTAGATAGAGTTTAAAACTCTTTACATGAACTAGTTATATTAAATCCAATTGTAAGTTGTGAGATTTATTATAACAATTAATTTGATACTAAACTTGAGACATCTGATACTTAGGGGGGTTTCTTAATTAAAATATAGTTTCCCTGTTTTAGCTGATGGAGGCCATTCACTACAGTGAGGGAAAAGCAAATTTGGTTATTTTACCTCACCAAGGCTTATAAAACAATTTTTATAAGGTCCTTGCTTATAATTACATGCCACCCAACCCTAGTGACACATAGGGCACACCTTAGGGGTGACATATGTAAAAATAAAATAGTTTAAGACTTTGGAAGTACTTTTAATTCCAAAGTTGAATTTTAGTTTAAAAGCAGCCAGCAAGGCAGCCTGCCTTTAAAATGACACCGGGCACCTCAGCATTGCACCTATGCTGGAGCCCCTAAACCTACATGCCCTACCATATACAAGGGACTTATAGGTAGGTCAATATTGCCAATTATAATTAGCCTAATTTGCATATTCACTTTACACAGAACACTGGCCCTGGGACTGGTAAGCAGTACCCAGGGCACAGCCAAGAGTCAGTAACCACCAGCATCTGTCCAAAATGTTTGGGGGTGACCAGGGCAAAAAGGAGGACTTTCCTACATATTCTCACTGACACTGAAAGTGAAACAACCAATAATGCAACACATCTACACTAGTTGAGCAGTCTACAACTATTGTAACTTCAGTAAAAAGTGAACTCTAAACCATACCATCAGTACAAAATACCTGAATATGTGTAGGTATTGCTACACTGCACTGCATAGACCTGCTTAACACTGGGTCCATATCATCACAGAAATTAAGAATTACTTGTTTTGTAAATCTGTATCTGGCATAAACATCCTCATGGGTTTGCTCAAAGTCACATTGTGCCTGAATATCATTTCTCTTTTCCTCCTCCTCCTTTGAGCTTTAGGAATCCACATTACCCTCCCTACAGCATAGAGTGCAACTAATGCAAACAATTTCAAGGCATTTTGATACCTCTTTTATGCTTGCAGCTGGGTACTATCTTTTTTTAAGTAAGTGGTATTTTGCATATGCAAAACACTGTGCCATACTGGTATTCCTATTAGTGAATGTTTCATACATCGAAATAGCACTATTTGGAAATTGCATTTAGTGATTTATGGCCAATGCATTACATTTTGTTTTGTGACTCGCAATTTGAGATCCTTGTGGGAATCATAAATTGCAAGCCTCAAAACAAAGGGGGTCATTCTAACCCTGGCGGTCGACGACCGCCAGGGCTAAAATGACGGAAGCACCGCCAACAGGCTGGCGGTGCTTCCTTAGCCATTCTGACCGCGGTGGTAAAGCCGCGGTCAGAAAAGGGCAACCGGCGGTTTCCCGCCGGTTTACCCCTGGCCCAGGGAATCCTCCATGGCGGCGCTGCTTGCAGCGCCGCCATGGGGATTCCGACCCCCTTACCACCATCCTGTTCCTGGCGGTTTTCACCGCCAGGAACAGGATGGCGGTAACAGCTGCCGTGGGGCCCCTGGGGGCCCCTGCAGTGCCCATGCAAATGGCATGGGCACTGCAGGGGCCCCCTAACAGGGCCCCCCTAAGATATTCAGTGTCTGCAAAGCAGACACTGAAAATCGCGACGGGTGCCACTGCACCCGTCGTACCCCTTCGACTCCGCCGGCTCCATTCGGAGCCGGCATCCTCGTACAAGGGCGTTTCCCGCTGGGCCGGCGGGCGGCCTTCTGGCGGTCGCCCGCCGGCCCAGCGGGAAAGCCAGAATGGCCGCCGCGGCGGTCATTCGGCGGTTCCCGCTTGGAGGGCGGCGACCGCCGCCCGCCAATGTAGGAATGACCTCCAAAATGTACAATAGTGCAAAGCACACTGTTTGCGATTCTCAATAGGGTCACATCTGACCTACCTCATCAATATTCATGAGGTAGGTCGCAATTTGCGACCCCATTGGGAATGCCTGTACTCACACGAATGGTGGCCTGCTGGGTACAGCAGACCACCATGTCTGGGACTGCTTTTTAAAGAGAGCAGTTTTTTAGGGTCGAGGGCAAGGTGCTGTGCCCCTGGTGTAATCTCTCTATGGGCTTTTAACCACTGCCATGTCATGCCCATCAGTTTGGTTGGTTTGTGGGCTTGCCTTTTAAAATTTTCTTGATTTTATTAGTGGAAGGCATGCACATGTCATGTCTTTCTGGTGTTTAGCCCTCCTCGAGTGCACCGGCCAACTACTGAAAATATATGAGGCTCGATGTTTTCTTTATGGTTTCTGGACTACTTTTTCTTTTTATTTTGTAGGCAGTGCGATCTTGCTGGGGAAGAAATTGAGCGCGTTGCATGACATCGACCCTGTTACATGGATAATTGCACTTTTGCCAAAACATTTCACTGCAAGTGAACTTCTGTTTCCTTTTGTGTGTCTGCTTCGCGCTCACGGCGGGCGTGTGAAATTGTTTTACTTTTCAGTTTATGTGGCAAAAAAGAATCCGGTTAGGAGTTTAAAACTCTAACAGCCCTAACTCGAGCAAACACGAGACCAATTGCATTGTAAATGCCTGTTTTAAATGCAGCTCGTTTTCATTAAAGGAAAACAGTATGCGTTTAAAAAAGAACCACTACCTGCTCTGAAAAAATATTGTCGCTACCATTCACAAAGGGGAAGGGGTCCTTTGGGGGCGCCTTCCCATTTGCGAATGGGTTAACATCAATTTGAAATCGGTGTTAACTGCGATTGTTTTGCGACTGCATTCACGGTCGCAAAACAATCATGCATACCATTCAGATTCGACATTTGGAAGGGACGACCTGAACATGCTTCTTCCTAATACCAAATTGCAAAACCTAAATTGCGACTCGGTAACAAGTTACCAGATCGCAATTTGGGCTTTGTACATCTCAAAATAACATTTTTCTAGTCGCAAACGGGCCGATTCACAATGCTTTGTACATGTGGCCCTTTCAGTTTTCTGTTGATAAAATAAGAAATCGCATTTTTTTTATGTGTGGTACACCATTGTAGGAAATTCATTTTGAGAAATTTTGTACATTGCAATAACAACAGTTGTTGCTAACCAGTTTGTTACTCGTTAGCAAATTACGATTCTTTCATATTTCGGCCACAGGTTACAATGCTTTGAAAAAACGAGAGACCAGGACTAGCGTATTGAGCCCCTGGTGAGTTTGGATATATCAGTTGCACTAGAACATGACAAATTTGTTGTCTACAACTGACATTTGCATAAATGAACTGGTTCAAAAAATGATTTATGCACCAATTGTTCAGTGCAAATATACTTTTATTGTTTTTTTCATCACTACAAAACTGTTTGCAACTAGTGTAAAATGTTCCAGAGCCTAAGCAAAATTTAACGTCACTGATGCTATTTATGTGGCAACGCCAGAAGGATTCATCTTGTAACCTACATCGTGAGGGCTGGCAGATTTGATTTTGTGACGTGAATGTGCGCACTCGTGCGTGTGTGTACATGGAAGAGAGTGGGAGAGAGAGTGTGACAGAGTGATAAGGTGTTGGGGGTTAAGAGAATGGATTTGGGCAGAGCTACATCTTCTCTAGAGACAGTTCAAACGATATCAATGTTTTGTTCAGCACTCTAAAGGTCATTGCAAAGGCAATCTAGAGAGAATTGTCTGGCTGAAAGCAGCTGTGAAAGGGAAAAGCTGACGGCTTAGAAGGTGCCTCGGCATTTCTATGTTGGGAGTGTCGAAAATAGTCATCTTGAGCAGCAGTTACCTGATGAGGTTGCCAACATAGTTTAAATTAGCAACTGCGAGTGCGCCAGTGTTATGATTAAAATATTTCTCAACAAGCTGAGTAAATTAATAGGAATGTTTTGGAAGAAAGACCAAAACAAGAGCTTCCCGTGAGGCGCGTGCTGTATTTATTCAGTGCTGCACATGATCAATGTTAAATACATGAGACAGTGATTGGAATTTCAGAAAAAAATTACAATTATGCTGTAAAACGCACTACTTCCGAATACAGAGTTTGCGTGTGGCAAGCTGCTGAACAATATTCCCCAGGCCTGTTTCTAAACTTTAGATTAAGTTTCTGTCATAATTAGATTTAGCTGCTGAGGCCATCCTATTCTTCAAGCTTTCCGTTTACTTTAGGTGAATGAAAATACCCTTTCCAGCCTTCTCTGCCTTTGTGCATCATTCTCTGTACAGTCGCTTAATCCCTCGAATAATAGCTTCCAAGCAATTTCACACAACAGCCGTGAAGATAAATGCGTAATGGCTCAGAGATCTCCAGCAGGCTTCTCTAATCACTGACGAAAAAGCACATCTTTGAATTTATGCAGTGCAAGGCTTACTGGAAAGCAAAGGCTAATTTAAAGCCAACGATTTCATGTGCTCTTTTGAACTTTCGAGAAAATTCGCGATTGGGCAGTCGTATGAACATCAGCAAGCTTAATTTTGTCGATGATGGGAACTGTGTTCACATGCAATGCTTTGGAGCCATTAACCCGGTATATCAAATACCCAAATACGTAGGTAGGTAAATCAATAAATACATATATACATTCCATGATTGGAAAAGCTTCGAAGTACTGTAAGTCCAATGAGAAACTCCCACATTTTGCAAGCAAACATGTTACAGCAGTGGTTCTTAACCTGTGTTCTGGGGAAGCCTAGGGGTCTGTGAAGCCTACTCGGGGTCCTCAAGTGCTTAGAAAAAAAAAACTATTAACAGATTAACCCCTTCGCTGCGAGGACTTTTCCCTCTCAGGTGCCAAGCCTTTGTTTGGCTATTTGGGGCTGTTCGTGCTTAGGCCCTCACAATGTTTTGTCCACATAAGCCACCCACGCCAAATTTGTGTCCTTTTTTTCCAACATCCTAGGCATTCTAGCGGTACCCAGACTTTGTGGGTTCCCCTGAAGGAGACCAAGAAACTAGCCAAAATACAGCAAAAATTTCGTTTTTTTTAAAAAACATGGGAAAAAGGTCTGCAGAAGAAGGCTTGTGATCTTTTCCCTGAAAATGGCATCAACAAAGGGTTTGCAGTGCTAAAGACACAATCTTCGCATCTTTCAGGAACAGGCAGACTTGAATCCGAAAACCCCAGTTTTCAACACAATGTTGGCATTTTACTGGGACATACCCCATTTTTACTATTTTTTGTGCTTTCAGCCTCCTTCCAGTTAGTGACAGAAATGGGTGTGAAACCAATGCTGGATCCCAGAAAGCTAAACATTTCTGAGAAGTAGACAAAATTCTACATTCAGCAAGGGGTGATTTGTGTAGCTCCTACAAGTGTTTCCTACAGAAAATAACAGCTGAAATAAATAAATATTGAAATTGAGGTGAAAAAACCAGCCATTTTCCTCCACATTTTACTCTGTAACTTTTTCCTGCGATGTCAGATTTTTTAAAGGAATATTCTGTTACATCTGCTGGACTCTTCTGGTTGCAGGGATATATAGGGCTTATAGGTTCATCAAGAACCCAGGGTACCCAGAGGCAATAAATGAGCTGCACCTTACAATGGGTTTTCATTCTATACCGGGTATACAGCAATTCATTTGCTGAAACATAAAAAGTGAAAAATAGGTATCAAGAAAACCTTTGTATTTCCGAAATGGGCACAAGATAAGGTGATGAGAAGCAGTGGTTATTTGCACATCTCTGAATTCCGGGGTGCCCATACTATCATGTGAATTACAGGGCATTTCTCAAATAGACGTCTTTTTTACACACTGTCTTACATTTGGAAGGAAAAAATGTAGAGAAAGACAGGGGGCTATAACACTTGTTTTGCTATTCTGTGTTTCCTCCAATGGTACCTCACTTGTGTGGGTAGGCCTAATGCTCACGACAGGAAACACAACATGGACACATGCCATTTTTACATTGAAATCTGACATGTTTTTTGCTAAGTGCCTAGCTGTGGATTTTGGCCTCTAGCTCAGCTGGCACCTAGGGAAACCTACCAAACCTGCACATTTTTGAAAACTAGACACCTAGGGGAATCCAGGATGGGGTGACTTGTGGGGCTCTGACCAGGTTCTGTTACCCAGAATCCTTTCCAAACCTCAAAATTTTGCCAAAAAATCACTTTTTCCTCTTATTTTGGTGGCAGAAAGTTCTGGAATCTGAGAAGAGCCACAAATGTCCTTCCACCCAGCATTCCCCCATGTCTCCCCATAAATATGGTACCTCACTTGTGTGGGTAGGCCTAGGGCTCGCGGCCGGAAATGCCACAAAACACAACATGGACACATCACATTTCCCACAGAAATAAGAGCTGTTTTTTCCAAAGTGTCTAGCTGTGGATTTTGGCCTCTAGTTCAGCCAGCACCCAGGGAAACCTAGCAAACCTGCATATTTTTTAAAACTAGACACCTAGGGGAATCTAAGATGGCATGCCTTGTGGGGCTCTGAGCAGGTTCTGCTACCCAGAATCCTTTGCAAACCTCATAATGTGGCCCAAAAAACACTTTTTTCCTCTCATTTTGGTGACAGAAAGTTGTGGAACCTGAGAGGAACCACAAATTTCCTTCCACTCAGCATTCCCCCAAGTCTCCCAGTAGCAATAGTAACTCACTTGTACGAGTAGGCCTAGTGCCCGCGACAGGAAATGCCCCAAAACTCAACGTGGACACATCACATTTTCCCAAAGAAAACAGAGCTGTTTTTTTGCAAAGTTCCTAATCGGATTTTGGCCTCTGGTTCAGCCGGCACCTAGGGAAGCCTACCAAACCTGCAAATTTTTTAAAACTAGACACCTAGGGGAATCCAAGATGGAGTGACTTGTGGGGCTCTCATCAGGTTCTGTTACCCAGTATCCTTTGCAAACCTCAAAATTTGGCCCAAAAACATTTTTTCCTCTCATTTCGGTGACAGAAAGTTGTGGAATCTGAGAGGAGCCACACATTGCCTTCCACCCAGCATTCCCCCAAGTATCCCGATAAAAATGGTACCTCACTTGTGTGGGTAGGCCTAGCGCCCGCGACAGGAAATGCCTCAAAACACAAAGGGGACACATCACATTTTCCCCAAGAAAACAGAGCTGTTTTTTGCAAAGTGCCTAGCTGTGGATTTTGGCCTCTAGCTCAGCCGTCACCTAGGGAAACCTAGCAAACCTGTGCATTTTTGAAAACTAGACACCTAGGGGAATCCAAGATGGTGTGACTTGTGAGGCTCTCACCAGGTTCTGTTACCCAGAATCCTTTGCAAACCTCAAAAGTTGGCCAAACAACACTTTTTCCTCTCATTTCGGTGACAGAAAGTTCCTGAATCTGAGAGGAGACACAAATTTTCTTCCACCCAGCGTTCCCTCAGGTCTCCTGATAAAAATTGTACCTCACTTTTGTGGTTAGGCCTAGTGCTCGCGAAAGGAAATGCCCCAAAACACTAGCTGGACACATCGAAATTATCAAATACCCAACTACCTGTTTTTGCGCAGGTGGGGGGCACCTCCGTTTTTGGTCATGGGCTCAGCAGCCATCTAGGGAAACCTACCAAACCCAGACATTTCTGAAAACTAGACACCTGAGGGAGTCCAGGGAGGTGTGACTTGCGTGGATCCCCCAATATTTTCTTACCCACAATCCTCAGCAAACCTCAAATGTAGCTAAAAAATCACTTTTTCCCACATTTCTGTGTGGGATCACTGCACCGGGACAAATTTCCTAACACCCAACATTCCCCTCAGTCTCCCCGTAAAAATGATACCTCACTTGTTTAGGTGGGCCAAGTGCCTGTGACAGGGAAGAGCCAAAAACATGTTGAAATTGAGGGGGAACCAAAGCGGGTCCAAAAGTGCAGTTTGAAAAAAAACACATTTTTAGGCTGACAAGTGCAGCAGAAGTTTTATCGGTACAGATGAGACAATGTTGGGTGGTAGGAATTTTGTGGATTCCTGCAGATTCCATCACAAAAATGTGGGAAAAATGTGTGATTTACAGCAAAGTTGGAGGTTTTCAGGGCATTGTGGGTAAGAAAATGGTGTGGGGTGCATGTGAAGCATACCACCCTGGAATCAACCAGATGTTTAGTTTTCAGATGCGTCTAGGTCTTGTGGATTTTTCTACATGGCAGCATCCCAAAGTCAAAAAGGTGCACCTCTCCTCATTCCAAGTTAGATGATTTTGAAAGTTACCAAGCTCTTATGGCCCAAATGTAAAACCAAAGCCCAAAATAATAAAATGTCCTCTTGCTTGCCATGGGATAAGATGTTTTAGTGTGGGGGGGAGAGCTGAAAGACTGTTAGCCCCTTCAGTTGGGGTGGGGGCATAACCAGGCCCATACTGGTTGGTAGCCACCACCCCATGGCATCTAGTAGGCTTTCTGCCCCCGGTGGTGTTGATCGGGGGTAGTTGCCACATCTGCCCACTGGTGGGCAGAACAATTTTGGCCCCATGTATTTGGTGTGGGGGTATGGCCATACCCCCACCTTCTTATTTTGGAAAAAAAATCTTCCCTGGTCTCTGGTAGGATTTCTGGGCCTTCTAAAAATAGGCCGATGGGGCAAAAATGGCCTAAATACAATTTGCCCCCCAGGGGAGTGACCCTTGCCTAAGGGGTCGCTCCCTGTACATAAAAACATAAAGCAAATAAAAAATTATATATATCCCTGGTGTCTCGAGGTTTCTGCCTCCTCTGGGGGCAGATCGACCTAACTATATTAGGCCGATTGGTTCCAGGGGGGTCAGAAAAAGGCCTAAAAATATTCACCCCCTGGGGAGCCACCTTGCCGAAGGGGCAGCTCCCCTTATGTGTTAGTATAAAAAATAAATCCCTGGTGTCTAGTGACTTCTGCCCCCCCCGGAACAGTCCAGCCTAAACTGCTAAGCCAGGTCCTTCCTGGAAAGGAAACAATCACCCTGGGACCGGTTTCGGGGTATTAACCCTCATAAGCTAGGCTATTTTTCTCAGTGAGGAATAATAGATATTCATTAACCTTCCCAACTTTCTGAGGGGAGTGTAAATAAAAGGTTATTCTGCCCTGCAAATAGGTACAATAGGGTTACCAGTGCCTGCTACTATCCCTCCTAAGCAGTAAACTCAGCTTACTGTGTTTCAGGTGACGAATAACTACTCAGTACTGTCACACTCAAATCTGCACAGCTAAGGCCCTCTTTCAGCATAGGTTGTTCTCTATGCCATGCTGTGCAGGCATATCCCCTTCATTTATTTAAGGGAAACTTAGCTGGAAGGCCCAGTAGCAAACAATAAATATGTCTGTTAGACTTGGCATCATTGGCATGGTCTCCCCTAACTCTTTGCCTCTACTTCCCAGGTTGTTTCTGTGTGCTGGACTCTGTTTTTGCTGTTTTGTTTGCTCAGGACACTTCTACCACTGCTGCCCAGGCTAAAGTGGTACCTGTATACATTTTATGTGTACATTGGCTATCCATGACTGGCATATTTGATTTACCAGTAAGTCCCTAGTAGAGTGCACTAGAAGTGTCCAGGGCCTGTAAATCACATGCTACTAGTGGGCCTGCAGCACTGGTTGTGCCACTCACATTAGTAGCCCTATAAACATGGCTCAGACCTGCCACTGTAGTGTTACCTGTATACATTTTATGTGTACATTGGCTATTCATGATTGGCATATTTGATTTACCACTAAGTCCCTAGTAGAGTGCACTAGAGGTGCCCAGGGCCTGTAAATCAAATGCTACTAGTGGGCCTGCAGCACTGTAAACATGGCTCAGACCTGCCACTGCAGTGTCTGTGAGTGCAGTTTTAAACTGCCAATTCGACTTGGCAAGTGTAACCACTTGTCCGGCCTAAACCTTCCCTTTTTATACATGTAAGACACCCCTAAGGTAGGCCCCAGGTAGGCTCATGGGCAGGGTGCAGTGTATGTTAAAGGTGGGACATGTATTTATGTGTTTTACCTGTCCTGGCAGTGAAATACTGTCAAGTGTGTTTTTCACTGTTGCAAGGCCTAACTCTTTCATAGGTTAACGTAGGGGCTGCCTTTAAATATGATTAAAGTGCAGATTCCCTTTGGGAGCAGATAGACATGTGGAGTTTGAGGTCTCTAAACTCACAATTTAAAAATACATCTTTTAGTGAAGTTGGTTTTTAGATTGTGTGTTTGAAAATGTCACGTTTAGAAAGTAGGCAGTTTCTAGCTTGAACCATTTTGTGGCTCTGCTTGTTTGTGAATTCCCTGTCTGGGTCAGTTTAACATTTGGGCTGTTCGCACCTCTCCTCTAGATAGTGACACAGAGGGATCTGGGGTGTAGCCTGCATATCCTGATGGGCCATCTGGGCTGAAGGGAGGAGTGGTGACTTGCATCTGAAAGGGCTTTGCCTGTCCTCACATAATGCAGTCTCCAACCCCCTAGTGTGTGTCTGGGGCCTGGCCTGGGAAAGGCAGGATCTTGAACACAACAGAGACTTTCATTTGAAGTAGGCCTACTTCAAAGCCATAAAGGGGTATAAGAAGAGCACCCCAAACCACTGAAAAGCAGATTACTTCTGAGACCAAGAGGAACCTCTGCCAAGGAGAAGAGCTGGAGAAGCTAGAGGAGGAGTACTGCCCCTTTGCCTGTGACTGTGCTTTGCTGGGTTGGCCTGCAGTAGCTGTTTCTACGTGAGAGAGGACAAAGCCTGACTTTTGTGTGACTTCCCACACCTCCAAGAACCTCCAAGGGCCTGAAACTGAGCTTGCCTCCTGTTGTTGAAGTCTCAGGGACAGCAAAGACTTCTCTCTACCTGCATATGGGCTTTCTGCTGAGGGTCCTGCCTCCCAAGTGGTACCCTAATCTGTCACTGGGCCCTTGAAAGGTGTAGCTGGTGGAAAAGGACAGAAATCCATGCAAAGACCGACGTGCATGGAAACATTTGATGCACCACCAGTTTTATGGCTGAAAAATGACACGCCGCCAGCCTTGTCGCTAAAATCGATGCTCCACCTGCATCACAGCTGGGAGATCGACGCAACGTGGCTGGAGAAACAATGCGCAGCACCTTCAGTGGCTGCTGTTAATGACGCAAGCCCCCACACAGCGTGGTTTCTTGACACTGTGCAACCGGATTTCAACACAACATCACTGAGAGTGGAAATCAACGCAAAGCCTGCTCTGACCCGATGTACCCATCTGGATCGACGCATTGCTCTCTTGCAGAAGAGGAGAAACAATGCATGCCGACCCGACCGGAGGAGGAACGACGCACGCTCTCCCTTGTGAGTGAGAAATCAACGCATCGCTGGCCTTTTCTGACACACACTCACCCGTGCAGCTTTATTTTGATGCTACCCAGGTACTTTTGTACGCTAACAACATTCTCACTGTTTTCTAAAGGAGTTAATACTCTTTTGTTTTTTAAATTCATAACTCAACTTGTGTATGTTGAATTTTTGTCATTGTGGTCTTGTTTTGTTTAGATGGATATTATATATTTTTCTAAACCTGTGTTGTGTTATTTGGAGGTGGTTTCACTGAGTTACTGTGTGTGTTGGTACAAATACTTTACTCCTTGCTATTGAAGTTAAGCCTGCTTGCTCGTGTGAAGCTACCAAGGGGGAGAGCAGGGGTTAACTGAGTGTGATTCTCCTTTACTCTGACTAGAGTGAGGGTCCTTGCTTGGACAGGGGGTAACCTGATCGCCAACCAAAGACCCCATTTCTGACATTGGTGATCAACGGTTGGGATTGGACTTGTAGTTGTACTTGACATACAGTGATTAAGGGTACACTGCTGTTTTCAGTGCAGACCATTACGTGACCCCATACTACTTTGTGATTTTTGATTTTTTCTCTTTTTGGGATTTTTCCCTACTTCTATTTTGGGGTGATCCTTGATTGACTTTTGAACTCCATTTGGGAACTTGTTTTTCTGCCTTTGGAACTTTGCACTCTTAACTCTTCGTCATGGCTCAAACTGGAGATGCATCAGTTGGAGCTGCCTTTAACTTAGGGAAACTGGAGAGCTATACAGTTGCCCAGTTGAGGCAATTCAGCAAAAACCTTGCTTGTCTCATTAAGGGCTCCACCAAGAAGGAGGAGCTGCAAAAGGCACTGAGGGCCTGGGTAGCATCTAAGGAGGCTGAGGGGCACACAGAGGAGGAGGAAGATGAGGAGAAGCAAGAGCAATCTATCCACAGTGGTGCTGGGTGTGGAGGCTTTCCAGGACAGGTAGCAGTGTATCATCCAAGGGTCTGGCTCCTGAGGAGTTGCAGAACAGATAGGCAGAGAGGGCTCACCAGTTGGAGTTGGAGAAAATGAGGATGGCCATAGAAAGAAAAAGCTATTGTTGGCTCATGAGCTCAGATTGAGGAGATGGATCAGAAGAGCCAGTCTAGTAGGGATGGTGGGCAGCAATAACACAGTGCAGCCTGAGAGGAGGGTGCACATTCTTAAGGACCTTGTGAAGGATTACAAGAGGGAGTATGACATACTGTTGTGGTTTAAGGGGTATAAGTGTGCTCTCCATTTGAATCAGATCCTGAAGCTCATTTTTCTGTGGAAGCACTTCGAGGTAGAGGGAAGGGATACTCTGACATCCTTAGGGGATGCCCAGGGGCTCACTTACCCAATCATGAAGGGTGCCCTGATCACTAGGTATGGTCTCACCCCTGATCAATATAAGGTCCTATAAGAAGAAGGCATCCCAAACATGGCTGGAATATGTTGATTCTTTTTGCAGGTCACAGGATGGGTGGGTGAAGGGCAGTAAGGTAACAACATATGAGGGTCTTTACAAGTTGATTGCTTGGGAGCACTTGTACAGTTTCTGTTTTCCAGAGCTGTGCCAGCACCTAATTGGCAGCAAGCTGACTGCCCCAGGAAGCTTGTGCGGGAAGTGGACCGTTCGGAGAGCAAAAGAGGTATGGGGCAGACCATGCCAAGGATGGACAGGGTCCCCATCAGAAAAAGTGGGGGGAAGGGTATACAGGGGGCATTCTCAAAAGGGCCCCAACCTAGTTCCCAGGGTAAAGAATCCCAGCCCCTAGTAGAAAAGAAACCATGGGTCTCTACAGGGAAACTGCAGAGAAGGGGTCCCGCAAGTGCTTTGCTGGTGATCAGGAGGGTCACATGAGGGGGGATCCCAAATGTCCCAAGTGGACACCGGCACCCACTGGTGATTAGTCACAGGGTTTTGCCAGTGCAGTACTTGGGAAGGAGTTGGCTCAAGGTAGGTGGGAGCCAGAAGAGATGACCCTTGTCTCACTAGGGGACAGTGAGATGGTCCAGAGGACCCTCGTGCCTGATAATACTAAGAAGAACAGGTGGTGGGTGACCATCAATGGACAGAGGGTGGAGGCTCTGAGAGACACAGGAGCCAGTGTGACTGCAGTGAGGAGTCACCTGGTATCTGAAGAGCAGATAGATCCCTGTGTACTTCATCAAGTAGTTGCAGTGGAAACTCAGACCACCTGTGCAGAGTGGCACTGGTTCTTTTTGAATGGGGGGTCTCAGGTTCCTTGAAGTTAGCTGTGAGTCCAACCATGCCTGTAGATTGTTTGCTTGAAAATGACCTGGAGGATTCCCCTTGGCAGGAGGTGGAATACTGGTCACACATGGCAAAGTTGGGTCTTCCTGGGTGGGACGTGTGGGCCTACCCGGTCTTGGCAGCCCGTCAGAGTGATCAGGAGACCCTGGAGCCTGAAAGAGTGGCCCAGGTATCCTACTGGGTCTGGCTCATGACGTGCCCTTAGCTGGTCATTTGGGGCAGGATAAGACCTTTGAGCGGCTTGTCACCCACTTCTATTGGCCTCAAATGCGCAGGCACTCTGATGCTCATTGTAGGTCTTGCCCAACTTGTCAGGCAACTGGCAAGAGTGGGGAAAAATGTAAAGCTCCCCACCCAACCTTTCTCTGTGGTTAGTACCCCATGGACAACAGGTTTATCCTGGTCTTGATGGACCATGCCACCCGGTACCCGGAAGCCATTCCTTTGAGACCGATCACTGCCCCTGTGGTGTGCCGTGCATTGTTGGGGTTTTTTACCTGCAGGGGGTTCCCTAAGGAGGTGGTGTCCAATAGGGGTACTAACTACATATCAACATATATGAAGTCTCTGTGGAAGGTTTGTGGGGTAACATATAAGTTTACCACACCTTACCACCCTCAAAGCATTGGTCTGTTTGAGAGATTCAACTGCACCTTGAAGGGCATGATAACAGGCCTGTCAGAGCCTTTGAGGCAGAAGTTGGACATCCTCATGCCATGCCTTCTGTTCGCATACAGGGAGGTGCCTCAAAAATGGTCTGGCTTTAGTCCTTTTGAGCTGTTACATGGCCACCCTGTGAGGGGAACTTCGAGTCTGGTAAAGGATGCTTTGGAGAAGGCCCCTATTAAACCCCTCCAGGATGTATTTAGTTACATGCTGGCTCTGAGAAACCAGACTCCCGGCTTCAGGAGTCTCGCACAGGAGAACCTGGAAGCAAGCCAGAAAGACATGATACACTGGTATGACCAGAATGCCATTCTTGTCAAGTTTCAACCTGGACCGAAAGTGTGGGTAATGGCGCCAGTGCAGCCTAAGGTGCTCCAGGACAAGTGAACTGGGTCATTTGAGGTGGTGGAGCGTAAGAATGAAGTCACCTACCGGGTGGACTTGTGGACTCCCAGGAACCCTTTAAGGGTCCTACATGTGAACCGGCTCAAGCCATACTTTGAGCGGACTGAATTGTCCATGCTCCTGGCAGCAGATGATGGGGTGGAGGAAGAGAGTGAGCCTCTTCCTGACCTCCTGTCTGCTGGAGTAAAAGATTGGTCTGTGGAGGGAGTGATCCTCTCCCCCTCCTTGACACCAGAGAAACAGAGGGACTGTCGTCATGTGTTGGGTCAGTTCACCTTTCTTCTCTCTGATCCCAGGGGTCACACACTTGTGTACACATGAAGTGGACACTGGGGACAGTCCTCCTGTTAAACACAAAGTTTACAGAGTGACTCACAGAGTAAGGGCTAACATTAAAGACGAAGGGGGTCATTACAACATTGGCAGTAAAAGCCACTTACCGCCGTGCAGAAGACCGCCAACACACCGCCGCGGCCGCGGAATTCCGCCACAGCTATTATGACACACACCTCGGAATCCGACAAAATTCAGACACCCGCACAAGTCCGCCACACCAAAGGTCATTGATAAATTGGCGAAAACAAAACCGACACCGTCACACCAACAGAAATACGCCCACACTATCACGACACACGAATCCACACAGCGGTCTTTTAACCGCGGTATTCCATTGGCGGTACACACCGCCGCGCTCAAAATACACACACATTAACAAAACACTACCACATTGGACAATTCCAAATACACACACCTGATACACATACACACACCACTCCCACACACCCAATACAATATAAAACACACACCCACATCACCCACAAACCCCTACGACCACAATTACAGAGAGAAGGCCAGAGAGAGACACCACCATCAACAAACTAGCATCCACGGCACACAACACCATCACCCACACTACTTCCACGCACAAAACACCCCACACCACTACTTATCACCACACACACCACCCCACACATCACCTACACCACCCCATGGAACGGCAAAGACACCCCAGGTTCTCAGAGGAGGAGCTCAGGGTGATGGTGGAGGAAATCGTCCAGGTAGAGCCACAGCTATTTGGATCACAGGTGCAGCACACCTCAATTGCAAGGAAGATGGAGCTATGGTGTAGAATAGTGGACAGGGTCAATGCAGTGGGACAACACCCAAGAAATTGGGAGGACATCAGGAAGAGGTGGAACGACCTACGGGTGAAGGTGCGTTCCGTGGTCTCAAGACACCACCAGGCGGTGCAGCGGGCTGAGGGCGGCCTCCTCCCCCACAACTAACAACATGGGAGGAGCAGGTCTTGGCGATTCTGCATCCTGAGGGCCTCGCAGGAGTAGGTGGAGGAATGGACTCTGGTAAGTCAAATCTTAACTATTACATCACCCACCCTACCTGCATGCTATCACATACCCCCACCCTCGCCCCCACCCCTATCACTCAAACTCCTCACAAATGTACCAATTTCACAAACCACACATCCCAACACCAAGCCCGGCATGCAACAACAACGCATGGACACCCATCTCTAAAGCATGCCCACTGCACATACCCATACACCCCCCTAAACCATCATCACACAAGCTCCCACACAGGAATGCCAGCACTGGGGTACACGGTCACCCACCCATTGCACACCATGACACACACAGATGCAATAATCATGCCTTTACACCCCTGCAGGACCACTACCCAATGCCACCAGACAGGTGGGTCCAGACATCACCACTCCACCCACAGAAGAGGCCCACAGTGATGACAGCACCTCTGTCCACCTGGATCTAGATGACCAGCCCGGACCATTGGGGGCCTCGGGACAGTCGGTTCCCCTCACACAGGCACAGGCCACAACAGACCTTCCCCCTCTGGAAACACCAGCACAGCACCCACCCAGCGGGCCCATACCTCCGTCCCCAGGACACGTCAATCAGCTGTGTGTCCACCACTACAGGGAACCCAGGATAACCCACCACCCCAACAACAACAGGGACCTGGGGGCAGTGGCAGTGGGCACACGGTCCAGGGGACGGAGGCACAGGAACACAGGGGAACTGGGAGGGCTGCTGTGGGACAGGGGGCGGACAGGCCAAGGGAACCCACTGTCCACGAGGCCCTCTCCTCCATCATGGGAGCATACCACCACTCCCAGGAGACGATGGCAACGGTACTGGCCAAGTTTCAGGAGACCCAACGGATGCAGGAGGAACAGTATTTGGGGTTCAGGGAGGAACTCAGAACCATCAGCTCCGCCCTGGGCACCATCGTAGGGGTGCTGAAGGAAGTACTGAACACCAGGAGGGACACTGTGGCACTACAAGGGGCCCCTGACACTAGCATGGACGATGAACTGCCCACCACCTCCGCCGGCGCTAGTGGACAGGAGGCACCGCCACAGAACCACCACACCAGCACCCCACCCCCTGCAGATGGAGAACCACCCCGCAAATGGTCCCTGAGATCCAGGAACAAGACAGAGCACGATGCCAAGACCCCGCCAAGAAATTAGACCACCCTGATTGTCATCCCACTGTCCCACTTTGTCACCCTGTCCATATTGAAACTGCCCCAGCTCCACTTCCTATGCCCATATGGGCAATGCACCTATGAGACTAATAGACTGCACTCTGCCATGGACACTGCTCCGCCATCACCCCTCACCATTTAGCTTCCCCCTCCAATATTTTGTAGTAAAATAAACACACCTAAAGCACCAAAAGATCTGGAGTCTGTCTGTGATTTCGAAATTGTGAATTTGCAATTACAGTGACAAAATGTTCATGAAATAGCAATGTCAACATACCTATGTCGCACAGCTCTAGTCCATGAGGAATCTAAGCAGATGACACATATTGGGACCCACACCTGTGAAACCGTAAGGGAAAGTGACAACTCAGTGACCATACACTGGGTGAAATCGACAGACAGGATAGAGGTAGAAGTGTAAAAGTACATGTAGTAGGCAGGAATGTATTCTCACCTGTGTTTCACTGGAAATATTGCTGGATGACTGAGTCCCTGTTCTGCATGTCTTCTTCCTCTGCTTCCTCCTCATCACTGTCCCCAGGCTCCACAGCTGCCACAACACCGCCATCTGGATCATCCTCCTGCAGAAAAGGCACCTGTCGTCGCAAAGCCAAGTTGTGAAGTATACAGCAGGCCACAATGATCTGGCACACCTTCTTTTGTGAGTAGAATAGAGATCCACCTGTCATATGGAGGCACCGGAACCTGGCCTTCAGGAGGCCGAAGGTCCGCTCGATCACCCTCCTAGTTCGACCATGGGCCTCATTGTAGCGTTCCTCTGCCCTTGTCCTGGGATTCCTCACTGGGGTCAGTAGCCATGACAGGTTGGGGTAACCAGAGTCACCTAATAGCCACACACAGTGCCTCTGGAGTTGACCCATCACATAAGGGATGCTGCTATTCCGCATGATGTAGGCGTCATGTACTGAGCCAGGGAACATGCCATTCACATGGGAGATGTACTGGTCTGCCAAACATACCATCTGTACATTCATGGAATGATAACTCTTCCGGTTCCTGTACACCTGTTCACTCCTGTGGGGGGGACCAAAGCCACATGGGTCCCATCAGTGGCACCTATGATGTTGGGGATATGTCCAAGGGCATAGAAGTCACCTTTCACTGTAGGCAAATTCTCCACCTGAGGGAAAACGATGTAGCTCCGCATGTGTTTCAGCAGGGCAGACAACACTCTGGACAAAACGTTGGAAAACATAGGCTGGGACATCCCTGATGCCATGGCCACAGTTGTTTGAAAAGACCCACTAGCAAGGAAATGGAGCACTGATAGCACCTGCACTTGAGGGGGGATTCCTGTGGGATGGCGGATTGCTGACATCAGGTCAGGCTCCAACTGTGTACACAGTTCCTGGATTGTGGCACGGTCAAACCTGTAGGTGATAATCAAATTTCTTTCCTTTGTCGACAGGTCCACCAGCGGTTGGTACACGGGAGGATTCCGCCATCTCCTCACATGTTCCAACGGACAATGTCTATGAAGGACAACAGCGAGCACAGAGTCAAACAACTCAGAGGTATGTACCCACAGTCTACACAGAACACCATTCATACACAAAATATGGACGCAGTTGGTAATTAGGCCATGTGGGCCCCTGAAATGGCGGCTGCCAGACCTGTAAAGTGTGACAATGGGATGTGAGGTAACTGCGCTGGCATTGTACACCGTCGCGGTAGGCGGTCGAAGACTGCGGCGCAATGCTGCATTGGTTAACATTGGACCCTATGGGTCCCAGAACCAATGACGATGTACGCCGGCGGTGATGGTACGCACTGCCGCGGACGTGACCGCCGCAGACGTGACCGCCATTTTCTATCTGTTGAATCACTCCATACCTGATCTTTGACAGGAGAGGACCTATACTGCAAGTGCTGCTGTGACCTCGGTCTCGAAGAGACAATGGCTTGTGCGTCTGGGGAAAGGGCCCCTGCCTTCACATCGGAGGAGTTGGAGAAGCTCGTCGATGGGGCCCTCCCCTAGTACACGCTACTCTACGGTCCTCCAGACCAACAGGTAAGTACACAGGGAGCATGTTGTATGGGCTATGCCTGTGTGGAGAGGGCTGGTTGTAAGAAGGAAGGGGGCAGAGTTCTGTGTGCATGAAAGACGGTGGGTGCATGTGCCACATAGCAAGGGTAGGGATGGGGGCCACTCACTTTGATGGCGCAGTTGGTAATGACTTCTCTTCTTCCCCTGTACATTTCATGTAGGTCAGCGCCCACCAGAAGAAGGATATTTGGCATGCCATCGCCAAGGATGTCCGGACCCTGGGGGTCCACCACAGACGGAGCACCCACTGCCGGAAAAGATGGGAGGACATTCGCCGCTGGAGCAAGAAGACGGCGGAGGCTCAGCTGGGGATAGCCTCCCAACGTGGGAGGGGTGCCCGTCGAACCATGACCCCCCCTGATGTTCTGGATCCTGGCGGTGGCCTACCCGGAGTTGGATGGGCGCTTGAGGGCATCACAGCAGACACAAGGGGGTGAGTACACTCTCATTCAGCTGACTTTGCGCGCAGTGGAGGGTTCTGGGTAGGGAAGGAGGGCTGTGGGTTTCCCTAGGCCAGGGCGAGTTCTGTAGGCTAGGCCCCTCCGTAAGGCATGGCCCTGTGGCCCCCCACCCCACCTCTGTACAGCTATTCATGCACCTGTGTCATCTATGTGTGCAGATGTCATCCATAGCCTTGTAGGCCATTTCCCAGGAATTGCACTGTAGAGCCCAGCAGCGCGACGTAGTGCAGGGGGCTTCTGTGTCTGTCTAGTCTGCCAACGGTAGCGGTAATCCATGCACTCAACATGTCTTTCTTCTGTTTCCACCCCCCTTTTTTGCGGTCTTCCTGTTCTTGTGTGCAATAGCATCATCAGGTGGAGGAGCAGTGGCACCGGAGCATGATGGAGCTGCATCCCACATGGCCATGGAGGGCCACACTACGGACTCAGAATACACCAGTGGGACGGAGGGTGAGGGGAGCACCACGGCGGGGACAGGAGCTGAAACCAGCGACACAGACTCGTCCTCCGATGGGAGCTCCCTTGTAGTGGCGGCAACATCTGGGCCCCCCACTTCTACAGGTACAGCCGCCACCCCCCTACCAGCACCGCTCTCCCAGCAGCCCCTCAGCCTTCGCCCCATGCCCGCTCACCCAGGAGGGTGGGCATCACCTTCGCCCCAGGCACCTCAGCCCCTGCCCCAGTCACCCCTGCTGCCCTCAGTGAGGAGGCCATTGACCTCCTCAGGTCCCTCACTGTTGAGCAGTCTACCATTTTGAATGCCATCCAGGGTGTAGAAAGGCAGTTGCAACAAACCAATGCATTCCTGGAGGGCATTCATTCTGGTCAGGCGGCCCTTCACCGATCCTTTCAAACTCTGGCCTCAGCACTGATGGCAGCCATTGTCCCTGTGTCTAGCCTCCCCCTCCAACTTCCTCCACCCAGACCCAATCCCCTGTACCTCTGCCTATCCCAAGCACACCATCAGACCAGCCTGCACACACCTCACCACACAAGGGAAGCTCAGGCAAACATAAGCACCACACATCCCACAGGCACTCACGCAATCATCACACACATACAGACATACCAACATCCACTGCCTCCACTGTGTCCCCCTCCTCCTCATCTCCCTCCCAGTCTCCTCTACACTCACACCTGCATGCACTACCTCTACAGCCACTATGTCCCGCACCAGCACACCCACCACCACACCCCGCTCACGTGCAGTCACCACCCCCACTACCATTCACACGTCCCCTGTGTCCTCTCCCAGTGTGTCTGTGACGCCCCCTCTGAAGATACAAAAACGCAGGCACACACCCACCCAACATACATCCACCTCACAACAGCCTCCAGCGCATGCACCTGCACCCAAAGCCACAAAACGTACACCTCCTACAACCACCACCTCTTCCTCCACTCCCAAACCCCCTTCAGGTACCCATCTCATTGTCTCCAAATAACTTTTCCTGTCCACCCTTAACCTATTTCCCTCCACCCTGTCCCGTCAAACTCATAGGTCCTGAACTAGCACCTCAGCCACAGCAACTCTGGGACCAGTGGTGCCTTTTGTCACAGGTTATGTGGAGTGCACTGGCAACCAGGACACTCAGTGTGGCATGGAGCCACAGCACAGCCAGTCCCCCCCGGTGAAGCACCAGAAGTTGGCCAGTGCCCGGCGGGAGAGGGGGAAGAGTCCAGCCACCCAAGCTGCTCCCAGGGGTCCCGGTGGGAGTGTGGACTCAGCTGTGACTCCTCCCAAGGTGGGGAAGGGCCAGAAGAAACCCGGCAAGTCTGGGAGGAGCAGCACAGCGGAGAAGACAGCCATCATCCCCGCTGGCCAGGAGGGACCCGCCAGCCCCATCGTCGCTGCCCAGGAGGCCCCCGCCAGCCCCATCGTCGCTGCCCAGGAGGCCCCCGCCAGCCCCATCGTCGCTGCCCAGGAGGCCCCCGCCAGCCCTATCGTCGCTGCCCAGGAGGCCCCTGCCAGCCCCATCGTCGCTGCCCAGGAGGTCACTGCCAGCCCCATCATCGCTGCCCAGGAGGCCACAGCCAGCCACAGCCCAGCTGCCCAGGACGGCCCCGCCAGCCACAGCCCAGCTGCCCAGGTGGGCCCCGCCAGCCACAGGCCAGCTGCCCATTAGGGCCCCGCCAGCCACAGCCCAGCTGCCCAGGAGGGCCCAGCCAGCCACAGCCCAGCTGACCAATGAAGGACCGCCAACTCAAGCACCGCTGAACAGGGCAAGAACCGCCAACTCAAGCACCGCTGAACAGGGCAAGCACCGCTGAACAGGGCAGGAACCGCCAACTCAAGCACCGCTGAACAGGGCAAGGATCGCCAACTCAAGCACCGCTGAACAGGGCAAGGACCGCTGAACAGGGCATGGACCGCCAACTCAAGCACCGCTGAACAGGGCAAGGACTCCAACTCAAGCACTGCTGAACAGGGCAAGGACCACCAACTCAAGCACCACTGAACAGGGCAAGAACCGCCAACTCAAGCACCGCTGAACAGGGCAAGAACCGCCAACTCAAGCACCGCTGAACAGTGCAAGAACCGCCAACTCAAGCACCGCTGAACCGGGCAAGGACCGCCAACTCAACAACTCAAGCACCGCTGAACAGGGCAAGCACCGCTGAACAGGGCAAGGACCGCTGAACAGGGCAAGGACCGGCAACTGAAGCACCGCTGAACAAGGCAAGGACCGCCAACTCAAGCACCGCTGAACAGGGCAAGAACCGCCAACTCAAGCACCGCTGAACAGGACAAGCACCACTGAACAGGGCAAGAACCACCAACTCAAGCACCGCTGAACAGGGCAAGAACCGCCAACTCAAGCACCGCTAGCCCATGAGTGGCAGGGGCATTGACACAACAAGGACCGTCACAGGGTGAGTGATGCACTCTGGGCACCAGTCCCCCTCCAGAACCAGTGGAGATACACATCCACTACGTCTGTCCTTGGCAGGATGAAGCACTCTGGGCACCAGTCCCCCTCCAGAACCAGTGGAGATACACATCCACTACGTCTGTCCTTGGCAGGATAAAGCACTCTGGGCACCAGTCCCCCTCCAGAACCAGTGGAGAAACACATCCACTACCTCAAACCTTGGCAGGATGAAGCACTCTGGGCACAAGTCCCCCTCCAGAACCAGTGGAGAAACACATCCACTACCTCAGTCCTTGGCAGGATGAAGCACTCTGGGCACCAGTCCCCCTCCAGAACCAGTGGAGATACACATCCACTATGCCTGTCCTTGGCAGGATGAAGCACTCTGGGCACCAGTCCCCCTCCTGAACCAGTGGAGAAACACATCCACTACCTCAGTCCTTGGCAGGATTAAGCACTCTGGGCACCAGTCCCCCTCCAGAACCAGTGGAGAAACACATCTACTACCTCAGTCCTTGGCAGGATGAAGCACTCTGGGCACCAGTACCCCTCCAGAACCAGTGGAGAAACACATCCACTACCTCAGTCCTTGGCAGGATGAAGCACTCTGGTCACCAGTCCCCCTCCAGAACCAGTGGAGATAGACATCCACTACGTCTGTCCTTGGCAGGATGAAGCACTCTGGGCACCAGTCCCCCTCCAGAACCAGTGGAGAAACACATCCAATACGTCTGTCCTTGGCAGGATGAAGCACTCTGGGCACCAGACCCCCTCCAGAAACCAGTGGAGAATGTTATCCACTTGAGAGACTGTGGATTTGCACTCCCCAGGATGCAGCAGTGGGCAAACCACCCACTGTAGAGTCTTGAGAGACTGTGGCTTTGCACTCCCCAGGATGCAGCAGTGGGCAAACCACCCACTGTAGAGACTTGAGAGACTGTGGCTTTGCACTCCCCAGGATACATCAATGGGTATGGAGACCCCTCGTGGATCTGGCGTCGTACACTCATCCGGCTGAGGTGCCCCCCCTTCGCTTCCCCCTGAGGTGCCTGTTGTATTTCTATCTGATGCCCCGCAGTGTTCTCTCTGTTTTGATCTGGTATCGTGTGTGGGCCTCGCCCATGCATTTTGGGCCCAGTGGTCCACGTACTAAGAATGGTGCAATACCTGGACTACTAATCTTGGTGTATATTTTGTTAATAGTGTATATATGTATATTTTTGCTTACTGAATTTTGATATATTACAATGGTTTCACTTATTTCCTTTTGTCTTTGCATTCTTCTGGGGGGGTTTGGGGTGTAACTATAATGTATAGATATGCATTAGCGTGTGTGTTGTAGTGGGTGAGGGTGGGGTGGGGGTGTTGTGTGCTGCGTGTGTGTCCCTGTTTTTTGCCTCCCCACTCCCCTGTGTCGTAGGTGCTGTACTCACCCTGGTCTTCGCCGCCGGCGTTGGTGCTCCTGGTACAGGAGCAGGAAGACTATCGCAGGGATAATTTGGAGTTCCGGGTCCATGGTGTCCTCCTTCCTCGTGGAGTGTGTAGAGGTGAGCGTGTTCCCTTCGAAATTCCTGTTTCTGCCGTGTTTTTATCCGCAGTGAATCCGTCCCGGAAAAGGTGGCGGATTGGCCTGTCATAATAGTGTGGGCAGTACATTGTCCTCCACCTGTCTGTTGGCGGTGACCACCGAGCTGTTTGTTTGTACCGCCGTGGCGGTCGGAGTGTTAAAGTGGCTGTCTTTGTTGGCGGTTTCCGCCACGGTCGTAATTCCAAAATGTTTACCGCCGGCCTGTTGGCTGTCTTACCGCCACTTTAACACCGTCCGCCAGGGTTGTAATGACCACCGATGTCTCTAAAATTTAAGCATTGGGGGTTATTGAGTTTTCCAGCAGCCCATGGGCCAGCCCAGTAGTTTTTGTCCCAAAACCTACTGCTCCTGGTGCCACTCCAGAACTCCAGTTCTGTGTGGATTACTGGGGACTGAATGAGGTCACTAAGACTGACGCGCACCCCATCCCCCGAGCTGATGAGCTTATTGACTGGTTGGGAGCTGCAAAGTGCCTATTTACGTTTGATCTTACCTCTGACTGTGGGGGCTAAGGAGAGGTCTGCATTCTAAACACCAGATGGACACTACTAGTTTAGGGTGATGCCCTTTGGAATGAAGCATGCCCCTGCCACCTTTCAGAGGTTGGTCAACCAGATGTTGGCTGGCCTGGGTGATTTCAGTGCCGTCTACCTGGATGACAGAGCCGTGTTCAATTCCCCGCGGGAGGAAAACTTGGAGTACCTCTACAAAGTGTTGGATGCTCTGCAGAAGGCAGGCCTCACTACTAAGGCAAGCAAGTGCAAAGTAAGGCAGTGTTCTGTGATGTACTTGGGACACCAAATGGGGACTGGCCATGTGGCACCCCTGCAGCCTAAGATTAAAACCATTCTGGCTTTGGAGCCACCCAAGACCCAAACTGAGGTGAGAGCCTTTTTAGGTCTCACAGGATACTATAGGGTTGTCAAGGAGTATGGCACAATTGTTGCTCCCTTGACTGAGTTAACTTCCAAAAAGCAGCTCAGAAATGTGGTCTGAACTGAGTCTTGCCAGACAGCTTTTGATGCTCTGAAGGCTGCCATGTGCACAGCACCTGTGCTGAAGGCCCCTGACTATTCCAAGGAATTTGTTGTGCAAACAGACGCCTCAGGGCATGGTATTAGAGCAATACTCTCACAGCTTAATGAAGAGGGCCTAGATCAACCTGTAACCTTCATTAACAGGAGGTTACTTCCCAGGGAACGTAGGTAGAGTGCAATTGAGTGTGAAGCTTTTGCTGTGGTCTGTGCACTAAAGAAGCTAAGACCCTACTTGTTTGGGACTCACTTCTGGGTTCAGACAGACCACAGGCCCCTCGGATGGTTAATGTAGAAGAGGGGTGAGAATCCCAAATTGTTGAGGTGGTCAATCTCCCTACAGGGAATGGACTTTATGGTGAGACACCGCCCTAGCACTGACCACGCCAGTGCTGATGGTCTCTCCAGATTCTTCTGCCTTAGTGATGAGAACTCCCATGAGAGTTGGGTAGTTGCTCCCCACTTTCAGCTAGGGGGGACACATGTTAGAATTGGCATCATTGACATGGTCTCCCCAAACTTTTTGCCTCTACTTCCCAGGTTATTTCTGTGTGCTGGACTCTATTTTCGCTGTTTTGTTTGCTCTGGCCACTTCTACCACTGCTGACCAGTGCTAAAGTGTAAGTGTTCCCTGTTTAAATTGTATGTGTACATTGACTATCCATGAATGGCATATTTGATTTACCAGTAAGTCCCTAGTAGAGTGCACTAGAGGTGCCCAGGGCCCGTAAATCAAATGCTACTAGTGGGCCTGCAGCACTGGTTGTGCCACCCCCATTTTTAGCCCTGTAAACATGGTTCAGACCTGCCACTGCAGTATCTGTGAGTGCAGTTTTAAACAGCCAATTCGACTTGGCAAGTGTACCCACTTTCCAGGCATAAGCCTTCCCTTTTTATACATGTAAGGCACCCATAAGGTAGGCTCTAGGTAGCCCCATGGGCAGGGTGCAGTCTATGTTAAAGGAGGGACATATATTTATGTGTTTTACATGTCCTGACAGTGAAATACAGCCAAATTTGGTTTTCACTGTTGCAAGGCCTATCTCTCTCATCGGTTAACATGGGGGCTGCCTTTAAATATGATTAATGTGCAGATTCCCTTTGGGAGCAGATAGACATGTGGCGTTTGGGGGTCTCTGAAGTCGATGATGACATAAGCCCACACCCAGCACAGTTTCTTGACACTGTGCGACCGGATTTTGACGCAACATCACTGGGTGTGGAAAATCAACACAAACCCTGCCCGGCCCCAAGGTGCCTGTCCAGATTGACACATCCCTCTCTTGTGGGAGAGAAAAAACAATGCACGCAGACCCGACTGGAGGAGGAACGATGCATCCTCTCGCTTGCGAGTGAGAAATTGACGCATCGCTGGCCTTTTCCAAAGCACACTCGCCCATGTGGCATTTTTTTTACGCTACCTAGGTACTTTTGTATACTAACAATGTTCTCACTGTTTTCTAAAGGATTTAAGACTCTTTTGCTTTTTAAATTCATAACTTGAGTTGTGTATGTTGGATTTTTGTCATTTTGGTCTTGTTTTGTTTAGATAAATATTATCTATTTTTCTAAACCTTTGTGGTGTCATTTGGTAGTGGTTTCACTGAGTTACTGTGTGTGCTGGTACAAATACTTTACACCTTGCTTCTGAAGTTAAGCCTGCCTGCTCCTACCAAGCTACCAAGGCGATGAGCGGGGGTTAACTGAGGGTGATTCTCCTTTACCCTGACTAGAGTGAGGGTCCTTGCTTGGACAGGGGGTAACCTGACTGCCAACCAAAGACCCCATTTTAACAATGTCAGTTTGTTTTTTTCTAATTTTCAGTGGCTGTTTGGCGTTTATTCCCTTAAACGAAGGAGAGGGCCCAGCACAACAGAGCAGAGAGAGCCTTTTATGCTGAAAGATTTGTACAGCTAGGCTGTGCAGAGGAGCTATTACTTCCCTTTCTGAGAATTACATTGAAAAATCATACTCCCCGAGTGTGCCTATATCAATCACTGTAGCCCAAAGTAGCATTCTGATTGGCTAGCCAGCTCGCAACATTCTAAACTGGGTGCTAATTTTCAATATTTAACTAATTTTATATTGAGTTTATATAATCTAATGTTTTAAAAAAGTTATAATTTCAAATTATGGCAATAATAATATTAAAATAGCTAAGTATTCAGTTAGTATAAATGTGCTTATTGAGTTAAATAACCAGTAATTGACAAAAATAGAAACAAGACAGTATTAGTTCCAATCATGTAAATAATGTTATAATTGTCAGGCTGTGCTTAAACCAGCTATGTTGCATGTAACTCGTTCATCGAAAAGGTTATTTTCTTCCTAAACATACATTCCTTTTCAGTGGACGACTATGGCTAATACTGCATATTAATTTTACAAACGTGATGGTGGAGACACAAACATTAGTGTTGCTTAATCAGGCCTGACATCTAAATGTTCTCTTTCCTGCACTGTCTTTGAAGGTACTTTTTGACTCAGGTATTACTATGGCAATAATACTGTTCACAATTGAAGAAACCCTTTTCTCATTCTGGTAACCACATTTTTATGTCTAGTTTAACAGCATTTTGCATGCATCACTAGGAAATCAAAATGTCCTTTAATGCCCTGCCACATTTGTAATGTGTAGCTGGTTCTGCACTCAGATATTCCGTCACACGTGGATCCAATCTTAAGAGATGCTAGTGTTTTTTTTAATACTTTACTTAGCCTGACAGTCTTTGGGCCTGATTCATGAAGGTAAAGTTACACGTTTATGTAAGTTTACTACTTTTCGGTATTCACAAACTACGGGCGGAGTTTTTCTACTCCGCCGTCCCTATACTTATGCGTGCACTATACTCTCCACCTTATTCTAGAGTCTCCAGGTGCGGAGAGCTCTGCACGCATAAAACTCTGCACGTAGTTTGAGAATACCTAAAACTAGTAAATTCACACAAAAGTGTAAGTTTACCTTTGTGAATCAGGCCTAGTTTTCATACTTACAGATATTACTCCCTTGGTAACCACCATATTTCCAATATTGTATCCTGCTAGCAGAATAGTTGTTTTCATCGGGGACAAGGGACTAGTATAGTTCATCCTTGTCCTAGACTGCTATTGTGATGTAAGAAATGAATACAAAATTCAAGTGTATGTTGTAGCGTTGTAAGTAGTTTTTGCGTACCATTCTAATATTATGCTCTGAATTAAAACTGGTTAGAGGCGTCTTAGTGAGGATTCCACAGCAACATTTTTCTGTGAGTGCCTCAATTGTTCCTCGTAGAGGAGCAGTGGTTCTTATCATTTTCTCAGTTGAAAGTGTGTGCGAGCATTTGCAGTACACACTCAGCTGTGTGGAGGTGGTGGACATTAATGCAGATGATTGTGAATGCGGTAAAACTGGAAACATTTTTTTGAGGGGCTGGAAGACAGATGCTAGTGGAACTAAAAAAAACAGCTCATAACGCAGATGACACACCTGTGTGAAAGAAATCTGCAGGAGGTAACCTAAGTGCAAGCATGACAATGAATGATATGAACATCAGGACAACGCGCTGGACAGAATCTGTCAGGGTTCATATAGTCCTTCCTACCTGCACGGTTAAGCAGAGTAAGCAGAGTAGGATGTTTCAGACGGACAGTCATGAAACCCTGAATGGATAATGGTTAAAGAGTAAGGCAGTGATTCCATCATTTGCTCTATCCCAAATGTGTAATAAAATAGCATGTGTAGATATTTGTATGTGTAGAAAACGATAGCCAGGGCACATACATTTTACACAGGACCCATGATGTTTTTGACACTAATTACTATTGCTACAATGTACCTTCACTTCAGATCAGACGTCTGCAGACAATTCTAAAAGTTCACATTTCTCCTTATTAGCATTTCTGAAGGTACCATCTCTGAAGGTCAAAATGTGATTCTAAAGCAGCATTTAACAGGAGATCGTTTCTTTTACAGCTCCTCAAACCCATTTACAATGTAAACAATAGATGCCACTTCTCCTCACTGATTGTAACCCAATCTGCTACCCTTAACACTTAGGGCCAGATGTACGAAAGGATTTTACCCATTCTGTGTCTATGGGAAAAAGCTTTCGTACATACGGCCCTTAAAGTGCCAAGCAGCATAGTATAACTGCAGGTTGCAATATTTCTTGATTTGTTAAGAATAGATTGGTGTTTAGAGTTCCCCTCCTTCCTTATCTTAAGCATTCACTGCTATTGCTTCATATTGCTCTTTAGTGTCACGTTCACTACACCTCTCTGCATCTCAAGACCTCAAATGCCCACAGCTGTCCCCTGCTCAACCTACCCTGGTCTAGCCAACATGCAGGGCCTCTCTGCAAAGTGTTTTATTAGTTCTTATTTTTACCCAATTTATATAAGCATTAACAAAATGTCAGCAATGCAAACTGGTCGCATTTAAAAATTTCAGTAACTGTGCCCTAGAATAAAATGTAGAGGGGTATGGATTCTAGTGTGAGTGAGGTGAGTGATCTTTCCAAAGCCACTGGAATTGCCTTCAGTCATATGTTTTGGCTGGTGCCTGCATTGATTTTAATGTTAAACCTTAATTTTTATTCTCTGCTCTCCAGCACCCCTCTTTCAAGATGTGGTCCTACCCACAGTAGCACGTTCTGAATCTTCTGATAAACTTGTGAGAGAGCGTGTGTTTCATGAATATAACACTGTAAGATATTGGGTGTAGCTTAGTCAGTGAGATTCAGGGGGGCAGGAAGTGGTGAATCTCACATTCTCCAACTAAATAGCAGTAGGTCACAGGGTACATTGGTGAGGAGACCAAGATTTAGGTTGGACTGTTTCCACGAGGGGAAGGGTCAGTACTGATTTGCATTGGGAGGGCCTCTGGGGCTGATTTATGGGTTGGCAGACAAGTACTGTGTTGCAAAGGCAATGGAGTACCCTGTCTGCCAAACTCACAGTCTGCCACCCTATTTTCAATCTGGTGGTTCACAAGTTTCCTTCTTTCATCCACGCAACAGAGTAGCTGCCATCAGAAATAACCCATTCAATTGTCTCTGCTTAAATTAGACCGGCAGATTTTTATTTTTACTGTCCCTCGTCTCCAGATATATCCTGGTGGTGAGAAACAGTAAAAAAAGAAAAATTACCTGCACACTTTTTTAGAACACTGTTGTGGGGTAATTGGTATTATTGTTCAAGAAGCAGCTCCCAATTTGGGATGTTGTTTTTGAAAAATAAAAAACTTTGGAAAGGTTTGACCGGCAACCATCATGTTTGAGGGAGCCATCCTTTGAAATGTTCCTACATTGACAGAAACCACCATGATGACAGTTTCTGTCAATGTATAGAGATGTCCCTCAGGCTTGGGAACATCTCTAAATTTGGCAGGTGGAGTAAAAGCCAGAAAGTCCTCAACCATCCTGCCTGTTTTTACTCCGTCTACTAAATCCTAAATTAGACCCCCTGTCAAGAGTGGTACCATGGGTGCAAAACAATGGCTTGGAATGCTACCATGAGGGACTGCCAGATAGACTATTTGCCAGTGTTCGTCCCATAACCTTTTTGGGAGTTTAATTGCCAGTAGGCTGCCTGGGAGCCTGAGATTAGCGTAGCTTTCCAAGCCTATTACTGCCAATTATAGTGAATTATAAAAAGTAGTACATTTGCATCCATTCAAGGAGTACTTGTATGGGTGCAGATTTGCTACTTTTTGGGTAGACTGGTCACGAAGGGGTATTTTTTAGAGGTAAATGGTGCAACACAGCACAACAAGCAAAGTTGCTACACTACATTGCGTCACCTGAAGACACATCTTCAAAGACATTGTGCTGTTCTGCTCTCTCTATGCGCTGGCACTCTTTGGGCTGCTTGCCATTTACGTAGGAATCCTTGGGCCATAAAACAAGGGTGTCTGTGTTATAGTCAAAATTGGTACCTTCCTGCACAAAAACTATCCTTAAAGGCTTTTTCCTCTTTTTAGGTATACTGCAAAATACAGAACAATTGCAAAGAAGAAATAATGAGCAGAAATAAATATATTTCTCCTCATTATGCTAGTCCAAGGTAGGCGCACCACTTTGGCACAAACCCATTATCTGCAACTCTTTGGAAATATGACCTTGCATCAAAATCAGTGGATGGATGCAATGGGATTTAGATATCGGCGGACAGAATATCTGTCACCATTGTGACGGAGTAACCCCTCTGCCAATATCTAAATTAGGCCCATAATATTTACCAAAAAAAAACAATGAAATACGATTCCCAGTGCGCACAAGCACTGCTTCCAGCCTGTCCAATGTACTGTAAACCTATTTACTATTCACGTAAAAGAGGATAGTGTATTAATCAATTAATCCATTCTTCAAGGAAAATGTTATAGTCAAGGCCACGGTATTAGAGGATTGTTGACGTTTGGACCCACCAAAGATACGGTTATTCAGAACCTTTTGTCAGGGTCTTCATCAGGGCAGAATGTGAGGAGCAACCTACAGTAGTACAAATTGACGTTCCAAAGCGGGGCAGATGTTTGTATGGACAAGGGTGTTAATGGTGCTCGTCTGAGGTGTAAAAGTCCTCAATGCTCCATTTGATAAGACCAAACAAGCAGAATTATTCTGCACTGTGAAAAGAGAGCCCTTCAAATGAATGGAGAAATAGGCTGGTAGGGATACAAAATATCTTCCTCTCCTTCTCCACCCGCTCGAGACAGGTGACCGATACCGATATCGATACTGATATGTGAGATTCGTATCTCATTGTTTTTTTGTAAATAATTATCACTTGTCACTTTCTGCAGGACCACTTTTTTCTATCAATGTTTGCACATGATGGAGCAACCTTTTAGATATTTCTAGAGAAACAAAGGTTGCTCCATCATGTGCAAACATTGATAGAAAAAAGTGGTCCTGCAGAAAGTGATATAATATTTACACATTTTTCTCTTGAATTATCTTTCTTGAATGTGCGTGACGTTATGCACATTTTTTGTCTTTGGTGTTGTTATTGCTTTCTTTCGCTCTTGTGACACCTTATAGGGTCACTATGTAGTTTTCAGTATATACTTGTTTGTGAATTTGCTTCCTGTTTTGTAAAATATTGTGACATAGCCCGTTTGGACTATGTTGTTGTATTTATCACATTTCGAAAGATGTAATTTTCTTGCCCTAGCCATTTTGTGCCTGAAGCCTGTTACATGAGTCACACTACTAGGTGTAGTTGCAGTTGGTTTTTTCTGTATTCCTCACAAACAGCCACACAGTAGAGGGTCTGATTGTTGGCAGGATGTGCCTTCCTGACTTGATGAGGGGGTGCAGAACTGTCACCTATCACTCTTACACTTCAAAGACAATGCCTCAGCTCACACACAAAGGACTTCACACCAAACTATTGTGCCTGGAGACAGACTGGGGCCATGACAGGAAGGCAGAATGTTCTAGACAGTTTTGTAGGTGGAACATTCCAAAAGATTCTTCCACTTCAAAGTGGGCACCAGGTATAAAAAGGGAACCCTCAGATCTACTCTTCACTGCAGTCTTGGACCTTTGGATACTACAGAAGAAGGACTGCCCTGCTGCCAGATGACTACAGTGCTGCCTGAGGCTTGCCCTGCTGTCTGAAAATCAAGACTAAACCTGCACCCTTCATCCCAGGCTGAAGTGACTCCAAGGGTCAGCTGACTGTCCTCCTGTTTTGAGCTACAAACTTTAAGTCCCCTTCTCCATTTCTTTGATCATGTCTGGTGTGTTTGAAGGTGCTGCCAGGCAACTAATTGAGTAATTGACCCAAGCGTGCCTTGCACGCGTACTATTTATGCCCGTTAGCACCCGGCTTTGTTCTCATTCGGGAACGTAGCCTATGGGTAGGTGCTACATCGGACACCGACTCACATATAAGTAAGTGCTTCCGGGCCCCGCTTTTCTTAATATTCCTCTGGCCACAATGCTAATCTCTTTACAATGAGATACCGATCTTATAGGTTAGTCGCATGTTTCATTTCCCGGTACGCTTTTAAATTGACTCGGTATACGAAGGTGAAACGATTACTCCCCTGCCTTTGATTCTTCTTGTTTTACTGACGGGTTGTCTCTGGCAGTAATAGGGAGGGACTGAGGTTGTAACTGACACCCGGCCTCCCTCCCTTAGCGCCACTCTTCATACAGTTACCTCTGCTATATGACCAGGATCTCTCAAGTGCATTTCTTTATGTTTTTAACATACGTCCGACTGTGACTGTTTCACAGATCATGTGTATCTGTATTTGAAACCTGGGGTAATTATTTCCACCACTATTGACTCCATGAATATGTAACTATTGTTTTTTCTGCGCATACTAATACATACTGTGTGGCTCTTTTACATCCGGTTTCCCTTTTTTCAAAAGTGTGACGTACTTGCCTCCAGTTACCATACGAATGTCTTGGTTTAGTATTTAGTAACAGAGATATTTTTGTTCTTTTGTTATGTACTTCTGCTTAACCCTTGACAAGCTCTGTTGTGAATCGGGCAACAGACCTACGTGATCCCATGAAGCCCGTTCTCTAGTGGAGATGGTAAGCCCACCTATATATCATAAGCATGGGTTGCTATCTTCCACCTTATCACGTTGTGCTGCACAGTTTGTCACTATTTCAATTTTGGCTTGATCAAATTATTCTTTAATGTTGATGAAGAGATTATGCAATTTAACCTCTGTTCTTTTTATACTCAGGGTGACTGATAGGAGAGAGCCAGTCCTGTTTCTTTCTTTTTAGTAAGTGACTGATGACGTTTTGACTGTGAGCGTTTGATTGCAGGTGTCTATATTTAATATTTTTGCACCTTGGTTTCAAATTAAGAAGTCCAATGATTCAGTAGGTCCTGAAGAAGCGTCATAGGATCCTTTTGGACCATTAGAGACGCGAAACATGTCGACTGCATACTGAGGAACATCGGATAATTACCGACTTCCTCTATCCGATTGTCTTGTGTGAGTGTTTGAGCATTATCTCAACCTTCTCTCCCTTGTCATTTTTTTAATCTTGGCCATCTCCCAATATCAAAGAATAAAATATTTAGTGAGGGTCCTGAGCCAATTTTACCCTTTACTCTTGTGTCTTCTTCTCTCCACGGACCCATATCTGGCTCCGCGGCATCATTGACAAACAAAAGATCTCCGGCAAAGAGCCCCCCTTCGGGGGGTGCCCGTCAGACATTGCAGCGCCGGTCTGACGAGGAGCTGTCCGATGATGAAGCATGACACCTAGTATGGTGTGTGAGGACTCTTGCACCTAATGATTAGGACTCCTTTATTCCCCCTCCCTGTTTTCTTGGAACAGTGTATCATATCATATTATTAGGTTCCCTGGAGGGTATACACTGGACCATTAATCCTCCAATCCCTTTCGTGTGTTTGAAGCATTGAGCTACAAACATACAACAAGCTCCAGAGGCCTCTCTGCAACTAAAAATGTACTGGACCTGCCTGAGCCCTGCTGGGCCCTGCTGGAGTGAGTTCCTGATCCCCATGAGTTGCCCCTCAGGTCCGGGGCTCCTGCTGTGGCATCAGTGAAGGTTGTCATGGAAGGAAAGGAGTGATCCTGAAGTTTTTAGGTCTTCGCAACTGTGAACGGACCTGATCCCACCAAGATCTTGCCATCCGAACACAAGAGCTGCACTTCATGCTACAACAGCAACAGTCCATGGTAACTTCCAGTGCAAAGCTCCAGCATTAACTGGCCGCAGCACCCTACAGGATGTTCATGCTACAGCGACGACCGTCCACAAAACCCAGCCTGTTTTTCACATTACAGCAACAACCACCTGCGATGCTCTCCCGGCTCTTGCAGCCTCCACCACGTGAACAGAACTCTTCCTGCTGGACTGCACAGGGCAATTTTTTCAGGTAGATTAACCTGAACTCTGTATCTGGCCAGCGCTCCATCGCAGTTGGCATGTACTGCATCAACAGCCTACGTGACTGCCAATGCCAAACTTCAGCATCAACCATCTGTGATGCCTGCCAAGATCGTCACGCTACAGCATCGACCATCTGCCATGCTCAGCCTGCTCTCTGCAGTTCAGAAATGACCATCCACGGCGCTCTCCCTGCTCCTAGTGGACTCCTTTACCACAAACGGAACTCTTTGTGCTGGAATTTAGAATGCAATTATTAAATAGCATCACTCCAAAGCACTTGTTGAGGTATCACAAATAAAACAGTCACAACATGTACCTATCAAGGCTACGTTCACTAAGGAGCCAGAAACCCATGAGAATGTCAACTTATACAATTGGATGCTGGTAAAAATATTAGTGCTCCAGTATTCTCCCCTTTTTTGTGGATGGAGAGGTCTTTCTTGAACTTGTGGAGATCCTCTGGCTAAAATGGAAGGTTCCAGGCCAGACCTAATGTTCCACCATTGCTCTTCCAGCACAGTAACATCAAGTGCTGTAATTTGTTGGCAACACTATGAAGGAGAGTGCTGGTCAATTCTTCAGCCTCACAAGGGACATGTGGACTGGTTGTCAAGCAATAAATTACATGTGCATCACTGCACGCTAAATCTCCTTCAATGGAGTGAAGCAATAGCCCACATGCTTAGTCTCACTGCTGTTTAGGCTTCCCGGGGTACTTGCTGCCATGCAGCAGTTGTGATATTTGCCATGGAGAAATCACATGTAGCTGCCAACATCTTGGTCAAATGTAATACTTATGTCTATTAATGGCTTCAACCTAGAGGTCTCAGCATTGGATTTGTTGCCACTGATAATGAAATGAATGAGGGAGGATAATTCAGAGGCCTATGTTCAACAGCGTAAAGGTCAACATTCATTTAAAGCCAAAAGCATTTACTATGTGTGTGGTTTAACAATCCCTTGCATTTTGTTTCCCTGTACGTATCTTGATTCATGAGTATCTTTCAATTTATCAGTTTTTTACTAGTGTTGTTTCTTGCATCTCTATGCATTTGCTATGTTTGCGTCTCAACAATCCCTTGGACTCTCCTACTATTTTTGCCTAGTTTGAATTACCATATACCATTCTCGTTCCTAACATCTCCACTACATAGACTGTATTTTTTATGTTCTCACTCACATAGGAGTTTCAAATGTTTATTTCCTTAAAATACGCAGACACTCATTGTCATCAGGACACTAGATCTCAGTAATACTTTGACACTCAATACTCTTTGATAGTGGTTCTTCTATACCCTTCAGTTCTTTGTAGCACTACTACAATTTTGTTTTGTAGTTTAATTGGGTTGCACTTTACTTATGGGATGACATACAGTATTATACATATCATTTCTTCTGGCTATATAAAGAAATATTTTGCCTCGTATGGTTTAGTCTCTCCTCAGCTTTTTATCGACCAACATTGTCCCAAGATGGTCGCCGCAATAACTTATGATTTTGGACCCCTCTATGAGGTTTACCTCCTTGCCAAGCATACCCAATCACTACTTTATGCTCCGAAGGCCGCTAATTTATATTGACTTACTTACGGAGGATCTCGTTGTTGTGACATCAATACAAAATGTATATTGGTTCGTATTGTGAGTGGTCTCTTCTTTATGGATATTCTTCAGGACAAGTGTTGGTGTATTTATAATACTTTGTTATGTAGTTCAAGATGGCAGCCAGCTTTACATTGGTTTACATCTCTTAGACAGGCCTGTCCATTTTTTATCTGTATGACTTGATTAAAAGGATAGTACTGTTCGTATCGTTTGCACACTCTCAGGACGCCACATGTTAGGTTTGTTATCCTGACGTTATGTAGACTAAGGACATTTTCTGCAATTGGCAGAAATTTTCACTTTGGCTGAGTTCACCGTATTATCGGTGTGCATATTTACATCAGTGTTAATACACTCCTTCAGTGTGTGTTAGGCTTTTTCACCCATTTTGGCTATATAGTAGTGTTCTTTGTATTTTATCTATGGGCTTCGCCCTCACTGTGGCCACATATTCCCATTTTTTAATTTTCTGAAGGGAACTCAATGTCAGTGGTTTGTATTATATTTGTCCTGCTTCCATATATTACAATTAAGTTGATTTCTCATAATGAATTGGATATCACCTGGTTCCGCTAGTTCTTCCATACCTTAGTATGGTTTCTCTTCTTCTCCTTATCTTCAGGAATGGACTTATCATGGTCGCTTGGTTGACATAGACTTCATTTGTTATTGCTACAGGAGCATTGACCGGTTTTCTATGAACCATGTAGTAGTACTTATCTATAGTAAGCTGGTTAGCTTGTTGCTCATTTGCATAGCTCTCCTACTGGGGATCTCTCTTGCCGTATTTGACTGTGTTGTTTTATGTTTGTTTAGACACTGGACTGTTCTTACCTAAAGGAATGATGCTGTTTTCAAAATGTTAGCGTGCTTTGACGTAGTAAGGTACTGAATATTTTTACACTTACCTGTACACTTTCGGTTTGGTTTCTAAGGACATTGTGATATATTTTGACAGCTATTCACACCATTCACGGATTATTCTATTCAATTAATTCTATTCACTTTTGTTTTGGGTCCATCTATCTTCTGATCATATGTTTTACTCACTTGGTGCATTATGGGTCGGACCCCTTATGAGTGCTTTTGACATGCTTCTCCTTTTTTCTTCTCTATTCACATAATTCATTGGTCTTTTTTTCTGCCACAACTGATCGTACGTATGGACAACTATTTTTGTAGTTTTCTCATTTAAGGGTGCTTAACCATCTGCTCCATTCATTGCAAGATAAACAACCAACACTATTTATATACATATAGACTTTATGCTATCACCCTCCACGTTTGTGTATAAGGTTTTGTCGTATATGTATCTATACATCTTTACAGCCTTCAAAAAGTCACAAGTGTGACAAAACAAGTGCTGGCTGTGGAATCATACTCATCTTGCCATATTGATGTCTATACCACCATGGAGCCGGTTGTCGGTGAACCCGGCTCATGACGCCCCGGAGTGGCGTTTGCCGCGCGGCGTCCGCGGCGAGAAAGACGGCTTGCCCTGTTCCCTGGGCAATGGAGACGCCGGAACCTCCCTCGGGAACCTGGATATCCGGGTTCCCGACAGAATTAAAAGGGAGGACGGACTACACTTGAGAGGCGGAGGACGTGGAGAACGCGGGGACCACAGAAAGGAAGGAGAACGAAGAAAACACTGAGGATGAGGAAAGGAAGGAGGACGACGACGGCAGGAGGAACGGGAACAGCGTGGTTCCCTCGGAAGCGGCCGACCAGCGGGGAACAGAAAGGAACGGTGATACACGCACAGACCGCCACGCCCCAGGAGGGACGTGGCTAACAAAGGTACGGTCCTTTTTAAAGGACAGTATTCGTACGAAGCGGGAGGAGTGGAGGGAGAGGCTTGGAGGGAACACAGAGGAGACGAGGAGGACTAAAGAAAGGGGATGTAAACTATAAGACTTCCTTCACGTAAAAACCCTAAAGAGCACATGAAACAAAAGTCCTATTCACAGGGAGAAGCACAAGGAGGTGACTTTGCACACCCTCGCTTATATCATAACACTGACGCACCCGGAGCGCTCTCTCTCTCTCTCTCTCTCTCTCTCTCTCTCTCTCTCTCTCTCTCTCTCTCTCTCTCTCTCTCTCTCTCTCTCTTTCTCTCTCTCTCTCTCTCTCTCTCTCTCTCTCTCTCTCCCTCTATCTCTCTCTCTCTCTCTCTCTCTCTCCCGTCCTATCTACTCCTGCTATGAACTGTTAACCTATATAACCCTGACGTCCCTTCATTTTCGTTCCTCTTTTCGATGCCTCTGGGAGTACGACGGAACATCTTCGCCGGTCAAGAGGGGACCTGGGAAAAGAGATAGAAGAGACACTCTATGGGAAGAAGCACACCACCCCTACACTGTTGACAAACAAAAGACTATAAAGAAGTATAAATAAAATTCACAGTTTCACACCCACTCAAGCATCCGAGTCCTTATTATCACCTGGCCAACTGCTACAATGGTGTCAGAAGTGAGATTGTGAAAGATGATAAAAGGATAAACGTAAACAGGAAACCATGGGGGAAAAACCTACACTGGAGGACATGATACAACAGCTAGCTGAAGGACAACGACACCTTCAGCTAGTATAGGAGGCACATCAGAGAGAGGCAAAGGAGGACCGGGAAGCACTGCAGAGTGCACTAAAGAGCCAAGCCACCATCATGGCCAATAACCAATTAGTGCATGAGACGGCCCTCCAAAAGCTTACGGATACCATAGCAGCTAGTAAGGTCCACCCCAATGTACCTAGCTCAGTGCTGCAGAAGTTCCAAGACGGTGAGGATCCTGACGCTTTCTTCACTAATTTTGAACGAGTGGCCTCCTCTGCCCAATTGCCAGAAGAGCGTTGGGGTCAGTATATTGCACCGCTATTAACCGGTATCCTCCAAACGGCATATCAAGCCGCCAACCCGGGTGGTACCACACCCTACAAAGAGATCAAACTAAGTATATTGGAGCGAGTAGGCCATTATTCTGAATATTACCGTCTACGCTTCCGGAAGATCAAGTGGGGGCAGACAGAGGATCCTCGGACCTTTTATTTTAAAGTCAAAGACCTCGGTTTGAAATGGTTGGGACCTCTAGGGACTGAGAGGGAGGATATCATAAAGGCAGTAATATTGGAACAATATTTGGAATCTCTTCCCTCATCCACTCGGAGTTGGATGAGGCAGCACCCAAATGTTAATACCGATATGGCTGTGGACTTAGCTTGTGCCTACCATCGGTCGGTCGATTTCAAGAACCCTAGCCCTAAGATATCACCAAAACCGACCGTTGTACCTTTCAGGAACTTTTCACAAAAACCCCCAGAAGAGGCAGGACCTCCCAGAATTGGAGAAAACCCACCTATGCAGCAACCACAGTGTTATAGGTGTGGTGAGTGGGGCCACATAGCAAGATTGTGCCCTAGGAAAGGGGAAAGAGCAGAACCAATGGAAATCGGGGTAACTAGAGGGAGGGTCTTGTGTACCGGTAGGGATAATCACAAGTACAAACAAACAATTAAAGTGAATGGAAAGGTACTCCTGGCTCTCATAGATTCAGGATATAGCCAATCTGTGGTGCAAGCAGATGTGCTAAAACCTTCAGACCAAAATACCAATCAATGGGTATCAATCTGTTGCATACATGGGGACAAAAACTCTTTGGAAATATGACCTTGCATCAAAATCAGTGGATGGATGCAATGGGATTTAGATATCGGCGGACAGAATATCTGTCACCATTGTGACGGAGTAACCCCTCTGCCAATATCTAAATTAGGCCCATAATATTTACCAAAAAAAAACAATGAAATACGATTCCCAGTGCGCACAAGCACTGCTTCCAGCCTGTCCAATGTACTGTAAACCTATTTACTATTCACGTAAAAGAGGATAGTGTATTAATCAATTAATCCATTCTTCAAGGAAAATGTTATAGTCAAGGCCACGGTATTAGAGGATTGTTGACGTTTGGACCCACCAAAGATACGGTTATTCAGAACCTTTTGTTAGGGTCTTCATCAGGGCAGAATGTGAGGAGCAACCTACAGTAGTACAAATTGACGTTCCAAAGCGGGGCAGATGTTTGTATGGACAAGGGTGTTAATGGCGCTCGTCTGAGGTGTAAAAGTCCTCAATGCTCCATTTGATAAGACCAAACAAGCAGAATTATTCTGCACTGTGAAAAGAGAGCCCTTCAAATGAATGGAGAAATAGGCTGGTAGGGATACAAAATATCTTCCTCTCCTTCTCCACCCGCTCGAGACAGGTGACCGATACCGATATCGATACTGATATGTGAGATTCGTATCTCATTGTTTTTTTGTAAATAATTATCACTTGTCACTTTCTGCAGGACCACTTTTTTCTATCAATGTTTGCACATGATGGAGCAACCTTTTAGATATTTCTAGAGAAACAAAGGTTGCTCCATCATGTGCAAACATTGATAGAAAAAAGTGGTCCTGCAGAAAGTGATATAATATTTACACATTTTTCTCTTGAATTATATTCTTGAATGTGCGTGACGTTATGCACATTTTTTGTCTTTGGTGTTGTTATTGCTTTCTTTCGCTCTTGTGACACCTTATAGGGTCACTATGTAGTTTTCAGTATATACTTGTTTGTGAATTTGCTTCCTGTTTTGTAAAATATTGTGACATAGCCCGTTTGGACTATGTTGTTGTATTTATCACATTTCGAAAGATGTAATTTTCTTGCCCTAGCCATTTTGTGCCTGAAGCCTGTTACATGAGTCACACTACTAGGTGTAGTTGCAGTTGGTTTTTTCTGTATTCCTCACAAACAGCCACACAGTAGAGGGTCTGATTGTTGGCAGGATGTGCCTTCCTGACTTGATGAGTGGGTGCAGAACTGTCACCTATCACTCTTACACTTCAAAGACAATGCCTCAGCTCACACACAAAGGACTTCACACCAAACTATTGTGCCTGGAGACAGACTGGGGCCATGACAGGAAGGCAGAATGTTCTAGACAGTTTTGTAGGTGGAACATTCCAAAAGATTCTTCCACTTCAAAGTGGGCACCAGGTATAAAAAGGGAACCCTCAGATCTACTCTTCACTGCAGTCTTGGACCTTTGGATACTACAGAAGAAGGACTGCCCTGCTGCCAGATGACTACAGTGCTGCCTGAGGCTTGCCCTGCTGTCTGAAAATCAAGACTAAACCTGCACCCTTCATCCCAGGCTGAAGTGACTCCAAGGGTCAGCTGACTGTCCTCCTGTTTTGAGCTACAAACTTTAAGTCCCCTTCTCCATTTCTTTGATCATGTCTGGTGTGTTTGAAGGTGCTGCCAGGCAACTAATTGAGTAATTGACCCAAGCGCGCCTTGCACGCGTACTATTTATGCCCGTTAGCACCCGGCTTTGTTCTCATTCGGGAACGTAGCCTATGGGTAGGTGCTACATCGGACACCGACTCACATATAAGTAAGTGCTTCCGGGCCCCGCTTTTCTTAATATTCCTCTGGCCACAATGCTAATCTCTTTACAATGAGATACCGATCTTATAGGTTAGTCGCATGTTTCATTTCCCGGTACGCTTTTAAATTGACTCGGTATACGAAGGTGAAACGATTACTCCCCTGCCTTTGATTCTTCTTGTTTTACTGACGGGTTGTCTCTGGCAGTAATAGGGAGGGACTGAGGTTGTAACTGACACCCGGCCTCCCTCCCTTAGCGCCACTCTTCATACAGTTACCTCTGCTATATGACCAGGATCTCTCAAGTGCATTTCTTTATGTTTTTAACATACGTCCGACTGTGACTGTTTCACAGATCATGTGTATCTGTATTTGAAACCTGGGGTAATTATTTCCACCACTATTGACTCCATGAATATGTAACTATTGTTTTTTCTGCGCATACTAATACATACTGTGTGGCTCTTTTACATCCGGTTTCCCTTTTTTCAAAAGTGTGACGTACTTGCCTCCAGTTACCATACGAATGTCTTGGTTTAGTATTTAGTAACAGAGATATTTTTGTTCTTTTGTTATGTACTTCTGCTTAACCCTTGACAAGCTCTGTTGTGAATCGGGCAACAGACCTACGTGATCCCATGAAGCCCGTTCTCTAGTGGAGATGGTAAGCCCACCTATATATCATAAGCATGGGTTGCTATCTTCCACCTTATCACGTTGTGCTGCACAGTTTGTCACTATTTCAATTTTGGCTTGATCAAATTATTCTTTAATGTTGATGAAGAGATTATGCAATTTAACCTCTGTTCTTTTTATACTCAGGGTGACTGATAGGAGAGAGCCAGTCCTGTTTCTTTCTTTTTAGTAAGTGACTGATGACGTTTTGACTGTGAGCGTTTGATTGCAGGAGTCTATATTTAATATTTTTGCACCTTGGTTTCAAATTAAGAAGTCCAATGATTCAGTAGGTCCTGAAGAAGCGTCATAGGATCCTTTTGGACCATTAGAGACGCGAAACATGTCGACTGCATACTGAGGAACATCGGATAATTACCGACTTCCTCTATCCGATTGTCTTGTGTGAGTGTTTGAGCATTATCTCAACCTTCTCTCCCTTGTCATTTTTTTAATCTTGGCCATCTCCCAATATCAAAGAATAAAATATTTAGTGAGGGTCCTGAGCCAATTTTACCCTTTACTCTTGTGTCTTCTTCTCTCCACGGACCCATATCTGGCTCCGCGGCATCATTGACAAACAAAAGATCTCCGGCAAAGAGCCCCCCTTCGGGGGGTGCCCGTCAGACATTGCAGCGCCGGTCTGACGAGGAGCTGTCCGATGATGAAGCATGACACCTAGTATGGTGTGTGAGGACTCTTGCACCTAATGATTAGGACTCCTTTATTCCCCCTCCCTGTTTTCTTGGAACAGTGTATCATATCATATTATTAGGTTCCCTGGAGGGTATACACTGGACCATTAATCCTCCAATCCCTTTCGTGTGTTTGAAGCATTGAGCTACAAACATACAACAAGCTCCAGAGGCCTCTCTGCAACTAAAAATGTACTGGACCTGCCTGAGCCCTGCTGGGCCCTGCTGGAGTGAGTTCCTGATCCCCATGAGTTGCCCCTCAGGTCCGGGGCTCCTGCTGTGGCATCAGTGAAGGTTGTCATGGAAGGAAAGGAGTGATCCTGAAGTTTTTAGGTCTTCGCAACTGTGAACGGACCTGATCCCACCAAGATCTTGCCATCCGAACACAAGAGCTGCACTTCATGCTACAACAGCAACAGTCCATGGTAACTTCCAGTGCAAAGCTCCAGCATTAACTGGCCGCAGCACCCTACAGGATGTTCATGCTACAGCGACGACCGTCCACAAAACCCAGCCTGTTTTTCACATTACAGCAACAACCACCTGCGATGCTCTCCCGGCTCTTGCAGCCTCCACCACGTGAACAGAACTCTTCCTGCTGGACTGCACAGGGCAATTTTTTCAGGTAGATTAACCTGAACTCTGTATCTGGCCAGCGCTCCATCGCAGTTGGCATGTACTGCATCAACAGCCTACGTGACTGCCAATGCCAAACTTCAGCATCAACCATCTGTGATGCCTGCCAAGATCGTCACGCTACAGCATCGACCATCTGCCATGCTCAGCCTGCTCTCTGCAGTTCAGAAATGACCATCCACGGCGCTCTCCCTGCTCCTAGTGGACTCCTTTACCACAAACGGAACTCTTTGTGCTGGAATTTAGAATGCAATTATTAAATAGCATCACTCCAAAGCACTTGTTGAGGTATCACAAATAAAACAGTCACAACATGTACCTATCAAGGCTACGTTCACTAAGGAGCCAGAAACCCATGAGAATGTCAACTTATACAATTGGATGCTGGTAAAAATATTAGTGCTCCAGTATTCTCCCCTTTTTTGTGGATGGAGAGGTCTTTCTTGAACTTGTGGAGATCCTCTGGCTAAAATGGAAGGTTCCAGGCCAGACCTAATGTTCCACCATTGCTCTTCCAGCACAGTAACATCAAGTGCTGTAATTTGTTGGCAACACTATGAAGGAGAGTGCTGGTCAATTCTTCAGCCTCACAAGGGACATGTGAACTGGTTGTCAAGCAATAAATTACATGTGCATCACTGCACGCTAAATCTCCTTCAATGGAGTGAAGCAATAGCCCACATGCTTAGTCTCACTGCTGTTTAGGCTTCCCGGGGTACTTGCTGCCATGCAGCAGTTGTGATATTTGCCATGGAGAAATCACATGTAGCTGCCAACATCTTGGTCAAATGTAATACTTATGTCTATTAATGGCTTCAACCTAGAGGTCTCAGCATTGGATTTGTTGCCACTGATAATGAAATGAATGAGGGAGGATAATTCAGAGGCCTATGTTCAACAGCGTAAAGGTCAACATTCATTTAAAGCCAAAAGCATTTACTATGTGTGTGGTTTAACAATCCCTTGCATTTTGTTTCCCTGTACGTATCTTGATTCATGAGTATCTTTCAATTTATCAGTTTTTTACTAGTGTTGTTTCTTGCATCTCTATGCATTTGCTATGTTTGCGTCTCAACAATCCCTTGGACTCTCCTACTATTTTTGCCTAGTTTGAATTACCATATACCATTCTCGTTCCTAACATCTCCACTACATAGACTGTATTTTTTATGTTCTCACTCACATAGGAGTTTCAAATGTTTATTTCCTTAAAATACGCAGACACTCATTGTCATCAGGACACTAGATCTCAGTAATACTTTGACACTCAATACTCTTTGATAGTGGTTCTTCTATACCCTTCAGTTCTTTGTAGCACTACTACAATTTTGTTTTGTAGTTTAATTGGGTTGCACTTTACTTATGGGATGACATACAGTATTATACATATCATTTCTTCTGGCTATATAAAGAAATATTTTGCCTCGTATGGTTTAGTCTCTCCTCAGCTTTTTATCGACCAACATTGTCCCAAGATGGTCGCCGCAATAACTTATGATTTTGGACCCCTCTATGAGGTTTACCTCCTTGCCAAGCATACCCAATCACTACTTTATGCTCCGAAGGCCGCTAATTTATATTGACTTACTTACGGAGGATCTCGTTGTTGTGACATCAATACAAAATGTATATTGGTTCGTATTGTGAGTGGTCTCTTCTTTATGGATATTCTTCAGGACAAGTGTTGGTGTATTTATAATACTTTGTTATGTAGTTCAAGATGGCAGCCAGCTTTACATTGGTTTACATCTCTTAGACAGGCCTGTCCATTTTTTATCTGTATGACTTGATTAAAAGGATAGTACTGTTCGTATCGTTTGCACACTCTCAGGACGCCACATGTTAGGTTTGTTATCCTGACGTTATGTAGACTAAGGACATTTTCTGCAATTGGCAGAAATTTTCACTTTGGCTGAGTTCACCGTATTATCGGTGTGCATATTTACATCAGTGTTAATACACTCCTTCAGTGTGTGTTAGGCTTTTTCACCCATTTTGGCTATATAGTAGTGTTCTTTGTATTTTATCTATGGGCTTCGCCTTCACTGTGGCCACATATTCCCATTTTTTAATTTTCTGAAGGGAACTCAATGTCAGTGGTTTGTATTATATTTGTCCTGCTTCCATATATTACAATTAAGTTGATTTCTCATAATGAATTGGATATCACCTGGTTCCGCTAGTTCTTCCATACCTTAGTATGGTTTCTCTTCTTCTCCTTATCTTCAGGAATGGACTTATCATGGTCGCTTGGTTGACATAGACTTCATTTGTTATTGCTACAGGAGCATTGACCGGTTTTCTATGAACCATGTAGTAGTACTTATCTATAGTAAGCTGGTTAGCTTGTTGCTCATTTGCATAGCTCTCCTACTGGGGATCTCTCTTGCCGTATTTGACTGTGTTGTTTTATGTTTGTTTAGACACTGGACTGTTCTTACCTAAAGGAATGATGCTGTTTTCAAAATGTTAGCGTGCTTTGACGTAGTAAGGTACTGAATATTTTTACACTTACCTGTACACTTTCGGTTTGGTTTCTAAGGACATTGTGATATATTTTGACAGCTATTCACACCATTCACGGATTATTCTATTCAATTAATTCTATTCACTTTTGTTTTGGGTCCATCTATCTTCTGATCATATGTTTTACTCACTTGGTGCATTATGGGTCGGACCCCTTATGAGTGCTTTTGACATGCTTCTCCTTTTTTCTTCTCTATTCACATAATTCATTGGTCTTTTTTTCTGCCACAACTGATCGTACGTATGGACAACTATTTTTGTAGTTTTCTCATTTAAGGGTGCATAACCATCTGCTCCATTCATTGCAAGATAAACAACCAACACTATTTATATACATATAGACTTTATGCTATCACCCTCCACGTTTGTGTATAAGGTTTTGTCGTATATGTATCTATACATCTTTACAGCCTTCAAAAAGTCACAAGTGTGACAAAACAAGTGCTGGCTGTGGAATCATACTCATCTTGCCATATTGATGTCTATACCACCATGGAGCCGGTTGTCGGTGAACCCGGCTCATGACGCCCCGGAGTGGCGTTTGCCGCGCGGCGTCCGCGGCGAGAAAGACGGCTTGCCCTGTTCCCTGGGCAATGGAGACGCCGGAACCTCCCTCGGGAACCTGGATATCCGGGTTCCCGACAGAATTAAAAGGGAGGACGGACTACACTTGAGAGGCGGAGGACGTGGAGAACGCGGGGACCACAGAAAGGAAGGAGAACGAAGAAAACACTGAGGATGAGGAAAGGAAGGAGGACGACGACGGCAGGAGGAACGGGAACAGCGTGGTTCCCTCGGAAGCGGCCGACCAGCGGGGAACAGAAAGGAACGGTGATACACGCACAGACCGCCACGCCCCAGGAGGGACGTGGCTAACAAAGGTACGGTCCTTTTTAAAGGACAGTATTCGTACGAAGCGGGAGGAGTGGAGGGAGAGGCTTGGAGGGAACACAGAGGAGACGAGGAGGACTAAAGAAAGGGGATGTAAACTATAAGACTTCCTTCACGTAAAAACCCTAAAGAGCACATGAAACAAAAGTCCTATTCACAGGGAGAAGCACAAGGAGGTGACTTTGCACACCCTCGCTTATATCATAACACTGACGCACCCGGAGCACTCTCTCTCTCTCTCTCTCTCTCTCTCTCTCTCTCTCTCTCTCTCTCTCTCTCTCTCTCTCTCTCTCTCTCTCTCTCTCTCTTTCTCTCTCTCTCTCTCTCTCTCTCTCTCTCTCTCTCTCTCCCTCTATCTCTCTCTCTCTCTCTCTCTCTCTCTCTCCCGTCCTATCTACTCCTGCTATGAACTGTTAACCTATATAACCCTGACGTCCCTTCATTTTCGTTCCTCTTTTCGATGCCTCTGGGAGTACGACGGAACATCTTCGCCGGTCAAGAGGGGACCTGGGAAAAGAGATAGAAGAGACACTCTATGGGAAGAAGCACACCACCCCTACACTGTTGACAAACAAAAGACTATAAAGAAGTATAAATAAAATTCACAGTTTCACACCCACTCAAGCATCCGAGTCCTTATTATCACCTGGCCAACTGCTACAATGGTGTCAGAAGTGAGATTGTGAAAGATGATAAAAGGATAAACGTAAACAGGAAACCATGGGGGAAAAACCTACACTGGAGGACATGATACAACAGCTAGCTGAAGGACAACAACACCTTCAGCTAGTATAGGAGGCACATCAGAGAGAGGCAAAGGAGGACCGGGAAGCACTGCAGAGTGCACTAAAGAGCCAAGCCACCATCATGGCCAATAACCAATTAGTGCATGAGACGGCCCTCCAAAAGCTTACGGATACCATAGCAGCTAGTAAGGTCCACCCCAATGTACCTAGCTCAGTGCTGCAGAAGTTCCAAGACGGTGAGGATCCTGACGCTTTCTTCACTAATTTTGAACGAGTGGCCTCCTCTGCCCAATTGCCAGAAGAGCGTTGGGGTCAGTATATTGCACCGCTATTAACCGGTATCCTCCAAACGGCATATCAAGCCGCCAACCCGGGTGGTACCACACCCTACAAAGAGATCAAACTAAGTATATTGGAGCGAGTAGGCCATTATTCTGAATATTACCGTCTACGCTTCCGGAAGATCAAGTGGGGGCAGACAGAGGATCCTCGGACCTTTTATTTTAAAGTCAAAGACCTCGGTTTGAAATGGTTGGGACCTCTAGGGACTGAGAGGGAGGATATCATAAAGGCAGTAATATTGGAACAATATTTGGAATCTCTTCCCTCATCCACTCGGAGTTGGATGAGGCAGCACCCAAATGTTAATACCGATATGGCTGTGGACTTAGCTTGTGCCTACCATCGGTCGGTCGATTTCAAGAACCCTAGCCCTAAGATATCACCAAAACCGACCGTTGTACCTTTCAGGAACTTTTCACAAAAACCCCCAGAAGAGGCAGGACCTTCCAGAATTGGAGAAAACCCACCTATGCAGCAACCACAGTGTTATAGGTGTGGTGAGTGGGGCCACATAGCAAGATTGTGCCCTAGGAAAGGGGAAAGAGCAGAACCAATGGAAATCGGGGTAACTAGAGGGAGGGTCTTGTGTACCGGTAGGGATAATCACAAGTACAAACAAACAATTAAAGTGAATGGAAAGGTACTCCTGGCTCTCATAGATTCAGGATATAGCCAATCTGTGGTGCAAGCAGATGTGCTAAAACCTTCAGACCAAAATACCAATCAATGGGTATCAATCTGTTGCATACATGGGGACAAAAACTCTTTGGAAATATGACCTTGCATCAAAATCAGTGGATGGATGCAATGGGATTTAGATATCGGCGGACAGAATATCTGTCACCATTGTGACGGAGTAACCCCTCTGCCAATATCTAAATTAGGCCCATAATATTTACCAAAAAAAAACAATGAAATACGATTCCCAGTGCGCACAAGCACTGCTTCCAGCCTGTCCAATGTACTGTAAACCTATTTACTATTCACGTAAAAGAGGATAGTGTATTAATCAATTAATCCATTCTTCAAGGAAAATGTTATAGTCAAGGCCACGGTATTAGAGGATTGTTGACGTTTGGACCCACCAAAGATACGGTTATTCAGAACCTTTTGTCAGGGTCTTCATCAGGGCAGAATGTGAGGAGCAACCTACAGTAGTACAAATTGACGTTCCAAAGCGGGGCAGATGTTTGTATGGACAAGGGTGTTAATGGTGCTCGTCTGAGGTGTAAAAGTCCTCAATGCTACATTTGATAAGACCAAACAAGCAGAATTATTCTGCACTGTGAAAAGAGAGCCCTTCAAATGAATGGAGAAATAGGCTGGTAGGGATACAAAATATCTTCCTCTCCTTCTCCACCTGCTCGAGACAGGTGACCGATACCGATATCGATACTGATATGTGAGATTCGTATCTCATTGTTTTTTTGTAAATAATTATCACTTGTCACTTTCTGCAGGACCACTTTTTTCTATCAATGTTTGCACATGATGGAGCAACCTTTTAGATATTTCTAGAGAAACAAAGGTTGCTCCATCATGTGCAAACATTGATAGAAAAAAGTGGTCCTGCAGAAAGTGACAAGTGATATAATATTTACACATTTTTCTCTTGAATTATCTTTCTTGAATGTGCGTGACGTTATGCACATTTTTTGTCTTTGGTGTTGTTATTGCTTTCTTTCGCTCTTGTGACACCTTATAGGGTCACTATGTAGTTTTCAGTATATACTTGTTTGTGAATTTGCTTCCTGTTTTGTAAAATATTGTGACATAGCCCGTTTGGACTATGTTGTTGTATTTATCACATTTCGTAAGATGTAATTTTCTTGCCCTAGCCATTTTGTGCCTGAAGCCTGTTACATGAGTCACACTACTAGGTGTAGTTGCAGTTGGTTTTTTCTGTATTCCTCACAAACAGCCACACAGTAGAGGGTCTGATTGTTGGCAGGATGTGCCTTCCTGACTTGATGAGGGGGTGCAGAACTGTCACCTATCACTCTTACACTTCAAAGACAATGCCTCAGCTCACACACAAAGGACTTCACACCAAACTATTGTGCCTGGAGACAGACTGGGGCCATGACAGGAAGGCAGAATGTTCTAGACAGTTTTGTAGGTGGAACATTCCAAAAGATTCTTCCACTTCAAAGTGGGCACCAGGTATAAAAAGGGAACCCTCAGATCTACTCTTCACTGCAGTCTTGGACCTTTGGATACTACAGAAGAAGGACTGCCCTGCTGCCAGATGACTACAGTGCTGCCTGAGGCTTGCCCTGCTGTCTGAAAATCAAGACTAAACCTGCACCCTTCATCCCAGGCTGAAGTGACTCCAAGGGTCAGCTGACTGTCCTCCTGTTTTGAGCTACAAACTTTAAGTCCCCTTCTCCATTTCTTTGATCATGTCTGGTGTGTTTGAAGGTGCTGCCAGGCAACTAATTGAGTAATTGACCCAAGCGCGCCTTGCACGCGTACTATTTATGCCCGTTAGCACCCGGCTTTGTTCTCATTCGGGAACGTAGCCTATGGGTAGGTGCTACATCGGACACCGACTCACATATAAGTAAGTGCTTCCGGGCCCCGCTTTTCTTAATATTCCTCTGGCCACAATGCTAATCTCTTTACAATGAGATACCGATCTTATAGGTTAGTCGCATGTTTCATTTCCCGGTACGCTTTTAAATTGACTCGGTATACGAAGGTGAAACGATTACTCCCCTGCCTTTGATTCTTCTTGTTTTACTGACGGGTTGTCTCTGGCAGTAATAGGGAGGGACTGAGGTTGTAACTGACACCCGGCCTCCCTCCCTTAGCGCCACTCTTCATACAGTTACCTCTGCTATATGACCAGGATCTCTCAAGTGCATTTCTTTATGTTTTTAACATACGTCCGACTGTGACTGTTTCACAGATCATGTGTATCTGTATTTGAAACCTGGGGTAATTATTTCCACCACTATTGACTCCATGAATATGTAACTATTGTTTTTTCTGCGCATACTAATACATACTGTGTGGCTCTTTTACATCCGGTTTCCCTTTTTTCAAAAGTGTGACGTACTTGCCTCCAGTTACCATACGAATGTCTTGGTTTAGTATTTAGTAACAGAGATATTTTTGTTCTTTTGTTATGTACTTCTGCTTAACCCTTGACAAGCTCTGTTGTGAATCGGGCAACAGACCTACGTGATCCCATGAAGCCCGTTCTCTAGTGGAGATGGTAAGCCCACCTATATATCATAAGCATGGGTTGCTATCTTCCACCTTATCACGTTGTGCTGCACAGTTTGTCACTATTTCAATTTTGGCTTGATCAAATTATTCTTTAATGTTGATGAAGAGATTATGCAATTTAACCTCTGTTCTTTTTATACTCAGGGTGACTGATAGGAGAGAGCCAGTCCTGTTTCTTTCTTTTTAGTAAGTGACTGATGACGTTTTGACTGTGAGCGTTTGATTGCAGGAGTCTATATTTAATATTTTTGCACCTTGGTTTCAAATTAAGAAGTCCAATGATTCAGTAGGTCCTGAAGAAGCGTCATAGGATCCTTTTGGACCATTAGAGACGCGAAACATGTCGACTGCATACTGAGGAACATCGGATAATTACCGACTTCCTCTATCCGATTGTCTTGTGTGAGTGTTTGAGCATTATCTCAACCTTCTCTCCCTTGTCATTTTTTTAATCTTGGCCATCTCCCAATATCAAAGAATAAAATATTTAGTGAGGGTCCTGAGCCAATTTTACCCTTTACTCTTGTGTCTTCTTCTCTCCACGGACCCATATCTGGCTCCGCGGCATCATTGACAAACAAAAGATCTCCGGCAAAGAGCCCCCCTTCGGGGGGTGCCCGTCAGACATTGCAGCGCCGGTCTGACGAGGAGCTGTCCGATGATGAAGCATGACACCTAGTATGGTGTGTGAGGACTCTTGCACCTAATGATTAGGACTCCTTTATTCCCCCTCCCTGTTTTCTTGGAACAGTGTATCATATCATATTATTAGGTTCCCTGGAGGGTATACACTGGACCATTAATCCTCCAATCCCTTTCGTGTGTTTGAAGCATTGAGCTACAAACATACAACAAGCTCCAGAGGCCTCTCTGCAACTAAAAATGTACTGGACCTGCCTGAGCCCTGCTGGGCCCTGCTGGAGTGAGTTCCTGATCCCCATGAGTTGCCCCTCAGGTCCGGGGCTCCTGCTGTGGCATCAGTGAAGGTTGTCATGGAAGGAAAGGAGTGATCCTGAAGTTTTTAGGTCTTCGCAACTGTGAACGGACCTGATCCCACCAAGATCTTGCCATCCGAACACAAGAGCTGCACTTCATGCTACAACAGCAACAGTCCATGGTAACTTCCAGTGCAAAGCTCCAGCATTAACTGGCCGCAGCACCCTACAGGATGTTCATGCTACAGCGACGACCGTCCACAAAACCCAGCCTGTTTTTCACATTACAGCAACAACCACCTGCGATGCTCTCCCGGCTCTTGCAGCCTCCACCACGTGAACAGAACTCTTCCTGCTGGACTGCACAGGGCAATTTTTTCAGGTAGATTAACCTGAACTCTGTATCTGGCCAGCGCTCCATCGCAGTTGGCATGTACTGCATCAACAGCCTACGTGACTGCCAATGCCAAACTTCAGCATCAACCATCTGTGATGCCTGCCAAGATCGTCACGCTACAGCATCGACCATCTGCCATGCTCAGCCTGCTCTCTGCAGTTCAGAAATGACCATCCACGGCGCTCTCCCTGCTCCTAGTGGACTCCTTTACCACAAACGGAACTCTTTGTGCTGGAATTTAGAATGCAATTATTAAATAGCATCACTCCAAAGCACTTGTTGAGGTATCACAAATAAAACAGTCACAACATGTACCTATCAAGGCTACGTTCACTAAGGAGCCAGAAACCCATGAGAATGTCAACTTATACAATTGGATGCTGGTAAAAATATTAGTGCTCCAGTATTCTCCCCTTTTTTGTGGATGGAGAGGTCTTTCTTGAACTTGTGGAGATCCTCTGGCTAAAATGGAAGGTTCCAGGCCAGACCTAATGTTCCACCATTGCTCTTCCAGCACAGTAACATCAAGTGCTGTAATTTGTTGGCAACACTATGAAGGAGAGTGCTGGTCAATTCTTCAGCCTCACAAGGGACATGTGGACTGGTTGTCAAGCAATAAATTACATGTGCATCACTGCACGCTAAATCTCCTTCAATGGAGTGAAGCAATAGCCCACATGCTTAGTCTCACTGCTGTTTAGGCTTCCCGGGATACTTGCTGCCATGCAGCAGTTGTGATATTTGCCATGGAGAAATCACATGTAGCTGCCAACATCTTGGTCAAATGTAATACTTATGTCTATTAATGGCTTCAACCTAGAGGTCTCAGCATTGGATTTGTTGCCACTGATAATGAAATTAATGAGGGAGGATAATTCAGAGGCCTATGTTCAACAGCGTAAAGGTCAACATTCATTTAAAGCCAAAAGCATTTACTATGTGTGTGGTTTAACAATCCCTTGCATTTTGTTTCCCTGTACGTATCTTGATTCATGAGTATCTTTCAATTTATCAGTTTTTTACTAGTGTTGTTTCTTGCATCTCTATGCATTTGCTATGTTTGCGTCTCAACAATCCCTTGGACTCTCCTACTATTTTTGCCTAGTTTGAATTACCATATACCATTCTCGTTCCTAACATCTCCACTACATAGACTGTATTTTTTATGTTCTCACTCACATAGGAGTTTCAAATGTTTATTTCCTTAAAATACGCAGACACTCATTGTCATCAGGACACTAGATCTCAGTAATACTTTGACACTCAATACTCTTTGATAGTGGTTCTTCTATACCCTTCAGTTCTTTGTAGCACTACTACAATTTTGTTTTGTAGTTTAATTGGGTTGCACTTTACTTATGGGATGACATACAGTATTATACATATCATTTCTTCTGGCTATATAAAGAAATATTTTGCCTCGTATGGTTTAGTCTCTCCTCAGCTTTTTATCGACCAACATTGTCCCAAGATGGTCGCCGCAATAACTTATGATTTTGGACCCCTCTATGAGGTTTACCTCCTTGCCAAGCATACCCAATCACTACTTTATGCTCCGAAGGCCGCTAATTTATATTGACTTACTTACGGAGGATCTCGTTGTTGTGACATCAATACAAAATGTATATTGGTTCGTATTGTGAGTGGTCTCTTCTTTATGGATATTCTTCAGGACAAGTGTTGGTGTATTTATAATACTTTGTTATGTAGTTCAAGATGGCAGCCAGCTTTACATTGGTTTACATCTCTTAGACAGGCCTGTCCATTTTTTATCTGTATGACTTGATTAAAAGGATAGTACTGTTCGTATCGTTTGCACACTCTCAGGACGCCACATGTTAGGTTTGTTATCCTGACGTTATGTAGACTAAGGACATTTTCTGCAATTGGCAGAAATTTTCACTTTGGCTGAGTTCACCGTATTATCGGTGTGCATATTTACATCAGTGTTAATACACTCCTTCAGTGTGTGTTAGGCTTTTTCACCCATTTTGGCTATATAGTAGTGTTCTTTGTATTTTATCTATGGGCTTCGCCTTCACTGTGGCCACATATTCCCATTTTTTAATTTTCTGAAGGGAACTCAATGTCAGTGGTTTGTATTATATTTGTCCTGCTTCCATATATTACAATTAAGTTGATTTCTCATAATGAATTGGATATCACCTGGTTCCGCTAGTTCTTCCATACCTTAGTATGGTTTCTCTTCTTCTCCTTATCTTCAGGAATGGACTTATCATGGTCGCTTGGTTGACATAGACTTCATTTGTTATTGCTACAGGAGCATTGACCGGTTTTCTATGAACCATGTAGTAGTACTTATCTATAGTAAGCTGGTTAGCTTGTTGCTCATTTGCATAGCTCTCCTACTGGGGATCTCTCTTGCCGTATTTGACTGTGTTGTTTTATGTTTGTTTAGACACTGGACTGTTCTTACCTAAAGGAATGATGCTGTTTTCAAAATGTTAGCGTGCTTTGACGTAGTAAGGTACTGAATATTTTTACACTTACCTGTACACTTTCGGTTTGGTTTCTAAGGACATTGTGATATATTTTGACAGCTATTCACACCATTCACGGATTATTCTATTCAATTAATTCTATTCACTTTTGTTTTGGGTCCATCTATCTTCTGATCATATGTTTTACTCACTTGGTGCATTATGGGTCGGACCCCTTATGAGTGCTTTTGACATGCTTCTCCTTTTTTCTTCTCTATTCACATAATTCATTGGTCTTTTTTTCTGCCACAACTGATCGTACGTATGGACAACTATTTTTGTAGTTTTCTCATTTAAGGGTGCTTAACCATCTGCTCCATTCATTGCAAGATAAACAACCAACACTATTTATATACATATAGACTTTATGCTATCACCCTCCACGTTTGTGTATAAGGTTTTGTCGTATATGTATCTATACATCTTTACAGCCTTCAAAAAGTCACAAGTGTGACAAAACAAGTGCTGGCTGTGGAATCATACTCATCTTGCCATATTGATGTCTATACCACCATGGAGCCGGTTGTCGGTGAACCCGGCTCATGACGCCCCGGAGTGGCGTTTGCCGCGCGGCGTCCGCGGCGAGAAAGACGGCTTGCCCTGTTCCCTGGGCAATGGAGACGCCGGAACCTCCCTCGGGAACCTGGATATCCGGGTTCCCGACAGAATTAAAAGGGAGGACGGACTACACTTGAGAGGCGGAGGACGTGGAGAACGCGGGGACCACAGAAAGGAAGGAGAACGAAGAAAACACTGAGGATGAGGAAAGGAAGGAGGACGACGACGGCAGGAGGAACGGGAACAGCGTGGTTCCCTCGGAAGCGGCCGACCAGCGGGGAACAGAAAGGAACGGTGATACACGAACAGACCGCCACGCCCCAGGAGGGACGTGGCTAACAAAGGTACGGTCCTTTTTAAAGGACAGTATTCGTACGAAGCGGGAGGAGTGGAGGGAGAGGCTTGGAGGGAACACAGAGGAGACGAGGAGGACTAAAGAAAGGGGATGTAAACTATAAGACTTCCTTCACGTAAAAACCCTAAAGAGCACATGAAACAAAAGTCCTATTCACAGGGAGAAGCACAAGGAGGTGACTTTGCACACCCTCGCTTATATCATAACACTGACGCACCCGGAGCACTCTCTCTCTCTCTCTCTCTCTCTCTCTCTCTCTCTCTCTCTCTCTCTCTCTCTCTCTCTCTCTCTCTCTCTCTCTCTCTCTCTCTCTCTCTCTCTCTCTCTCTCTCTCTCTCTCTCTCTCCCTCTATCTCTCTCTCTCTCTCTCTCTCTCTCCCGTCCTATCTACTCCTGCTATGAACTGTTAACCTATATAACCCTGACGTCCCTTCATTTTCGTTCCTCTTTTCGATGCCTCTGGGAGTACGACGGAACATCTTCGCCGGTCAAGAGGGGACCTGGGAAAAGAGATAGAAGAGACACTCTATGGGAAGAAGCACACCACCCCTACACTGTTGACAAACAAAAGACTATAAAGAAGTATAAATAAAATTCACAGTTTCACACCCACTCAAGCATCCGAGTCCTTATTATCACCTGGCCAACTGCTACAATGGTGTCAGAAGTGAGATTGTGAAAGATGATAAAAGGATAAACGTAAACAGGAAACCATGGGGGAAAAACCTACACTGGAGGACATGATACAACAGCTAGCTGAAGGACAACGACACCTTCAGCTAGTATAGGAGGCACATCAGAGAGAGGCAAAGGAGGACCGGGAAGCACTGCAGAGTGCACTAAAGAGCCAAGCCACCATCATGGCCAATAACCAATTAGTGCATGAGACGGCCCTCCAAAAGCTTACGGATACCATAGCAGCTAGTAAGGTCCACCCCAATGTACCTAGCTCAGTGCTGCAGAAGTTCCAAGACGGTGAGGATCCTGACGCTTTCTTCACTAATTTTGAACGAGTGGCCTCCTCTGCCCAATTGCCAGAAGAGCGTTGGGGTCAGTATATTGCACCGCTATTAACCGGTATCCTCCAAACGGCATATCAAGCCGCCAACCCGGGTGGTACCACACCCTACAAAGAGATCAAACTAAGTATATTGGAGCGAGTAGGCCATTATTCTGAATATTACCGTCTACGCTTCCGGAAGATCAAGTGGGGGCAGACAGAGGATCCTCGGACCTTTTATTTTAAAGTCAAAGACCTCGGTTTGAAATGGTTGGGACCTCTAGGGACTGAGAGGGAGGATATCATAAAGGCAGTAATATTGGAACAATATTTGGAATCTCTTCCCTCATCCACTCGGAGTTGGATGAGGCAGCACCCAAATGTTAATACCGATATGGCTGTGGACTTAGCTTGTGCCTACCATCGGTCGGTCGATTTCAAGAACCCTAGCCCTAAGATATCACCAAAACCGACCGTTGTACCTTTCAGGAACTTTTCACAAAAACCCCCAGAAGAGGCAGGACCTCCCAGAATTGGAGAAAACCCACCTATGCAGCAACCACAGTGTTATAGGTGTGGTGAGTGGGGCCACATAGCAAGATTGTGCCCTAGGAAAGGGGAAAGAGCAGAACCAATGGAAATCGGGGTAACTAGAGGGAGGGTCTTGTGTACCGGTAGGGATAATCACAAGTACAAACAAACAATTAAAGTGAATGGAAAGGTACTCCTGGCTCTCATAGATTCAGGATATAGCCAATCTGTGGTGCAAGCAGATGTGCTAAAACCTTCAGACCAAAATACCAATCAATGGGTATCAATCTGTTGCATACATGGGGACAAAAACAACTACCCCTTGGCACTTGTACACATAGAATGGGAAGAGAACCAGGATCTACTACCTGTTGGGGTTATGGACCGCTTAGTGGAGGAGTGTATTCTTGGTACGGACTATATACGGTTCCCTAAGCTTTTAAACAGGGTAACATTGCGGACCCGGTCTGAAGACTGATGGACAGAAGCGTCATTTCATGATAGTCACATCGAAAACAACCATGTCACACCAGACTTACTAGAAGAGAAAAGAGACAAGTAAAACAGACATATCAGGCCACTGGAAAGGGTAGGGTTGTACAGAGAGTGGTGGCCAATACTACAGTCCCTCCTCCGTCGTTTTCTAGTCAGTCAGCGAGAAGACCCGACATTATGTCATGCTTGGAGGACACCAAAATCTGAGTCCACTAATGAGGTGGGTCCCTACTTTATTATCCAAAATAATCTCCTTTATAGGGTCGTAAAGTATAACAACATCGAAAAAAGACAACTAGTTGTACCCGAACCATATCGCTTACAGGTCCTTTTTTTGGCACACAACTTACCAGGAGGGGGACATTATGGTAGGGAAAAGACTGAGGAATACCTATTGAGGAGATTTTATTGGCCCAGGGTGTATGCTCAACTCAGACAATACTGTGCGCAGTGCCCACGGTGTCAACTAATAGATCCGGGACCCCACAAACAAGCGCCACTTCAACCCCTTCCTATCATTGAGGTCCCCTTCTCCCACTCGGTATGGACTTGGTAGGTCCCCTTTTGCCCTCCACAAAGGGATACACATATATTTTAGTGTTAGTAGATTATGCTACGAGGTATGCCGAGGCTATACCCCTTTCTAGCATGACCTCTAAAACAGTGGCCCAAGCTATGATCACTTTCTTTTCTAGGGTTGGATTTCCCCAGGAAATCCTGACTGATCAGGGAACGCCCTTTATGTCCTCACTGATGAATGATATTTGTAAGATCCTTGGGATCAAGCAACTAAAAACCTCGGTTTACCACCCCCAGAGGGATGGGTGGGTTGAGCGCTATAACCGTACTATAAAAACACTACTACGGAAAACAGTCTCTGAATCGGGACGTGATTGGGATCAAAAGCTCCCTTTAGTCCTATATGCCATAAGGACTCACATTTAGGCTTCAACAGGACACAGCCCCTTTGAACTGGTCTTCGGGAGACAACCCCGCAGTCTATTAGACATGGCAGCAGAATTATGGGAAGAAGAGGGTGGGGAGGAAAAGCCTCTGTTAGAATATATACATAAATTGAAAACTCACCTACAGTCCATATGGGAAGATATTCGTAAACATCTAGAAAAGTCCCAAAGTAACCAAAAGAGATATTATGATCAAGGAACGAAAACCCGGTCTTTTCAACCGAATGATAAAGTCCTGATATTGAGACCCTGCTCCGATAATAAACTCTTAGCCAGGTGGCAGGGTCCGTACACCATCTTAAAATTCATATCCCCGGTTACTTACCTGATAGAACTATCCCAACACCCCAAAAGAACACAGATTTACCATGTTAACCTGTTAAAAAAATGGGAAGAACCTACTGGGACCCCAACGCAATCGGCTACAGGTTTCTTAGTAACCCCTGAAGAACCCCTAGGCATAGAATTATATCCTGCAAACACAGAGGAAACAGTTAAAATTCCCCATATCAATATCGATCTTACAGAGGGTAAGAAGACCCAACTAGAGGACTTATTAAAAACTCATCAACAGTTTTTCTCAGGAAGTCCTGGAAAAAACAATTTAATCCAGCATCATATAAGAACCCCTGAGGGAAAAGTAATAAGATTATGACCCTACCATATTCCCGAAGCCCGTAGACACTTAATTGAAGAAGAAGTACAAAATATGCTAAAACTGAAAGTAATAGAACCATCAACGAGCCCGTGGTGCTCCCCAGTGGCCATGGTGCCAAAACCTGACGGGTCAATCCGTTTTTGTATTGACTTCCGCCGACTGAATGAAATATCACTATTTGACACCTATCCCATACCCAGAGTTGATCACTTACTAGAAAAATTGGGAAAAGCACGTTATATGTCAACCCTAAACTTAACAAAGGGATACTGGCAAATACCACTCACGCCAGCTGATAAAGAAAAAAACAGCTTTTTCCACACAGTCAGGGTTGTACCACTTTACAGTACTCCCTTTCGGTCTACACGGGGCTCCAGCCACATTACAAAGATTAATGGACCACCTTTTGAAACCATTCCAAACTTTCGCTGCCGCATATTTAGACGATATTGTAGTATTCAGCAATACATGAGATGACCATCTGAAGCACCTCCATGAAATATTCCGCACTTTGCACCAGGCCAGTCTCACGGCCAATCCAAAGAAATGTAATCTAGGATACGATCACATTGCATACCTGGGATATTTCATAGGGAAAGGCCAGCTACGCCCACAGAAAAGTAAGGTTGAGGCCATCCAACAGGTCCCCATACCCACTACCAAAAAGGGGATTCGCTCCTTCCTGGGGTTAGTGGGGTATTATCGTCCCTTTATACCACAATATTCTACCTTAGCCGTCCCCCTCACTGATCTCCTCAAGAAAAACTTTCCGTCAAAATTGCCATCCCTATCAGATGCACAATTATCTAGTTTCCACCAATTGAAAACATGCCTCACTACAGAGCCGGTCTTACAGTGTCCTGACTTTTCCAAGATCTTTCATCTCTGCACGGATGCTTCGGATGTGGGGTTAGGGGCTGTACTCTCACAACCCGACGAGGAGGGACTAGACCACCCTATTGTTTACATTAGTAGAAAATTGCTTCCCAGGGAGTGTAATTATCCAATTATTGAACAGGAATGCTTAGCTATTAAATGGGCTGTGGACAACCTGAAATATTATTTACTGGGCCACCCTTTCGTGCTGTTTACAGACCATGCTCCTTTGACTTGGTTAGCTTCTCATAAGGATTCCAACTCCCAAATACTTTGATGGTTTATGGAACTTCAGCCCTTTTCCTTTCAGATCCGACATATTCCGGGTGCTCTACAAGGTCCCGCTGACTTTCTGTCTCGTTTTCCAGATCCTTCGGTACTGTATCAGTCCCGATCTTGGGATGGGGTGTGTAGCCGGTTGTCGGTGAACCCGGCTCATGATGCTCCAGAGTGGCGTTTGCCGCGTGGCGTCCGCGGCGAGAAAGACGGCTTGCACTGTTCCCTGGGCAACGAAGACGCCGGAACCTCCCTCGGGAACCCGAATATCCAGGTTCCCTACAGAACTAAAAGGGAGGACGGACTACACTTGAGAGAGGCGGAGGACCACAGAAAGGAAGGAGAACGAAGAAAACACAGAGGACGAGGAAAGGAAGGAGGACGGCGACGGCAGGAGGAATGGGAACAGCGTGGTTCCCTCGGAAGCCGCCGACCAGCGGGGAACAGAAAGGAATGGTGATACACACACAGACCGCCACTCCCCAGGAGGCACGTGGCTAACAAAGGTACGGTCCTTTTTAAAGGACAGTATTCGTACGAAGCGGGAGGAGTGGAGGGAGAGGCTTGGAGGGAACACAGAGGAGATGAGGAGGACTAAAGAAAGGGGATGTAAACTATAAGACTTCCTTCACGTAAAAACCCTAAAGAGCACGAAAAACAAAAGTCCTATTCATGGGGAGAAGCACAAGGAGGTGACTTTGCACACCCTCGCTTATATCATAACACTTACGCACCCGGGAGCTATCTCTCTCTCTCTCTCTCTCTCTCTCTCTCTCTCTCTCTCTCTCTCTCTCTCTCTCTCTCTCTCCCTCTATCTCTCTCTCTCTCTCTCGCTCTCTCTCTCTCTCCCCTCCTATCTACTCCTGCTATGAACTGTTAACCTATATAACCCTGAATTACCTTCATTTTAGTTCCTCTTTTCGGTGCCTCTGGGAGTACGATGGAAGATCTTCGGCGGTCAAGAGGGGACCTGGGAAAAGAGAGAGAAGAGACACTCTATGGGAAGAAGCACACCACCCCTACACTGTTGACAAACAAAAGACTATAAAGAAGTATAAATAAAATTCACGGTTTCACACCCACTCAAGCATCCGAGTCCTTATTATCACCTGGCCCACTGCTACACACCAATAAAAAAGATCTCATTACAACTGAACTCATCTATATGATTATGCTATTATGGACTGCTTAGGAGTGCTGTGGTATCCCTTACCTGAGTGAGAAGGACTGGCTCTGCATCACTGAACTAAGGGACCCATAATGACTCCAAGGGCTATTTAGGTGGTCTCCTGATCATAAGCCTCAGGGATATAAAAAACATCCAACAACCTTGAACACAGCACCTGGACTGTGACATCTGTCATCCTGCCCTACCAGTGGTGCCACCCCAGTCCTGAACCCTTGGAAGAAGGCTTCATGTTGCTTTGCCAAGCCTAGCTCTGGTCCCTATTGAAAGCAATGTGAAGCAGTGCAAATCCCCAGAAAGCCTCACCACAGAACTTCATTGGAACTGACGCTGGGCAATGAAAAGTCTCACAAAGCAACACTGTATAGACAGGATTAAAGGTGCTTTGTTCAGTGGCCTGACTGGGTCCCTGTAGCCAGTGCATAGCCCATCAAGGTTGGCCATAACTTTTGACTTTGTCCAAGTCCGATGCAACTAGATAACCACAGTCGGCACTTTGAGCTTTTTAGTGCTATATTCACTTAGGGCCAGATGTAGCAAAGTTTTTGCACGTCACAAACAGTGAATTTAGCTGTTTGTGACTTGCAAAAACCACATCGTGATGACCAATCCCTATTTTGCGAGACAAAACGGGACTGCGAGTCGCAATTAGGTCGCAATCTCCTTCATGAGATATGACTACTATGGTCCGTCCAAAGTGGTGGCTTGGTAGATTATATAGTGGACAGTTAGGACAGGATGATCTGGTGGGGTGGGCATCAGGACTAAGCATGGTAATTTAAGGTAAATTGTGCAGGTTGGTTTGTTAAGCTCAGAGGAGAGAATGCAAATGAATGGTGCCCATATTTCAGCATAGGAGTCACTTCTTTAGTAGTAGCAAAAGATAGCTTTTCCAATCCTAATGTGAACCACAATTTGTGGAGCCATGTGGTGTATTCGGGGACTCGGTCAGTGCCCAATAAGGACAGGATACCTGGCAGACAGCACGTAGTGCTAGTGCCATTTGCTTCCCTTTCAGGGAGCGAAGGGGGTGGGTAAGGGGGCTGGGAAGCCCTGAAATAGTGTGGGCTTTGAATCTCAATACCATAATATGCAAGGCATTTACTATTTCCTCTAAAATATGCTCCCTATAGTGATCAGACAGTGCCAGAGAAGGTGGAGCAAGGTGCTCATACCCCCACAACCACTCCAGCAGCTCCTTTGAGCATTCCGGGTTCCATATGTGGAACCTTGCTGGGGTCAGGTACCAATATGATGCTATCTTCTACGCCATTTCCATGCTTGTTATTTTGTGGGTATTGTTCAGGGCTCTGTAGTTGATGTCCTCCCAGTATTTGGCAGAGAGGGCCCGACTAGTTCAGTTTCGCATCTGTTCTGCTACGCAGTTTTGAATAGTGGTGCCCACTTGCTGAATAGGGAGTATAGCTCTGTGATAAGATGTTTGTCATCTTTTTTTTTAAAGGTGTGAGGGGACTCTCTGTGTGGGGTCTCACAGTCACCCAGTGTCGCACTTGGAAGCACTGGATACAGTCTGCCTCTTCCAGGGCTTAATCAGATTTCAGCTGTTTGAATGGGATGATCGATTGGTAATCGAACATGCATCCCACGTGTTTGCACCCATCTTTGTGCCAACATCAGAACCTATGAAGTTGCATTCCGGGGATGAAGTCTGTGTCAAACGGGATTGGGATTCTGGAAAAAGGGAAGTAAGTCAAGCGGACCTTGGTCGCTACGGTATCCCCAACTGTAAAGACTGAGGTAATCATTGGCAAGGAATATAGACTCCAGGCCCAGTGCTTATGGCAGAGCCAGGGCACTTTCCATGTGTGAGAACCCACTACAGCCTGGTCCATAAAGCACCAGCGTTTTTCTGAGGCTGGTTGGCTCCATTCCACTAGTGAGCAGGGCTGCAAGGCCTGATAATAGCTAGGCAGGAGGGGCACATCAAGTCTGCCTTCTTGTGTCAGACGATAGATTAGGTGCTTTTGAAGGTGGGGCTTCATCCTTTTCCAGATTAATTTTTTAAGTTCTAACTGCAGGGAATGCAGTGTGTAGGTCAGTGGGGCTAGTGGAAGGGTCTGAAAAAGGTAGAGAATGTGGCAGGATCATCATTTTGAGACCTGATATTCTGCCCTACCAGGAGAGACAAAGACGGAACAATGTGGATAGGTCTGCAAATATTTGAGAGGTCAGGGCTGTACATTTGATCGTTACAGTTTTAGAGTCAGAGCAAGCCACTTGAATGCCAAGGTAGAGTATAGATTCTTTGGACCAATCAAAGGGGAACAGTGAGCAGAGATAAGCTTATAAAGGGGGGCTATCGAGAGATTTAGGATCTGGGATTTTTGCATGTTAACTCTAAACCTGGACACTTTATCAAGTGCCTGGTGTTCCAGCACAAGAGCGGGTAGGGCGGTCCCTAGTTCAGTGATGGCTAGGATCACATTTTCAGTGTAACTGCTAATAAGTTGATGGTCACTGCCAAACAGTATCCCAGAGATTCTTGGGTTAGACCTCATTCTTTGTGCAAGGAATTCCATCAATAAGGCGAATAGGAGGGGAAAGAAGGGGCACCCTTTCCATGTTCCCCCTTGTATTGGGAAGAAATGGTACATCACACCATTGACTGTCCTAAGGGGCACTATAGATGCAGCGTACCCATCTACATAATTTGTCTCCAAGGCCAAATCACTTCATGGCCTGGCTTTGGCATAACAGAAATTGAGGCTTTGAGCATAGTATCTGTGGGAGAGACAGTGTTGGCAAAGGAGTTGTAGAGGCGAGTGAGCCATAGGGCTAGATCTTGATAGAAGACTTTGTAAAATTGTGGCTAAAGGCCATCTTGCCTGGGGTATTTCCTCAGTTTTAGGTAGGCAATAGCTGAAATTACTTCCTCAATACAGATGGGAGTTTCCAACCTCTCCAAGTCACAATGTGAGTGGGGGTAAGCAAAATTACAAATTACCTCAAGGTTTTCTGATGGGTCAGAGCCGATATTATCGGCAGCTGTGTGTTGTGTACTCTAGAAGTTTTGGAAGGCCCAAGCAATTTGTGACTTAGTGTTAGCTTCTGTGGATGGGCCAGTTCAGATTGTGTGCACAGACCACATGTGAATATTGGCTCATAGGTGGTGTCCTAGCATCCTTCCACAGCGGTTGGTCCCTATGTAGAATTTGTGTTTGAGGCATGCCATGGCATAACGTGCTCTATCCAGGTCTAGACACTTGATCGAAATGGGTTCTCTAGTTGGCAGTCAGCTTACACGTTCTGCCTGACGGGTTGTTTTAACTATGCTCAAACTAGGATAGATACCTTTAAATTTATCAGAAAATTTGAAATTAAGAAAATGGTATCATACCAAGGTAAAGAATAAGGAAACATCAGTAGAAAAACAAGAGCATAACAAATTATGTATTTCTGATATTGAGGTTCTACATACACTTACAGATCTACATGATGGGACAATTGCCCATGAGGATTCGATTCTAAATCTGGAAGGATTGGGTATTTCTTTGGATGGTACATGTCCAAGTAATTTCAAACCAAAATCTACTTTTTTACGGGCTATTCAGTATGATGCTTTAGATGTATTTGAGCGTGGGATCACTAAACAGTTAAAAAAGATGAGGTATAATGTGAGAGATGTGAAAAATATGAATTTATCAGGACCACAATGGAAAGCCCTTCAGGATTTGAAAAGAGATCACACTATTGTTATCAGGCAATCTGATAAGGGTGGCAACGTAGTGGTACAAGGTGTTAGCAAATATGTGGCTGAAGGAGTAAGACAGTTGAACAACAGTGAATGTTATAGAGAGTTGGCTGTGAAGATGTCAAATTGATGAATGAGGAGTACTATGGTATGTTGATTGATTGGAGGGACAAAGGTTTAATTGAATGGGAAGAATGTTCATTCCTTAAATGTGATTATCCCAAAATCCCAATACTATGGCCCCCATTCCAACATTGACGGGCGGCGGAGGCCGCCCGCTAATGTTGCGCGGCAGAAATACCGCTCCGCGGTCCAGAGACCGCGGAGGGTATTCCAAGTTTTCCCCTGGGCTGGCGGGCGGCCGCCGAAAGGCCGCCCGCCAGCCCAGGGGAAAACAACCTTCCCACGGTGAAGCCGGCTCGTAATCGAGCCGGCGGAGTGGGAAGGTGCGACGGGTGCTACTGCACCCGTCATGTATTTCACTGTCTGCTATGCAGACAGTGAAATACAAGCGGGGCCCTCTTACGGGGGCCCCTGCAGTGCCCATGCCATTGGCATGGGCACTGCAGGGGCCCCCAGGGGCCCCGCGACACCCCCTACCGCCATCCTGTTCCTGGCGGGCGAACCACCAGGAACAGGATGGCGGTAGGGGGTGTCAGAATCCCCAAGGAGGATTCCAACGGGCAGCGGAAAACCGGCGGGAGACCGCCGGTTTTCCTGCACTGACCGCGGCCAAAGCGCCGCGGTTAGAATGCCCTGCGGGGCACCGCCGGGCTGTCGGCGGTGCTCCTGCCAACCGCGAGCCTGGCGGTCACAGACCGCCAGGCTCGTAATGAGGGCCTATATCTTCTACCCAAGATTCATAAGGATAGGGTAAGTCCTCCAGGTAGACCTATAGTCTCAGCCATTGGCTCCCTTTTAGAAAATACATCAAAATATATTGACTACTTCTTGCATCCCTTTGTTGAGACAATACCTTCATATTTAAAGGACACAACACATTTTTTGAAGATCATTGAGGGCATCCAATAGGAAGATGATTATTTATTACCAACCTTGGATGTCACTAGTTTGTATACGTGCATAGATCATGATTTGGGTGTGAAAGCTATTAGACATTTTTTAGGAGCAGGATCACTATCATTGTTTTTTCATTCAGAAATGTTATGTGATATGATTAAGTTTTGTCTCAGGAACAACCTGTTTATCTTTGATGATCAGTTGTACAGACAAGTTCAGGGGACAGCTATGGGTATATTTTGCCCCCAGCTATGCAAATTTGTTCATGGCCTGTGGGAAGAACAAGTATCGGGACCTATGATAGACTTTGACAGGAATGTGATTCTGTGGTGCCGTTTTATTGATGACATTTTTGTAATTTGGAAGGAGGATGAGGAATCAGCATTGCAATTTGTGCAGAATTTGAATGATAATGAATACAATCTGAGATTTACTGAACATCTTCACCCTAGAAATATTGAGTTTTTAGATGTTGAAGTTACGGCAACCGCTGAAGGTTTAGTTTCTAATCTACACAGAAAGAAAACAGCTGGCAATAGCCTGCTTGATGCCCGGAGTGCACATACTACTAGTTTAATTCGTAGCATTCTTTATGGTGAGTTATTAAGAGCCCATAGGAATTGTGGTAATATTTCAGATTTTTATAAAGAGTGTGAAGTAATGTGTGAAAGATTTAAAGAGACAGGTTATGGGGCTAAGGTTATCGATCAAGCTAAACAGAAAGTAGAGAAATTGAACAGAGACATGATCTACTTTATTGGACAAACAATAACCAGGCGAAAAAAGGAAGAGAATGTTAGATTTAAAACGACATTTAGTAATTAATCTCAAAAAGTACGGACTATCTTGAATAAGAGTTGGCATATTTTGCAAACTGATCCAATTTTGAACAATTGTATTAATGAGGGACCCCAAATAACATTTAAGAGAAGTAGATCTCTTAGGAATGACTTGTGTCGTAATGACATCACACGCGAGGGCAATATTAAGAATAGTACAGGAAGGGGATTCTTCTGTTGTATGAAATGCAAAGCTTGTAAAACAAGCAGTGGTTGTAAGAAACTGAAAATACCAGGGAGAGATGAAGATTTTGTCATCAAAGGAAGTTATGATTGCGCTACGACATATTGTGTATATTGTTTACTATGCCCTTGTGATAAACTATATGTAAGGAGTACAATACACAGTGCTAAAAAAGAGTTTTAGAACACAGGCGAGCGATTAAGAATTATGACAAAAGTTATCCAGTGGCGAGACATTTCTTTAATCATCATTTTGGTAATGAAAATTTGTTAAGGTTTGTGGTTATTGACCAGGTCAAATCAAATAAGCGGGGTGGCAATAGAGAGCGATTATTGAGAATCATGGAATCAAGATATATAATTGACTTTGAGACATTGGACCCTGGGGGGTTGAATTCTAGTGAAGAGTTGAGCATTCATTTGGGTTAATTGTTGATTGTATGGTGTTTTGTAAGTCATGGTGTTGTTTTAGGTTAACATATATTTTTTTCTTTACACTAAGGAGATTTGGACTGAACTATGCTCAACAATGGGGTGAAGGACGACGACTGTCTGAAATTGTGATAGGATGTAATAATGAGATAAGGGTCATTTGATAATTATATTGTTAATGCTTATCATGGTATAAATCCTGCCCACTTGGGCAATACTAGGCTCAATTATTGCTGAATATAAACATAATGAAATTATATGACTATTTATTGAGTAATTGTTTATACTTTAAATTATAAATTAAGTGAATAAATGTGTAGTATCTTTTGAGCATGCTTTTAGTGATTTAAAACTAGGGTATAATATACTTGATTAATGTAAATTTGACCCGTTATTTTTGAAATGTATTGGAGAATTTATTATTTACTTACGTAAAGTTTAATACATTAAGATGGCCGCCGCTTTTACAATCCAAAAAGTGTATGATCTGAAGTTGGTCCGTTTTTTATGTCACTGATTTGTGTTATTTGAATGCGCTGTTATGGCAACACTCTATCCGTGATAAAGGCTTTTTCCCGAAACGCGTTGGAGTTTTTGTTTTCTTAATTAAAACTGGATTTCTATTTAACGGAAGTGTCCTGGTCCTCTTCGTATTGGAAGGGAGTGGTTGGTATAAGTAAATTCAGGCGTCTCGGAGCCCGGCCAGGACCGCTGTGCTGTTGCGGCAGCACTCCGAGGAAGTGCTTGTGTTTATATATATATATATATATATATATATATACATATATATATATATATATATATATATATATATATAAAATATGAAATACAATTTTCACACCACATCCCCCAGCCCTGCTTCATCTCCTGGGCTGAGAGCGATTACATCCGAAAAAAGTGGTATGATCATGTGCAGTTTCCCCATAGTCATGTCCTTATTTTATTTTATTAAATCAACCGTGCAGCAAGTGGTGCCATACAAAAAAAACTGTGAAGCTTTTCAGCTGAAGCCCTCAACTGGCCATGAGATTCAAACAGTGCAAGTGCATTTAAAAAGAGGCCTACCGCCCCTTCCATTAATAAAAACAGAAAACACATTAGAGCTTTATAATCCTTTACACACCTCAATTGTTCTAATCACACTAATATCAATTCCATTCATTGTTGTTCAAAAACCATCACATCTCTGTATCATGATTACATTGTAAAGTACAGTCTTTCATACCATTTCCAATTTTAAAAAACATTTTATATTGTTGTGTGGTTTTTACTACTCTATTTTAGCAGTGGTTATCATTATAAAGGTTTTAAAGGTTTTTTTTAAATACAATGCTAATCTTAAGAACAGTATTGTTGATCTCACTGTAACGAGCAAGCTGCTGTGTATCCATGACTACATCAGAACTCATTTCTTTTATCCAAACACTCTTTTTCTTATTCGCTAATACCATAACATGTAAGTCTTTTGCTAGAATAAATACATTGCTACATTCTAATTTTTTCAAATTGTTTGGTACAACCGTCCCTCATAAGACATCTCTGCATATTATTGATCTCTCATTTAGACAAAGTCTGATCTCCTGACAAGTACTCTCTTTAAGGGACAGTGCTCCTTTTTAAAGTGACAGTGCTGTTTCCTGCACACGTTTCTGATTCATGGTTTATCATTACTGCCATTGATCCTTATTCTATGTATCAGTAGGTTCAGAAAGTGACAAGTGCATTTGTTTAAAAACCTTTTTTAGTACTCGTTTTCACAATGATAAACTTCATTATATGTGATCAAATCAAATGCACATAGCTCATGATGGATCCTCAACAGTACTTTGTTCCTAGGTAAAGACTACACATCTAGATGTCAGCTGCCCAGGGAGCTTGTTGCAAGGGGAAGGCTGTGACACTTGCACTACAGGACCCACAGTGCTTTTCTTCATTAGTGCACTTTTTAAGGCATGTGGGACTCCCGCAGAGCTGAGGCCAGGCCATCCTTCTTTATGTTGCAAGTAGGTAACGAGGCACTTTTGGGTGGGTCATTGTTGATTAAGGCAGTTGTCCAAGTCTATAAAAGATTCCTCCTGCTTTATTCATTATTTTATTTTTCTCCCTGGGCGAACCTATTTTGTGCTGCCAGTCTTTGCTTGGTTGCATGTATCAGAATTTTTTAATTTGCAAAGATGGGGAACCGGAAGCTAGCAGGCTCAGGGTCCGTGTCTGGTTTGCATAGACAGGCTTCCTCCACGATTGATCATTTTTTAGTCAGGATGGTTGACACCATCACAAATGAAATAAATTTGGTACAATGGAGGCTTTGCATTACAATGGAGGATATGGTTTCTCCACTCCCTACACAAGAGATGCAAATGGAATACCCACATTCTGTTGACTCGCAGGGAAACATTGTAGCTTCTCTGGGAAGCCCCTCCGTCCATCATCGGCTGGTTCCATCACACCCTTCGGATGAGTCTATAAATGATGCTAAAGTAGAGATTTCTGGAGAGGGGGGTGGTGTCTTGGTCAATTCTATTTTATCTGCAAACTTGGTGGATGTCCTAATCCTCCCTTTTGCCCAAGAACTGGTAGTAAAGACAGGCATCTGGCCTAAAATTATATGGCGCTAAACAAACGATGCCTAGGGGCAGGAGGGCCGACAAAGTGGATAGCCTCCCAAAGTTTATTCATGATTTATCGTGGGAAAATGTTTGCGGCTCATTGGGTGATATGTTGGATGAAAGTTGGGGCCAATATTAACATGCCTTACAGGCAGAACTCTGAGGCCTGAAGAATTTTAAGAGAGATTCAGCCGTTTTACTCTGCACACAACCCCCAAAGAGTGGGGGCTGGAACTGGACTTGCCACAAAAACTTCTTTAAAAGCACTCGGAGAAAACTTCAAGATCAGGATTGTCTGAATGTGTTCTGTATGTATGATGTGATCTGCATACAATAGACTTGGATGATGACTTCTTTTCCATGGCTCAACCATCCCAACGGTGGCTGCTAGACCCAGGGGTGGCTTGGCCACCTTTGTTTCACTAGATTTGGAAACATGAAATTTATCTGTTATGTGGTCCAAGCCACAGTTCTTGGTTTCCAAAGTTTCTTTTGGGGGCAGGTGGGATTTCCTGCTGGTAAATGTATAATTATGGGGCAGATGTATCAAGAATGCATTTTGCGAGTCGGAAATAGCGATTTTTAAGAAATCGCTATTTCTGATTCGCAAAATGCAATGTATCATATTTGCAATTCGTAATAGCGATTTCTTAAAAATCGCAAATGCTTTTACCCAATCGCAAATTGCGATACAGCCCCCATTCGCATCTATGGGCCTGTAGGCCCATATTTGCAAATATTTTGCATGTCCCAAATTGTGAATTCCTAACTGGAATTCACAATTTTTGGAAATGCAAAGTCCAGGGTGCTGGGGGCCTTAGGGCCCCTCTGCTGCACCCCAAAACATTTTTTACAACATGTAAGGTGCACACATGCCAAAAGGACATGTGTGCTTTACATGTAATTTTTAAAAATGCATTTTAAATGCATTTTTAACATTTGCACATGGTTACCACCAAGTTCCACTTGGTGGTAAATAGCGATTCCTTAATGCTCATTTCACATTAAGAAATTGCTTCTTACATGTGCTTTAGAAATCGCAAATAAGGATTCCTTATTTGCGATTTCTTATTTAAACAGGGTCGCAATTTGAAGGAATTGCTATTTTAGTGATTCCTTAAAATTGCATTCAGAATGCCTTTGATACATTCTGAAATGGCTTTTTGCATTCGCAAATGGGCATTCGCACCGTTTGCGAATGCAAAAAGCTTTGATACATCTGTCCCAATATTCTTTGTAATGAGGTGATTAGAATTTTAAATGATTTTAAATAATTTATGGACAGATTTGTATCAAATTTGGGGAAGAAAATAATTGTGTTTTGGGTAGGAGATTCTAACATTCAGTTATGTGGTACAACTAAGAATCATGTTTGTGGTGCCATGTGGATGAAGAGGATATGAATATTTTTAAAATGGTCCTTTGGGTGACGCTTTGTATACGTTGTTATGTAAACTTGTTTTGCTTTTATTAGAACCTCTAGGAGGTTTTAAGCCAGATGTAATTCCCACTTATACTGGTGGGACAAAGTGGAGCGTTATTGATTTAAAGAATATTCCAGCTGATATACAGCATTTGATTTTAGAGTATAATATTATACCAAACTGCATGAGCGATCTTCACCCTGTTTGCACTCTTCTTAATATTAATTCCAGCATTATCTCCTCAGTTTCAATACCAAATTGGTCCCTTATTTAGAACAAGAGTCTGAGGGTGAAATGGGATCATATTAACCCCCTTACCTTTTCTCAAAAGATTGTACAGGAAAATATTACTTCCATTGAATTATGTACATCTGAAGCATCTACTAATCAGGCAGTCTTACATGGTTTTAATGTTTTGTGTTTTGCAATTAATTATGCCTTTGCTTCTCGAAATCCCCCTCTGTCTACTCCTGTAAAATGTAGGTTCAATAAGGCATGTTCTAGGGCCCATAAATTGCTGTTCAACGCTCTTAGAGCTACCCCAGATGTTGGCAGGAGGTTGTCTCGGCCAAGAAAGATTACAAGAGTATTTTGAAGGCAAAGAAGGATGAAATAAGGGCTTTAGCATGGGAGAATTTAACTGTAGCAGCTGCCACAAAAAATAATGTACAGTTCTGGGAGGTGGTCAAACATTCCTTTTTAAAATAATTCTGACAGCACTAAACCTGAATTTTTAATTCCGAAAGTGGAATAGGTCACACATTATGAAGGGGTATATCAATCTAATGCTTTGGCTCCCCCGAATAGTGATGCCCAGCCAGTCGAACCGCTCCCCGTTCCATTATTGTTGCCTATTGAGGTACGGGAAGTTGAAAGGGCTTTAAATCTTGTGGCCTCTGGAGAATCCCCTAACCCATAAATTCCGATGGATTTTTTCAAATCAGATGTAAAATTAAGGGGCCCTTTTTTAACAAAGATTTTTTTGTAGTGCAGTAAAGAACAGAATTCCTGATTCTTGGCATCTGGCTACCTTTGTGCCCATTTTCAAGAAAAGTGACAGATCTAGCCAGTCTGTCACAGCCCAATATCCCTGATTGATGCAACAACCAAACATTTGGGAAGGGTAATTTTGACCTGTTTAGAAACACAAGTAGCTGAACATAAGGTTTTAATACCAGTCTAGCTCAGCTTTAGGCTGGGGGTAGGCACTACAGAACAAGTCTTAAATCTACACCTCATTATTAGTAAAAATGTTCATGCATATAAAAGGGTTTATCGGTTTATCCTTTATAGATCTGTTCAGTGCTTTTGACCTGGTAAATTGAGATAAACTTTGGGCTTTAATTGAATTTATGGGTTTTGACCACAATTTGCTTATTCTGATAAAGTGCTTGCACCATGATTTCAAAATAGCCATTAGATATGGTCCCCAGGGAGAGCAGTCGTCTCATATCAATCAATTTAAAGAGGTCAGGTAGGGGTTCATTTTGGCACCTTTCTTATTTTTAGTGTACATTAATGGAATTTTGGAATAGTTAAATTGAGCGGTTGTGGGCATTCCCAGAATTGTAGTACGCCCTATTCAATTTTTTTTATATGCGGATGATGCTGTTTTAATAGCCCACACCGCAAAGAGCTTGGAAGTGCTGATTAAGGCCCTCATTATGAACATGGCGATCTGTTCTGCACCACCACCGGAGGCGGTAGAAACTGCCAACAGAGTAGCGGCCCGGACGCCAAATAATGAACCAAACGAAACATACGCATCCCGCGCACCACCCACGGCCAGGAAAGGAGTCCCGCTGACGACGGCAGAGTCCGCCCACAGGCCGTCACAAAGGCCCAACCCGCCCATCAAATTATGAACTACCACTCCGCCACCAGTTCCGGGGCAGGAACCACTGCCACACAAAGCCAGGCAGAAAAGAATCAAAAAGAAGGAAACACTCACCAGAGTTCCACGAAACGTGCAGCAGCAGCCATGGACAGAGAGCTGCAGATCATGCCAGCCTTGCTCCTGGCCATATCTACACAACCAAGACCACCGACGAAGACGACGATGGTAAGTACCGCAATCTATGACACAAGGGAGGAAAGGGCAAAGTTACATACCCACCCACTCTACCCACCCTCAACGCCCCCAACCCTTCCCAGCAGCACAAGTCAGACACCCCACACCAAGAGGGACGTACCCGACCGAGGCCACTGCAACTTGGCCATAGTACATACAATAGCCCCATACCCATAAATAACTTAAACAAACACCAAGGTGGAACTGCGTGCAGCCCAAACAGGCCACACCAAAACTTTATTATGTAGCTCAGTGAGCTAAATGGTGCCAACAGGGCCAATGGCCAGTCCATCAAAAGTAATTAGTCCTTGGCCACAATTGACCACACCTGACTCCCACAAGTGCTGGGTACTCCACTGAACGGGGCACCATATGGGGATCAAGGCACCTCACGGAAGGAGGGCTGGGGGATGGGGATTTACAATGGCGGTGAGACTTAGACTTGCGTGAGGAGGTTGGTGGGGTGGGCTTCTCCTTTGGAGTGGGTGGGGGCTGTTTGGCTCAGGCAGAGCAGGATGCCTTAGGCTCTGAGCGGGCCTTCTTCTTCACCAGAGAAGGGGCACGGGAATGGGAAGTCTGGACCAGGGTGGGCTGCGATGTGGAAGGAGTGGAAAGGGCAAAGAGGTGGGCACGTTTCGGGACAAGATGGTGTTGGACAGTGGGTTCAAACAGGTCTGCACGGGAGAGGAAACATTTTTTGGAGCAATTGGGGTGGGTGTGGATGAGGGCCTGGGAGTGGAGGCAGAGAGATGTATGGGGTGTAGGTGTGCCTGTAGTGGGTGCAGGTGACTGCTCAGTATGCTGTGGGGTGGTGGATGTCTGATGGGTGGGTGTCTTGGTGCGTTTGAGTGTTTTGGGAGGTGGGGGGTGGACACAGTGGGAGAAGACAGACAGCTAGTGTGGATGTATGTGGGTGGGTGTCGGCAAGTCGGGTGAGTGTGCTGCATGTGTCAACTACAATGGAGGTGGTGAGTGCAGGTGTGGTGTATGGGGTGCATGTATGGCTGTCTGCTATTGTGAGTGCAGGAAGAGGAGCAGTAACAGTGAGTGAAGGTGCGGTGCACGAGGGTGTGGATGTAGACGGGACAGACAGGCAAGTGGAAGAGGCGGGCACACTGGGGGAAGTGGACGTTGTTGTGTGTTGAGGTGTCTGTTGGCTGTGTGAATGCTTGTGGTGGGAGGTGTGGTGCTTGTGTTTGGAAGTGTGCTTCTTGTGTGTTGATGTGCCTGTAAGCGGGTCTGATTGTGTGCTTTGGACGGGTGAAAGGAGTGTGGTGCTGGAAGGGGTAGAGGAGATTGGAGGGGGGGCAGAATGGCCAGGGAAACTGGCTGCCATCCATGAGGAGGCCAGAGCCTGAAAAGACCTCTGTAGGGCAGACACGGCACCATGAATGCCATCCAGATAGGCTTTGGTCTGCTGCACCTCAGAAGCCAGACCCTGGATGGCATTGATGATGGTTGTCTGCCCTACAGAGATGGTTCTCAGGAGGTCAATAGCCTCCTCTGTGAGGACAGCAGGGCTCACTGGGGCAGGGGAGGAGGTGCCTGGGGCAAAGGAGATGCCCACCTTTCTGGGTGGGTGGGCACGGGCAACTCGGTGGGGAGCAGAAGGGAGGGCGCTGATGGTATGGGGGTCGCAGAAGATTTTACGGTAGTGGTGTGTGCTCTAGGGTCCACCACTGCCGGAAGACCCCCATCGGAGGAGGTCTCAGAGTCACTACCTCCTGTGGTAGTAGCATCCCCCGTGGAATTCCCCTCACCCTCCCACCCACTGGTCCCCTGGGCGTCCGTTGTCTCTGCCTCGGAGGATCCATGGGCCGCTGCCTCCTCACTTGCCAGTGCCTCAGCTCCCTCGCCTGATGTTGATGCTGTACCAGACAAACACAAGAGAACAGGGATGGGGAGACAAAACAGGAGAGACACTTGTAAGTAGCTGAATGCTGATACACAATGGCCAGACATACACCTACCCAGCAGACACACCCAACAGGCAGCACCGTGCACTAGGCCCATGACCATGGCCCTGACTACTGAGCAGTATACTGACCTACACCCATATCCTGAAATTGTATTGGAGGTAGGTGAAACCTGACAGGGACATCCCTACACCCTTTGGGGAGCAGACAGTAGCTGGACACCAGTCAAAATCCTTGCTCTAAGCACCATGAGCACTATCGCACACATACTCATCCTTCCAGGCTGAAGTATGGGCTGTGAGTACTAACCTCCTTGTGACTGCTGTGCAGCCTTCAAGCGCCCATCCAGGTCTGGGTACGCCACCGCCAGGATCCTTAGCATGAGGGGTGTCACTGCCCGATGGGCACCCCTTCCACGCTGGGAGGACTTCCCCAGCTGGGCCTCAGTGATCTTCCGCGCCCAGCACCGCAGGTCCTCCCACCTCTTTCGACAGTGGGTGCTCTGCCGGTTGTAGACCCCCAGGGTCCGTACCTCCTTGGCGATGACGTGCCAATGTGCCCTCTTCTGGTGGGCGCTGACCTAGTAGGGTGACACAGAAATGGAACACAGAGGTCAGGCACCTGCACGATGGCAACAGCTGGCAGATTGTCAGCCATAGGACAGACAGTACTCCCAGACATGCAGGACAGTGGCATGCAGCATTCCATGCACCAAGCCCGATCCTGGCTCACAGGAGCACACATCTGTGCAATCCACTCCATCCATCACTCACACAGTGCCCCCCAAACCGGACTCACGTGTACCTCTGGCTGTCCGTAGAGTCTGCTGTACAAGGGCAGGACCCCTTCCACCAGTTTCTCCAGTTCTTCCTGGGTGAAGGCCGGGGCCCTTTCCCCTGCACCACGTGGAACATCCATACCCAGAGGCAGGCCACAGCAGTACAAAGAGTGGAGTACTTGTCCGCACAGAATCAGGGAGTCAAGTGATCAAACAATGACATGCGCGCGTACCTTCAGCTGCGGTATGCACCGTCACCGCCGGCAGCGATCATGATACGCCAGGATTCCCCATTGGCATCCATGTTATCCAATGAGGGTGTGAACAGCAGTAAACACCACCGTACGCTGTGACGTCAACCGCTAGCGGTATTAGGTCACTTCCACAACGAAGGGGCAGAACTACAGTGGGCAGACATTTTGCCATCACCTATGCATCTTGAAATTCATAATACTTACAATGATGGGCCTACTAGCCATATGAAGCACCTAGGCCTCTATCCATTGAGTATATAATCACACATGATTTACTCCGTTCCCTCCTAGTGATGTACATGTACATCTGTCAGGTTGCAGTTATTTTACAGACACTACTATGAAGAATACAGTGCATGTATGTAGAAAATATGCCAGTGTATGTGTGCACATCACTCCTTTTCCTTACCCCTCATAGGTACTGACCCTTGTGGCGAGGAAGGGCACCATCAGTGTACAGACCACTTGTGGATATGGGGACCATATGTCCGTATGAGTGTCAGATCATAATCACCTACAGACTCACACATGCAACTATTCAGGACCTATGTGCATTACTGGATCCTGCACTGACTCTCGGAAATTGTAATCAGCATGCCATTCCAACTGAGGTGCAGGTGCTCTCCACACCCCATTTCCTGGCCACAGGCTCTTTCCAAGTGACAGTGGGAATGGGCGCTGGTTTCTCACAGCCAATGTTCAGCCAGGTACTGACAAGATTTCTGAATGCATTTGTACAAAATCTGCAATCCTATGTGCGATTCCCCCAAAGTGCTGACCTCCCTGCCATCAAGTCTGACTTCTATGCCTTTGCAAACATTCCCCATGTCATAGGTACCATCGATGGCACCCACACAGCTATCATCCCCCCAAGAGTGAGTGAACAGGTGTACAGAAACAGGAAGAACTTTCACTCCATGGACATCCAATTGGTATGTACTGCAAACCAGTACATATCCCATGTGAATGCCATGTTTCCGGGTTCTGACCATGATTCATTTGTTTTGAGGAACAGTAGTGTGCCACAGATGATAGAACAAGTACAAGAGGTCAGAGGGTGGATCATAGGTAAGTTTGCCTGTCCCTAACTGACACATTGCAGAAAAACAGCCTGTCTGACTAAGGACATTCCAATGACGACTCTGTATTGACCATTTCTCTAGGTGATTCTGGCTATCCAAACTTGCGTTGGCTCCTGACACCAGTGAGGAATCCCAGGACGGATGCAGAGAGGAAATACAATGAGGCCCATGGACATATTAGGAGGGTGATAGAGCATACTACAGGTCTCCTGAAGGCTAGATTCCGGTGCCTACATATCTCTGGGGGTTCCCTGGCCTATGGGCCTGATAGGGTGTGTAGAATAGTGGTGGCCTGCTGCATGCTGCACAACGTGGCAGTGAGACATTCAAGCCCCCTTTTGGAGGTGGAGGGTGCTATAGGTCCTGATCATTTACCTCAGAGAGGTGAGGAGAGTGATGGTGAGGATGAGGAAGGTGAAGATGTCAATTCCAGGAACCAACTGATACAACTCTACTTCCAATAACTGTGTGGGACTTCAGCCTGTATACGTGGCTCGTGACTGATACTGTAAGTGTGCCATGTCATCTAGGGGGAATTGGTCATGATAGGCGAGACATGGACCTCTTCAGCATGGTACTGACAGACAATATATGCATTCCCTCCTTGCCTATTTTGAAACACACATTACCACCATCATGCACAAATTGACAATAAAGTTGTTCCCAGAGTTGCATCCATACTCCACTTTGTTCAACATTGAAGAGGGGGACAGTGTTACAGGTAAGATATGTTGTTTATTGGTGGAATACAGTGAAATGTGCTATGTAAAGTGATGGAAGTCTTAATGGTTGGGTGTCCTCAAAACCGACTTGGTGGCAGGCCAGTTTGATGTCATAGGTGAGTCCTATTTGTAGTTTAGTACTTTATTTAGCCCTCAACTAAGTGTAGTTGGTGAATGGGTGGGATGGTTGCTTGGCAGTAGTAGCAGTGTCAATTGTTGGAGTGGGGCTTGTTCTTCGCTGGGTTTCCAGTGCCATATCTTGGGGCGCCTGCTGTGGAGCTTCTCGGGGTGGCTTGGTTGGGCCATGTGATTCCTGGGAGGGTATTTCCTGTGCTGTTTCAGCTGCTTGGGTCATCTGTTGCTGGTTGTCCAGGGCTGTTGTGGGGGCCTCTTGTCCGATGTGGGAGTCTGAGGGGGTCATTCCTACATTGGCGGGCGGCGGTCGCCGCCCGCCAAGCGGCAACTGCCGAATGACCGCACCGCGGTCAAAAGACCGCGGCGGCCATTCTGGCTTTCCCGCTGGGCCGGCGGGCGACCGCCAGAAGGACGCCCGCCTGCCCAGCGGGAAACCCCCTTCTACGAGGATGCCGGCTCCGAATGGAGCCGGCGAAGTCGAAGGGGTGCGACGGGTGCAGTGGCACCCGTCGCGATTTTCAGTGTCTGCTTTGCAGACACTGAAAATCTTAGTGGGGCCCTGTTAGGGGGCCCCTGCAGTGCCCATGCCAGTGGCATGGGCACTGCAGGGGCCCCCAGGGGCCCCACAACACCCGTTACCGCCATCCTGTTCCTGGCGGTGAAAACAGTCAGGAACAGGATGGCGGTAAGGGGGTCGGAATCCCCATGGCGGCGCTACAAGCAGCTCCGCCATGGAGGATTCCCTGGGCCAGGGGTAAACCGGCGGGAAACCGCCGGTTGCCCTTTTCTGACCGTGGCTTTACCGCCGCGGTCAGAATGGCCAAGGAAGCACCGCCAGCCTGTTGGTGGTGCTTCCGTCATTTTAGCCCTGGCAGTCGCCGACCGCCAGGGTTAGAATGACCCCCTGAGTGTTTGTCGACCAACTGCAGCAGTGCTCCAGCAATGATGGCCATTGTGGCATTGTGTTCTTTCCACTGCTCCATGGCCTGCTGGTGTTGTTCCAGCTGCATCCTCTGACTTTGCTCCAGGGTGGATACAATCTGTGCCAACCTGTCTTGGGTATGTTGGTAGACCCCCAATACTTCTGCAATGATGTCCTGGGCTGCTGCATCTATCCGGTGCCCTACCCCCTGACCCACTGGGGCACTTGGCCTTGCCCTGGTCCCCTGTGCCTGTGTCCCTTGCGCAGGTCTTTAGCGTGCCACTAGTACTGGGGCCCTCGTCTTCCTGCATGTTGGGGGTGGGAGACTGTGGCCTCTGTAGCTCTGTTCCACCTGTTTGTGCCCTGGGTCCACTGGTGTGGTATGCCTCCCGTGGCCTGCTGGTCTTGACTGGGTGTTAGGGGTGACAGTGTTTTCCTGTGTGGGGCTGCTGCATGGTGAGCATCCATGGCTGTGTGAGGGGCCTGCCTGCTCATCAGTGTCCAGGGATCCTTCACCAGTGTCCTGTGATGTGCCTCTGTCTCCCTGGAGTGCTGTGGCACTCCTTGTTCCCTCCATTAGGGTTGCATGGGTGGTGGTGCCTGTTGGGGGACATAAAAATGTATGTTACATATGCATGAGGGTTTGAGTTGTACTGAACTGTGCAATTTTGTGCTGGTGTGCCTTCCAGTGGCCTTCCACTGTGCCTTTGTGAGGTGGGCATTGCATTTAGTGGTAGTGGTGGGGTCACATTGTGGTGGGGGTTATTACGTGCAAAGGTGGGTGGCTGTGCACAGTGGGAGTGATGTGGGCCTGGTAGTGAGTTGTGGGTGATGCAGGGTGGTGGATGTGGTGGGTAATGGCTGGGTGGGGTGTGGGTCTAGGTGGGTGTGTGTGGGGTGGGGTGGTGCATGCATTACAGGTATGGTGTATATGGGGTAATTGTAGATGACTTACCCGAGTCCGTTCCTCCAGTGAGTCCAGTTAGTCCCTCTGGATGCAGGATGGTGAGTACCTTCTCCTCCCAGTCTGTGTAGTCGGGTGGTGTTGGTTCTTCTGCACTGTGATGTGGTGCCTGGATGTCATGACCCGGACCTTCCCATGCAAGTCGTTCCATCTCTTGCGGATGTCGTCCCTGGTGCGTGGATGGTGTCCAACTGCATTCACCCTGTTCACAATGGTCTGCCATTGCTCCATTTCCGGGCGATGGGTGTGTGCTGCACCTCAGACCTGAATATTTGTGGCTCCACTTTTAGGATCTCATCCACCAGGGTCCTTAGCTCCCTTTCAGTGAAGCATGGATTTTTTTGGGGGGACATGGTGAGGGTGGTGGATGGCGTTAGGACTGGGGACGGGGTTTGGGTGCTCCTGTGTGGGTCCATATGCGTGTCCTGCCTGCTGGCGTTCTCTGTCTGGCTCTGGTGCTCTCCGTCTTCTGGTCCTGGTTTCGTTGCAAGGGATTGTGGGGTGTGTCTTGGGGTGTTTTATGGTGTTCTGGATGTGTGTCAGGTGTGTGGGTGCTAAGCCTAGCCAATGTGTGCACTGGTTGCTGTTGGACCCACTTGCCGCACGTGGCGGTCGCAGCCGCCAATGGTCGCCGGCCTCCACTGTCTGCCGAGGTGATATGTGCATCATTATTTGGAGGGCGAGATGTGGGTGTGCTTGGTGGTGGCTGGGTGGGGTGGGGTGGGCCGGGATTCCCGCTGATAGGGTCCTGGCAGGGAGTGGTGGTCTGGGAATTTTTGGCTGGGTTGGGTTTTTCAATCATTATATGGCGGGTTTCCATTCGCTGCCACCGGCGGGATTCTGTTCACTGCCGCCACGGCAGTCGGCGGTCTTTCCCTCCATGTTCATAATGACCATCTAAGTCTCTTATGCCCGTATTTATACTCCGTTTGCGCTGAATTTGCGTCGTTTTTTTCGACGCAAATTCGGCGCAAAACTAACGCCATATTTATACTTTGGCGTTAGACGCGTCTAGCGCCAAAGTATTGGCAAAGAGCGTCATTTTTTAGCGTGAACGCCTTCCTTGCGTTAATGAGATGCAAGGAAGGCGTTCCCGTCTAAAAAAATGACGGCGACGCAAATGCGTCGTATTTATACTCCCGGGCAAAAATCACGCCCGGGAGGTGGCGGGTCAAAAAACCCCGCATTTGCGCCACATTTTAACGCCTGGGTCAGGGTAGGCGTTAAGGGGCCTGTGGGCTCAAAATGAGCCCACAGGTGCCCTCCCCTGCCCCCAGGGACCCCCCCTGCCACCCCTGCCCACCCCAGGAGGACACCCAAGGATGGAGGGACCCACCCCAGGGCCATTCAGGTAAGTTCACGTAAGTATAATTTTTTATATTTTTAAATTTTTTTTTGGTGGCATAGGGGGGCCTTATTTGTGCCCCCCTACATGCCACTATGCCCAATGACCATGCCCAGGGGACATAAGTCCCCTGGGCATGGCCATTGGGCAAGGGGGCATGACTCCTGTCTTTACTAAGACAGGAGTCATTTAAATGGCGTCTGGGCGTCGAAAAAATGGAGCAAATCGGGTTAGGACGATTTTTTTGCGTCAACCCGACTTGCGCCATTTTAAGACGCCCTAGCGCCATTTTCCCCCTACGCCGGCGCTGCCTGGTCTACGTGTTTTTTTTCCACGCACACCAGGCAGCGCCGGTCTGCTTGCGCCGGCTAACGCCATTCCATAAATACGGCGCCCGCATGGCGCTTCGGAATGGCGTTAGACGGCGCTAAATTTTTTGACGCTAAACTGCGTTAGCGCAGTTTAGCGTCAAAAAGTATAAATATGGGCCTTAATGTTTTCATGGAGGGGTTGAATTTAAAAATTAATCAAGCTAAACCCTTTGTTATGTCCTGTGGCCCAAGGAACCTAAAGACTATGACTCATAGGCTAGGAGAGACCGATTGGCAACATACATATATTTTTAACTATCTGGGGCTCACTTTCAGTTCTAATATTTATTAGAGTTCCCATGTGAATTTAAAATCTCAAGAGATGATGAGGAATGTTGAGGTTATCTTTTGCTTTGTTAGGACCTTAAAACACAAACCTGTCCCTGAAATGATTAATTTGTTTAAGGCAAAAGTGCATGTCAGTGGCCACTTATGTGGCAGTGGTTTGGGGCTATCAATACGTAGACCCCCCTCCAGCGGGTTCAAAAGGGTTAGCCTGTTGTTTATTGTCCATTCCAAAAAACAGTGCTAACTTTATCTCGCATGAAGAATTGGGTTTGAATTTTGTGGAGGACCAGATTAAAATTGCACCTGTTATTGTGGGCTAAATGTTGGTTAAATCCTGATGGGGATTTTACCAGAGACTGAATTAGAAATTACGTAGCTCTTCAAGACATGGGAAAGTTACCTTTGCTGATGTATGTGAAATCTTCTTTAGTGAAAATAGGGCTCCTGCACCTTTTTTCATTCCCAGAACATATGAGACAGGATGCTAAGTCAATGATAAAGGATTACTATGATGATTTTTCCAGGTCCCTAAAATTGCAAAATATTGTACATTTGAAAAAAGTGGAGGCATATATTCCAATTGTGACAACAGCCGCTATAGAGCCCTATCTGACTTGGGAAACAGATAATTTCCACCGTACCCTACTAACACATTTTGGGTTGGAGCTGATACATCTTAAGGTGGCTTTCCCTAGTCAAGACAGCTGGGAGTGTGAGCTGCCTCCGTGCCGCTGCGACCATTTCACTAAGAATTGTTTTGTCCTTTGTATGCTGTTCCTAGGAAAGATTTTTTTAATTCCTTGTTTAAAATTGTTGGGCTGTAAAGACTACGGGTCTGCAATTACGTTCTTGAAGATGTATTACTTGTGGGAAACATGTTGTGCAGTCCTGAATTTTATTAGATCTGCTCTTAGTATAAGAAATCAATATAAGCTGCTATTACCGGAAAGGCTGGATTGTATTATGTTTAAACAGTTGTTTTATTATGGGACTGTTTAAAGGTATTAATTGATTTTTTACCTGTATCTTGTGTTATTATGGTAACATGACCCATATTCTCCTCACAGCTATGCACTCTCAACTTTACTCGAGCTCTCAATGACACTGATGTATTTTCTCTCAACCTGTCTAAATATGTCCATTACATATTTCAGCCGTCACTTAATAAGTTTCAAATCATATACTTGTTGGTGAGTCATTCAAACACTTAATTCATAATCAGGTGAAGGAGGATGGTCATTTAGAATATGCTCATTCACATATTCATTTCACAAGAAATACATGCCACTCCATCACTCTATTCTTCTGTTATGCTGCTCAAACATTATTTAATTATGATTTTCAGTTCAAATTAAAGGCATCTATGCATGGGAAATAATCAAAATAATCTTATCTTAAGAACACATGCAGTTCAGCATCAGAGTTCAGACCCCAATGTGTCTCTGTACCCATCAGTATAATTTATCTCAATTCTGATTTCCTGAGTGCAGGCTGTCGCTCTCCACCTCTTTGTGCTCCGGTCACATGGGGAATCCTATAATAACATGCCCATGTTATCACCTCCATGGTCTTCCCATAGGTACTTCGCAATTGCACAGGTCATATCCTGATTTTTAAATGCACGAAGATGTTGCAGGATTCACAATGTCATCTTGTTGATGGCACTCCCAATATATTGTTTCTCACATTCTAGAATTACACCACATATAGGGTTTCACAATTAATCTACTCCTTAATACAAAATGTTTTTCCTCTTATAAATATATTAATCCAAGCTGACAGGCCTTGCACTTTTGACAGCACCAAAACCCTTTTTGCTGCTTCGTTAACCAATTACATTTTTCTTTTGGGACATCTCTCATGAAGCTGCTTATTAAATATTGTCCTAAGGACCTTGTTTTCCCGTGCGTCACCATGGGTCGTATCCAATTTTAATAGTTGCCAATGCCGCTGTAACTTACGCTTAACATAGCTACTTGCTTCATCGTATTCCATTATGTATTTAATAGTTGATATATGAAGGCAAGGTGGGTACATATGGAAACAAAAAGATGTCTATAAATTTGAGGTGTTTTTTAACAGTAATCCTTTGGCACTCCCTATTGGACTCCCAGAGGGTTATCAATGTTTGTATGTACTTTCAGCAGAAAGTATATAGTTGGTCTCATTGGGTGATCATTTCTCCGGTATGCATATTCTCAATCATCTCGTAGATAGCTATCACGCCATTCTCTCAGTTTTTGATGATAGATCTTGGCATGCTCATTTCTGGGATCAAAATCTAATAATCTATAGTTTTCTTTATCCCCAATCTGCCTCAGTGCCTCATTGATGTATCTTTTGTAGTCCATAACCACAATATTGCCCCCTTTATGGGAGTGCTTGATTATAATCTGATCATCCCACAACTCTTTTAGGACCATCCAATCATCCTTTGTCATACTGGTCCTATTTATATAATTAGTCATTAGTTATATCATTATTAGTCACCAGTAGGTAGTTATAGTTAGGACCATGTTTCGATAGGAACAGCTTTTTTTTTAGTTTCCTATATCTTTGGCGCCATTTGACGGATCTTCATTAAATTTCCCAAATAAAGTTTGCCAGTGATTCTTGTTGCGCATTAAATGTTTTGGGGTGATCCTACAAGCAGGGGCTGAAAAAAAAGGGTAAAAAAAAGTGTGCTCTCCATGTTCATTACAATAGGGAATTTGAACATGACTACAGCCTGAACCACTGGACAGAATTACGCCAAATTTTTCAGAAAGCTAGATTTTGTCCAGCAGATTGTGCTTTGTGTTATTTGTTAGGAATTCATTCGGTAGTTGTTGAGAAATTTAAGGGAATCTATATTTGTATATCTAGAGCTGTGGATCCTCCCTGACGATTTTGCGAATAATGACAAGCTCATGCATGGAAATGCATAGCTCTGATTGGCTGCCAACACTTCAATTAGGAAGTGTTGGCAGCCATCTTGTGACTTGGCTTCAGCCAAGTCCCACAAAAAAAACTGAAAAAAGTGGGCAGGGTAGGAATACCCTGATCGTCAAGCCTTGGGGGTCCCAGACAGACCCTACCAGGACAAAAAAGCACTTAAAAAAATTGCCACAAATTTGCAACAAATTAACATATTTGCAGCAAAAATTAAGAAACGAAACAAGCGTGGAATCATGTGCTTTTTTATACTAAAGCCTCTGGGTGGGGCAGGTTGTGGGGTCATATAAATGTATTTTGGAAATAAAGAATGGGGCACACAGGGCTCCTCTCCTAGGGCATTTTTATGCCCCAAGGGCCACCACTTTCATGGGGCTCATGTAAATTATAACAGGTGGGTCTCATGGACCCCACATGCCCTGGGGACTGCCACCTCCCTGGAGCAAATTATGAAATTATTGTGGGGAGGCCTGCGCAGGCCAATGCAGCCCCAGGGACCACCACCTCCCAGGGGCTGAAAAAGATAATGAAGGAGGTCCATCACAGACCCTCTGCCCCGGGGATCACCACCTCCTAAATTGAAACATAGGAGGGGTGCCACGTGGCCCCCTTCATTGAGCCAGATATGGCCAGTGAGTCAGCAGCCCACCAGGGACAGCTCCTGCTATGTCCTGGGGTGCCTATCCCAGGACATAGCTGTTTGGTCTGACTTGGTGGGAGCTTTGACAGCTCCCACCAAGTCAAAGCAAACACTCTGCTTAAAGAGGGCTAGAGCTGTCAAAGTGCTCTCGCCCACTAGAAGAAGAACTTTCAACATGAAACAATTGCTTTTGCATACAGGGAGCTGCATGTTCAGCAGCTCCATGTTTGCAAAAGCAATGCCGGCTCCCGCAGGAGGCCGCAAGGTGACTGGGACCGTGGGGGCCATGAGGCTCCCCCCATGATCCCCATTGTGCACACTGAGTACACAGGTCACCCAGGTGAAATGGCCAGGCCCTAGGGGATGGTGTCGCTGCGGCCGAAATTAGCTTGGGGAGGGGGGCCATCCGGCCCCCCTCCACACTGACTAGTGGTGGGCCCTGGGGGATGGGGTCCCCTGGGATAAAATCAGCTGGGGAGGGCAGCTTCCCCATTGAATAGTGTTGGGTCCTTGGGGATGGGGTCCCCAGGGCTGAAATTGGCTCAGCGAGGGGGCCGTGCGGCTCCCCCTTCCCTCCTGTACATAGTTCTCTCTTTAAACTTCTACGAGTATGCAAATATGAAAATCACCTGGAAGCTGTGCCCGCTTGGCCCAGCACTGTCCATCTTAGTAGTATGCAAAGTTCTTCCCCATTTCTCAAGGATGATGTACAGCTTCCCAAAGGCCCCCCCCCATGTGTTTCCTGCTGGTTTTGATGGCACTTCCCTGATGCTGAAGAATATGTGGACATATTCATAAAACAAAGAAGCACTTACTTCATATAGATAAGAGGAAGGTTTGGTGGAGATTTGCGTCTTTGTAGCCTTGTTAGCCTCTCTATAGAAGGATTCATGTTATTACACAAGTCTAGAAAACAGGCAACAGGAACAATCACGTTGCCAAAAGACACACAAGGTCACTGGTGACATTTCCATGTGCTCCTTTACACAGCTGTAATGTAGAATACATACTGGACATTTACCCAAGGAGGCAGAAAAAAACTTGTTGGATAAAAGGGCAGGTAATGTGATAGAGTCACTGACGCAGCTACTGACACACTCACTCCGACACTCATGCACCTACTCACAGACCCACTCAGAGGCTCACGCACCCTCTCACAGACCCACTCAGAGGCTCATACACTCATTCACAGACCCACTCAGACATGCACCCCTCGCAGAACCACTCAGACTTTCACACACACACTCACAGAAAACCTTTCACACCCAGTGAGAGACACCCTTTCAAACCTACTTTCACAGCCACTCTCACACCCATAAAGACCCTCTCACACCCAATCTCACAACCAGACACTTTTACACCCACTCTCACACAGAGACATCTTATCACACCATGTATTATGAATGGTTGCATGTATGTTAATATATATGAATAGAATAATAAAGAAATATTTAACTAGATTTTCTGTTATCACACCTATTCTCACACTCAGAGAGAGAGGCCCTGCAGCCAACTCTTGCCACGCACAACCAAAGGCCATGCGCAGGGCAGGGTTGGGTGGTTAGGGTATTGGCCACAGGGCCTGGCTGCTGTGTGCAGCAGTGGTTGGATTAACATATAGTAATTAAAATTATTTTATGTTAAAAACACATAGAAATTCACAACAAAAAAGGTTACAGGGATGTTATAGTTAGACAATAGAATTTAAAAAACATAGAAATTCACTTAAAAAAAACAAAGGTTACAGGGATGTTATAGTTAGGTTCAGAATTTACTTGCATAAACTGGAGAAATTCAGCAGTTATAGTTAGAGGTATTTCAAGTAACTATAACTCATGGCCTAAGGGAACTGTAACTCATCCTCTTGCCATGCACTGCTAATTACCCCAGATATTACAGCATTTATGACAACATTATAATGTCAATAAAAATATCAATGAAACATTAGCAGCCAAATTATTGTAGAAAAACTGTGCATGGTGGGGGCATGAGTTATAGTTACCTTAGGCCACGATTTATAGTTACATGAAATAACTTTATAGCTGCTGAATTTCTCTGGTTTTGTGTAAGTAAATTCAGAAGATAGTCAATCACAGAGTACACAGCAATTCTTTGTTGAGGCTGACTGAGAAGTGATAAAGACTAATTCAACCTTCACTTCAGCTGTAAGATTTCAAATGAGCAATGTCATCATTCTGCAGTCAAAACCTTCATGTCATAAAAAGAACATGAAAATGCAGCCCATTCCTATGCTTTATTTTAATCCCAAGCTGGGCTTCTAGTGAAGATTTGCAAGACAGCACCATATTGTGTATCATTTCTCTGAGAACGAGGGAGACATAGGTAAATAAACACCAAACGTACTTGAAACAGGTAACATGCATCAATGAATACCAAATGTTGATGATTCATGTAATGGTTGGGACTATCTTTAGAGAAAAAAATAAACTTCATTTGTAATATTTGGTTGATCATTCTGAATCAGTTCTTGCATTCCATGTGTCATTGGGATAGCTATTTTACATGATTGTCTTTTCGTTAAGTCCATCATCACGAGGTTCATCTGAGACCACTTAGTTTACCTAGACTAGGCTAATACTCAATTTCTTTTCATTTTCTTTTTCAATAGATTGATCTAGCTTTAAATGAAGTCTTAAAGTACCGTTGGCAACAGACAAAAGAAATACCAATGTCTATCTACTTCTATGGAAAATAAGAGGGCTCAAAGAGACCTAGCCCTGTGGACTGGAGAGACGTGGATTGATTAGCAAAATCCAGACTAGTGCGTCAAGAGGCAAATTCTAAGTAAGAGATTGTGGTCTTCTCTTATTCAATGCAGATACACCATCTATTTGTACGCAGTATCATTTATTTTTTATTGTAAATATTTTTTTAATTGTGGTGGTCCTCCATATTTGGCATTTTCCAGCTGAGGTAATGAATAGCTAACTTTGGTGTGTGGGGACTGCTAAAGAAAAAGAATGATTGGAATTGGTAATTGAACTGTCATCTTCCTTCTATGACAGACCTAACATCACATGCTGCTCATGGACTTTTTGAATATTATGTTTGTCTATCTCTCACCTTTCTTAAATTCCCATACTCATCCATTTAATAATCCTTTAGCCCTCTCCCTCCAGGTTGTGCGATATGGTATGCTCTCACTTTCCACCATCAACAGATCTCGCACTAAGCGGAGCAGATGCAGTTAATGCCAATCTTTACAGAATGAGGAGTTTACAAAAAATTGCCAATTGGCCCTTGCCACCCTATTACCCAGGAAAGAGACATCATGATGCAGATAATATTTTACAACAATGATTAGTCAAGGATAGGTAGATAGTGTGCACTTGGGTTTTTTACCACAATATTTGCCCCATGCATTATATTGAAGTAACCTTCTCCTGAGACTAGAGCGCTTCACTATGTGTCCTTTAGTAAATCAATCTGTACTATGTTGCTAACTGTTCTTTTTACATGATAGTCACTGTCTGGATTTCTATTCACTCTGTTTTCTTTTAGTATAGCCGTCTGTAATGCAAAATGAGAATTCTTTGGCTGGTTCACCAGCACCAATTTTCTTGTGATGTCTTCTGTGATAGCAGTGAGACACTCACCTCTAGCATTACAATATCCCTTTAGAAAACCCTACATTATGGTATGGGTCAACTGGGTATCGTGGCAGACATTACATTTTGTACTAATTTAAGAATAAAGTACTAAGGAATGAAAGGATTGTTGTTTTTATTCTGTTTGCAGACACCATTAGTGCTCAAAGTTACATAGGGAATGGCAAGGGCAATAAGCATATACCGCAACCTTATCAAGCCATTAAAGATGGGTGCTTAGGTATGGCAATGGTCAATTTTCCAACACTGATAGCAAGGGGGAACTGGAGGAGTTACATTTAGTAACTTACCTAATGTGGCAAGTGAACTAAAATAGGCATAAACAAAACAGAGGCTAAGAGGGTGGAAACAGTTGGAAAATTTACTGGTTGGAGCTTCCTACATAATTAACGATGATGCTACATTAACCAGTAATGCCCAGCAGTAAATTAAAAAACATAAAAGGACACATTTTGAAGAACCAAACACCCCTTTAGTAACAAGAAATCCTAAAGTTCCACTCTCACCTCCTGAAACAGGCCCACCTCTTTCCCTAAATCCCTGATAGACTCGTTCCAAACTCTTCTTCCCACCTTCACCTTCATCAACAATCCCACCTCCTTCCCTTATTCCTAAAAAACACAAGTACCCTATCCTCAGCTGTCTCAACCCTCACCTTCTGCAACAGGCTCATCCTCTCCCTAAAAAAAGTCCCTTCTTAAAATGTCCGCTCATTTTACTACACTCAGCGCTGGACCTTCTTTATTACTGCAGTGGATACAATGACATTGCTGGGATCGCTCTGGCTAGTGATCCTAGGTAGTAGCAGCAGCTTCCCCCTCATCCTCCTCAAAGACCACCAGCAAGCTGTACTCCACTGCAATGACCTCCATCTTGTGGAGTTGCAGTTGAGCATCTATCTCCCGCTGAGGCTCTGGAGCATGGCCATAAGCAGGAACTGCTGAATGATCCAAGGAAATGAGAAAAATAATATAAATTATAGTATTTAACACAACCACCTGTCAGACACTATCTTTGCTGGTTCCCTTGTGCCACTGGAAATAGTTTTACATTATATTTTGTCACAGGGCCTCCTTTTACATATATAACTGACATAATGCAAAACGTGGTATGAATTAATACATAACCACTGCCATAATCAAAAAAGTTTTTTTTTTTACTACAATGGATGAAAAAAATAAATTTGAATGTTGACACTTTCAGCACATACTTAATGTGTTACTAAATAATGACTGAGCTGCAAAATATAACCATTAAAAATATGGCACATTAAATGTATAGTATGCAAAATATGGATAAACTGAGAGATGGCCCCGTGCTCTCACCCACAAAGGACTGTTTATCCAACTTACATAAGTTTAATGTATTTCCAAAGGGATTGTGGGGAGTAAAAATCCATTAAATGATAAAAATATGTAGATCAAAATCCATCACAAAACAGAAAATCTAGCTAAATATTTCTGTATTATTCTATTCATATAAATTAACATACATGTAACCAGTCATAATACATTGAATCATACAGATTGTTTCCAAGTCAAATCCATGATTCCAACATAATTAACAGTGTTCCAAATTTGTCCATAAATTACATCCATTCAGATCCTAAAATGATTAGATATCTGTATACATGGAGTTCAATCAGTTTCCCATTGTAGTCACCATCCTAGCACCTTGATCCTAGTACTGAAGTAGCCAATATGTGTTTCATGGAAAAGCAACAGAGGGAAGAAAATAAAACAAAAATAAAAATAGAAAAGAGAACACCTATAACATAAATTACCTATGTGTGATGCATTAAACTCAGACACAAAAACCCACAAAACCCCAACAAGATATAGAAAAAGGCACAAAATAGAAGATAGTACTTGTAGTAACACAGTCTATACACTAATATTTCCCACACACATGGACTACTCTTTTCATTTAAGAGTGCAAGCCATTACACACATGTGAAAATGATTGAGGATATGACTCGATCTGTGTGATAAAACAACTTTTTCATGTTTTAGAAGGATTTTTTCCACCAACTAGGAGGCACACCTATGGGTGCTAGGTTTGATAGGTTGGTACAAGAGGGGCATGCCTGAAATCAGAGACTGCATAGAGGTTATCACCATGTACTTGCTTGGCATTGTTACATTGAAAGAATTACTAGACTACCATGTCTTTCTTAATAACAACTCTCTAAATGTTAAGCTGTCATTAGAATATGACATGCAAACTATCAAAATTTAAATCTTCAGATATATGTGAAGGATAATACCTCACATAGCTGCACGTTCCCTAAACCAACTGCTAGGAACAGTATACTACATTACAGTTCCGGGCATCCCTCTACACAAAGGAATAATAACCTGTATGAGGAGCTACTCAGACTTAAATCTAATTGTGGTGATTCTGAATAGTTTGAGGCACAAGCACTAGAATGCATACAAAGAACAAGTTGAGAAGTTATCCTGGTAACATTTTTGTATCTGCTCTAGATAGAGCTAGAAAGTTTCCATGCATGTCTTTACCAGTAAAAACATCCAAGGCGAAAACTAGAAGTGTCATTGATTCTGATATTAGATTCATTACAACATTTTGTGCAGAAAATAGGCAGATTTAGAAAATATTGGTGAAACATTGGGATGTACTAAGGTTAGATCCTGACTTGAATCACATACTTCACATGCATCTGTTGGTTCTAGAGGAAGGCAGATACTCTAAAAAAGATACTTAGTCTAAGTGGCACCACAAGAAATTCAGTAATCACAGCAACCACATGGTTGAATCCAGAACCAGTTGGTAGCTATAAATGTGGGAACTGTGTTTGTTGTCAATATGTTAATGACAAAGCTACTGTGTTTCACAACCATGATGGATCAAGATGTTTTCAGATTATGATTAGACATGCTGACTCTAGATCTCCTGTGGCTGTATATTTACCAATAATCACTAGTTGGACCAATTATTTCAAGTTTCATTCATGAGTATTGATCATATCCCAGCTCACCACAGAGGTGGTGATAGAGATATTAAATTACGCTATAAGGAAAGCTGGTGGATAAATCATTTACTTGCTGTACAACACAGCCTGAATGTTGATTCAGAAATGAGCAGGCTATCTGTTTGATGTAAAGTGGCTAAATTATTAGCTTATCTGTTTATATGATATATTTGGTGATGCTATTGAGCCTTTTGTAGTAGATAATGGACATAGAGATAATGCAGTCATTTATTTCATCATTATTTTTATAATTGTCACTGAGTGGTTTTTACACTGTAATTTGTCTCCTTGTGTCTTTTTATTTGAGCTGTCACTCTAATATATATGTGTTTGTTTTGGCTGTGTCTCCGTTCTTTTATTGTGATTCTGCCATAATATCCCTAGTGATGTTTTAATGTTCGGTCCGAGTTGCTCTTCCTGGGCCGTGCGATTTGGAACATACAGACAATTTATTAAACTGATGTCTTTATAATGATTAGTCCCAGGGAACCAACTAATATTGGATTGGATTCCGTCATGACTGGTGTGTTTGTTTAAGTGCTTGAACTGTAAAGTCACATGCAGATAGTTGAGCTGCTGTTTAGTTAAAGCTCCTAATCAGCTCAGAGATCTGAGGAAGTGTGTTTCTGTCCAGCCTCACAGATGTTTGAGTCTGCCTGCTTTTTGATGGGGGACCACAC